>NC_140934.1:70771245-71006245 GCF_014529385.1 Adiantum capillus-veneris
AGAATTTAGCTAGAGAAGTTTGTGCTCAAGAGTACACTAGAAGACTTCTATGCTTGATATATGTGTCGGAGCCAGGTTAGTGGCATTGTTTAATCGTCCAACGCTACATTTCCGGAAGCATGTATATCTTGGATTCCCATCATAGAATATATGTGATATCAGGAGATATCCGCATGTATTATTGGCATGCAAGCGAGGTCGCTTGCAGTATTTCAAGGGTGGGGTGTGTCACCAGGAGGTGTATTTTTCCTGTTGCCTTTCGTAAATAAGTATTAGATATATTTATTTATTTTTACTTGTTTGTCCCGGAACCCTTGAAAAGGTGCAAGTGGACATTGCATGGCCAGTGTGAAACGGCTGCAGCCAAATGGGTTTCTCACATCGGGGATCTAGGTCGGTCAGACAGGGACTGCCCGGGCCAATTAGCACTGAATTCTGATGAGTATGGAAGCTCGTGTGCGCCAAACAGGAATTTGGGCCACTCGTCAAGTCACTGCAACTTTATAAGTTGGAAGGGGCCAATAAATTAACCCACATTGTAGATGTTGTTCAAATGGTAGTCTTCAATGATGGTCAGGAGACCGATAGGGACGCCATGGAAGCATCTCCTAAAATTTAGGGAACTGCTATTTTTGACCGGAAAATGTGTTCGCGTCATTAGCTCTGGAATGACAAGGGGAACATTTTATTGCTCTGCTGCCAAGTCAACTGACGCACCAGTTGAGATATTTTTAGCAGGGAAAGCCCAAACTCGAAAACTGGGCGACGTGTCAGCCTGTGAGCGATTCTGCCACTCTAGGAGGCAAAAACGAGCTGCATATCAACAAAGGAAGCGCCATTTTCAGCCTCGGGTGGATTGTAGCAGGTACAGAAGCTATGGAATGCTTACCTTGCCCTCTATGCACAGTATGGTGACGGGAGTGATGCCCCGCACGCTACATACTGCTCTCTTTCTCCCCTACGTACAGTATGTTATGCCCCACTAGTGGGCTTCTCATTTGACCTATGTACAGTTCTGGGGGTTTATGCGTGTTTGCCAAGGCAAGAGCCTTCTGAACAGGAACCGGATTAGCTAATTGCTAATCCCCCACAGGTACGCACAGTTCCATCACGAAAGATTGCGAGTTTGGAGAGTTTTCTCGCGTGAAAACTCGTCCAATTCACAGGGGAACTGTCCCATTGCGTGCAGGAGCCCTTGGGACACGCGTAGGCGTGGTCGCTCCGCTAAAAACGATCCGAAACAGGGAATTACAGCCTGCTGTGTTTTTCTGCAGGTTTAGGGTTTCGCACCTAAACTGCAAGGGAACATCGGGGGAGCCTCGTGAGAGCCTTGGGATGTGTGTACAGGCTTTTGGGCTTCCGGAAGTGAAAAACAGAGAATTACAGCCCGCTGAATTTCTGTGACAGCTCACCAGAAAGCTTCCAGATATCGAGGGAATCCGTCCTAGACAGGTGTTTTTGACCTACAGGGGTTTTTGCGCCGTTATGCTGTCGAAATCCGGTCGAAAACCTGCGTTTTCAGCCCTCGCCAGGTTTGGACAGCTTTGTGAAAGCTTGTGCTAAGTGGTCGGATCGTCTACCTTAATTTGAATAAAGAAATACCGAAAGGGGCGCCAGTCTTTGGGGCGTACAGAGTGTCGGTCTCGTGTGCGCAGTGACATTCTAGTCGCTGGACGCAACTGTGTTCTCTTCCCTTCTCAGTGCTCTGTGTAAAGTTAACAGGTAATTGAAATAGTACCGCCCTCTACGTTGTACGGGCCGGTTATAGGATGTGCGTGCACAGGCACAGCCATGGCGAGCGCGAGAACGAAGGGGGAGGGTGGGTGTTTGATTTTTTTCCAAAGTGGGGGTCGAAGATGGAGGAATCTCCACAGCTAATTAATGAATTCTTTTTAGGAAGAGCCACTAGTAGGAGCCAGTAGGAGTGATCGATTTTTTAAAAATCATGGATAGCTGGAATCAAAACAGATCCCAGGCGGAGTCCAGCCAAATTAACGCACGATTTTTTAAAAATCATGGATAGCTGGAATCAAAACAGATCCCAGGCGGAGTCCAGCCAAATTAACGCAGCGTAGCCAAATTAGCGCAGCGCAGACTGGCAGTCATTGCATGGAAAGTTTGTAGCGACTGACAGCTCCAGTGCGCCATGGAAATAGAGTGCGTTAGATATAAAGTAGAGTTCGTAGGTCTGTAGGTCGAAGGCAAGGCTGACAGGAGTCCCATCGCAGGTGCTCTCTCTCTCTCTCTCTCTCTCTCTCTCTCTCTCTCTCTCTCTCTCTCTCTCTCTCTCTCTCTCTCTCTCTCTCTCTCTCTCTCTCTTTTCCATTACCCCCCTTCCAATACTCTCTTGAGGCTCCATCACTGGCAATTACACGAACGGAGATTAATAAAATCATCCGACAGGATCTTATACAGTTGGATACTAAGAGGACATGGGTAGACCCTACACAAGAATTGGGCACGAAGATGGCCGACTACAAAGAAAACTTCCTACAACTATCTGAAGATGGATTTGTGATTCGCCCGAGTTACATGGATACCCACCTGTCTCATGGTTTGAGATGTGTATTGGTCAGATTCGTACATCCTCACACCAGTTGGAAATTGAATTTGGTAGATTTAGGGGAATCCCACCTGAGAGCAGAATTTGCAAGTTATGCGGAATGGAGCCGAAGACAGAATTACACTATATATGCCACTGCACAGTATACTATGAGATACGTGGGCGTTTTCATTGCCTCTTTAAAGAAGGCTTTGGACCTCTAGATAGAATCATGCAATACCAAGATCAAAGATGCTTAGGCTTGTACCTAATGGAACTACATCGGCACAGGGATAATCTAATGAGAAGACAAAGAGCACTACAGCCTCAGAGGCAGATCACAGATTTCTTCGGATCGAGAGAAGCAGGAGTGGAAGGAGAAGCAAGAGGCCAGCAGCCAGCACAAAGGAGTACCCACATTCATACCAAAGGCACCCTAATTGACAGAGCAATTGAGCTTAGGAAATCGAGACGACCACGACCAAGATGCAGAAGCACACTTCACCGGAGGAGACTACAACAAAGGATTAGAAGCATTCTAGCCAGAAACCCAAAATGCTCCTAAGAAGTTTATTTAATACTTTGTATTTAGTTTTTCACATTTATTTTCACACTTTTCACACTCAGTACTTTAGTACGAAGGTACCCAGACATTGTAACAGATTCACCACTTTTGTATCGGTCTGGTCTCATAGGTCATTCTGGCCTTTTGAAGACGTTAATATAACATTTCATTTCATTTCTCTCTCTCTCTCTCTCTCTCTCTCTCTCTCTCTCTCTCTCTCTCTCTCTCTCTCTCTCACACACACACACACACACAGGGTGGTCTCGCAGCAACAGAAATTCAGAGCGTTCGCCCTGTGTGCAGTGTGTGTGTGTGTGAGAGAGAGAGAGAGAGAAATTGATTTTTACTGCAGCAGGTCCGTTTGTCCTGGTAGAGAGAGAGTTATGTATGTACCTACGATTGAGAGATGTAGGGTTTTATATTTTCTTGTTGAACAGAAGCACCAGTTGTAAACAGCGTATGATTGAAAGGGTGCTTCGGCTCAAGAATTGAAATTTCACCAAGGTCCTCTTAACAGTGTGAGTCATTCCAAAAACCCTGTAAGGGGGGTTTGTTTTTCATGATCTAAATAATATCTCGAGATAATCACTGACATTTGAAGGCAGTACCGATAACTGTGTGTTTGTGTGTGTGTTAGTGAGAGAGAGAGAGAGAGAGAGAGAAATTGAATTTTATAGCAGCAGGTCCGTAATCATAAGCTTGCTTAAAGCTTTATGTTCTCTTTTTGCTTTATTTAGAGAGAGCACGCATACACAATGGCTTCGTTGAAAAATAGTGCGAGAGGTGCAGGCAATAGCGCGAGCAAAGAAGGCGTCCCTGTTAAGAGGAGGGGGCGTCCTCGAATGACCGCAGAGGAGACGTCCTCATACGAGTCGAAGAGGCCGAAAAAGTTAATGGAGGCGAGTGTGACAATCTCCGTGAGAGGGGAGGACATAGATACATGTCTTCTTCCACGCGTTGATGAATTCTTGCAAAAGGAGACATTAGCGGAGATGTGCGCAGTGGAAAGAGGAGGCAGTGTTTTCCATTTGCATTTTCAGATGGTGGTTCGTATGTTGTCGTCGTCTCTTATTGCCATCATCAAGAAGTTGAAGTCATACTTGGGTTGGGACAAGGAAGGGCCGGCAGGTGCGAACATCCTATGCAAAGCTCTAAAGCAGAAAAATATGCATACCTTCCAGGGGATGGTAGACTACTGCATGAAGGACGAAGGGGAGCCGCACTTCTAGAAGCTTACTCACAATGTCACTATTGATGATATCAACAAGGGTGTCGAGGTGTATACCCTTTACGGTGTAGACGACCTCAAGAACAGGGTATGCCTAACACCGAACAATATTTTCGACCGTCCTACAATGTATTGGAAGTTCAAAATGCGGCACCCTCTAGGGAATGATTTCTTGTCCACCTTGCACATCATGGTGCGTACCGGAAAATACTACCCTTCATCGTCGTGGATCATTCCTTACCAAGGCCGAGGAATGTACCTGAAAAAGAGAAGAGCGATGTGGCGCTGCATGGCTTTTCCCTCAACCGTGACTTACCAGGACATAGTCAACATTTTTGTGGCCGATGACTTGTACGCCAATGCACAACCAAGAGCCGATTGGTTTAGGTCCCGATGGGATGCTATAGAAAGGTTAGCATCATATTATTCTGCTTTCTTTTCCATGCGTTCATTGCTTTAGGTACTTGTCACTGTCTGTGAATAGTAAGGAGCTTACCGATACGACCGCATTTGAAGAGACCAACGTGGACGATCCAAAAGCCAATGTTATTATCATTGATGGCAGTGATGATGACAACGAGGGCACACAGATAGGCGATGATTTTATGCCTCTCGTGCATCGCACAGAGGCAATACTTGTTGCATCTTGAAGGTTTATAATTCATCACTATTTCTTTTCATTGAACCTCATTTTTTTGCGGTTGGATTCTAACTTGTTGGGCTCATTCTTTTTTATGCAGATCGTAATGGAGGAGGGGGATCATTTGAATGCTGTGGAGGCCACTAACACGCAGGACACGTTGGAGGGAGTGAAGGCAGATGATGTTGAAAGATTAAAGGAAATTCTGCTACAGATTTGGACTGAGGTCCATGGCCATGACAATGGCACCCTTAAGTTCTTCATAAAAGAGTCTGTAGAGTCAATAAAAAATGTAGTTCAAGATTGTCAAGTAAATGTAGTGGATATCCAAGTAGCTCCACTAGAGGAGCAAATAGTGTCATTACGCAAAGCGGTTTCATCTTTAAAAGTGCAATTGAATAAATTGAATGCACTTGTGATCAGACTCAATAATGTAATCGGACGTTTCCGTTCATGATTTTAATCTGATTGCTCCTCCTTCTCTATCGGATGTGTAATTGTCTTTTTTGTTTACTTGTCATTACACATCAACTTGAATTTATGCCTTACCAGTTTTTATGACTTGTTGTTTGTTATGGCGTTCCTTCACCTTCAAGATTCCTTGGCATCTTCAAAGAAATGAATTTATTTTGAAACCTACGAGTATGTACCAGTATAAATTAAACTAAAATATTAATTTATAAACTCTAAACTCTTATTAGCATAAGAGAGACATATAAGACAAAGTTGCACCTTGAACCTTCTTACAATGAAAGATAAATCGTGAATCAAAAGAGGGTCAATGACAAGCAGCTCTTAAAATTAAGCACAATATATAAAATTTGACCACATGGAGAATAACCATTCACACCAAGAGTAGGTGCAGTTTTGAAAGGGTCAATTCCACTTTTCCTCTTTTCTTTTTGTAAATAAGAAGATCCTTCTGTAAGTTAATCAAACCCCCAAAGTGCTACAAACATGTCTCTCCCACACATAACCTCACAGGGTAATATCATACATTCAACCCATGAGATAGTTATCGATGTCACCTTGGATATGTGATGAACCCATCTGCAGTTGACAAGAAAAGCTGGTTCCTCTGTCTGCATTTACGTCTATTTTGTAACCTTATTCAGCTCAAAGTACCTAAGGAGACGTCTACCTTCGGTTCTCTTGCTGAATGCATGCATGCATAACATCACAAACTTAAATCACACTAAAGAAATACAGTACTAAATCAACAAATGGTCGCTGTAACCCAATGATCATGAGCAGTTAATTGTTCATTCAAAGGAAAAAGGCTAATGCTTTCAAGAAGGTAATAAGACATACGATGACAAAAAAGCGAATGAAAATCTTACTGTTAATGTAGATAAACATCTTTGCTGCATGGTTTGAACTGTATTTGAAATGACGGGCACGATATTGGCAAGATCCTCAAACAATCCCGCATTTGTGGAAAATGCATTCTTCACCTGCTCAAATTTCAAATTCACATCTAAACAAAAAGCACGAGAGCGTTCAACGCCTAAAAAAAGTAATATATCTTTTCCTCAGTTAATCACATCCATAAAAGCCTTGCACTACACCTCTGATAGCAACTTTGGACATTTCTCTTAAGATAGCAACTATGGACATTCCCCTTTCTTCAAGCCCTTAGGCCCAAGTACAAAAAATCAATTTGAATTACAAGAAAAGGGCTCGCTACCAATGTTATCGTAGTTGTGAAGTCCTAAGCTAACCTTATTTGAGGGGCATATAAGAAAACCCAGCCCCCATAGTAATGATCATCTAATTCAATGCTAAATTTGATGGCAATGTCTCTTGGTCTCGTACTTTGCCCCACGCTTTGCACAGCTCAATAGCCTTTTACAGAAATTGCTTTTTAAAGAAGAAGCTTCTTACGGTAATTGCTTTTAGAAGAAAATGCTTTTAGAAGGTCCCTTTTTTTGGAAGAAGGTGCTTTTTTGGGGGGGAAGAAAATGCTTTTTGGAAGAAAAAGAAATGACAATAGGAAGAAGAGATAAAGAAGTAAGTTTTTCCCCTAAAAAGCCCAAAAACCATGCTTTTTGACGCTTTTTTGTGTCTCGATAGGGATGTGCGTTAGAAGTCAAAACTGATCCTCTCAACGAACCTCACACATTGTCGCAAATAAATTTGATTCCGACAACTTCAAACAAATTAGATTTTTTGCAAATTGAGGTTTCGGCATAGAATTTCACAATGTGTGTAATGGATTTAAACAGACTCGGCATGTGAGCTCCTCAACTTGACAAATTGGGAAAGGGATTGTTAGAATCTCTTGAAAAGTTGCAGTTTTGTCACGCGTGCACTACACTTGCGCTATGTGCACAAGCTTTTGCTACAGTCTAGCATTAGTCTTAGCTTAGGACTAGCCTAGCACCTTTGTGAGCCTCTAGGACGTGCATACCCAGGCCGGTCATAGTTGCATACCCTCCCTTGCACAGGACAAGATTTCAGCACTTAGGAAATTTACCATGTGTGAACCGCCTCTTGTGTCATTAATTTATTTAAGGGACTTCACATTCCCAATCGTGGCATTCAGCCAGCCACTGCTCGACCTAGATTGGGAAGGCTATATAATTGGCCATGGGACACATGGAGAGAGTAGAGGATCCAGAGGGAGCAGAAGCACCAGCAGACCCACAATACTCACAATCCCTCTAGCGTTTTCTCAAGCAGCATGAACCAACGTTTTTCAGCTTGATGACCAGCGTTTTCAGCTTTGAAGACCCGGCGGATTTCACCCCTAGCCTCGTCATTGGTTGCAATTCCCTAGCCATCGACATCGCTAGCAGATTCTGAAATTCAGCCATAGCGTTGTCGTCGTCAACACAATACCCCAGCACCTAGTACCCCTTGTGTTTGGCTTGGCTCCTGCCTAGCTCAGCATAAGGATCATCAGTACCCCGGAGTACCATGTCGCCGTCTTCATCGTCATCGACATAGAACCCATCAGTACCTCCTCCTCCCGTCGACATAGAACCCATCAATACCTTGTCGTCGTCGTCGCCATAGAATCCATCAATACCTCGTCGTCTTTCTCGACATAGAACCCATCAGTACCTCAGTACCCATCACGCAGTACCTCAGTACCCCGCAATACCCTTCAGTATCTCAAAAGTACCCAGCATCACTACCGGTACCCAGCTATCACCAGGAGGTGTATTTTTCCTATTGCCTTCTTTAAATATGTACTACATATTTTTATTTATTTTCTTTTTACTTGTTTTTCCCGAAACCCTTGAAAAGGTGCAAGTCGACATTGCATGGCCAGTGTGAAAGGGCTACGACGGAACAAGTTTCTCACATTGGGAGTCTAGGTCGGTCAATCTGGAACTAGTTAAAACTGAATTATGATGAGTATGGAAGCCTGTGTGCACCAAATGGAATTGGGGCCACTCAGCAAGTCACGCACAACTTTATAAGTTGGTGGGAACTAGAGAAATTAACTCAAAAGAGACAAACCGGACACATGGCAATAGGAGAGCAACCTGCAAGTCAACACTCACTTCCAAAGACTCTTATCCTAAGAGGGGGGGCCCATTTTGAGAGTGGAGACTGATTTTTGAACAATAAGTGACCTACAGAGTGTGTGAGTAGTGGGTGCAGGTTCACAGCTTTAATGGAAAGCTTGCCTTCTCCTTTGTCTCATATAGCGCGATGGATTGCTCTCCTGCATCTCTCTGCCCTCTAATGCCCCACTAGTTGGGCTACTCAAATGATTATGTATAGTTCTGAGGGTTTTATGTGCATTTGCCAAGGCAAGAGCCTTCTGAACAGGATCTGGATTAGCTAATTGCTAATCCCCCACAGATACGCACAGTTCCATCGCGAAAGATTGCGAATTTGGAGAGTTTTCTCGCGTGAGAACCCGTTCAAATTACAGGGGAGCTATCCTACGAACACGTGTAGACGTGTTCGCTCCGCTAAAAACAATCCAAAACAGAGAATTACAGCCTGCTGTGTTTTTCTGCAGGTTTAGGGTTTCACACCTAAACTGCAAGGAAACACCAGGAGAGCCTCGGGAAAGCCTAGGGATGCGTGTATTGGGTTTTGGGCACCCAACATTGGAAAAACAGATTACAACACGCTGAAATTCTGTTACAGCTCGGCAAAAAGCTTCTAAATTGCAAGGGAATCCGTCCTAGACGGGTAGTTTTTACCTACAGACGATTTGGCGTCGTTATGCTGCCAAAATTGGGTCAAAAACCTGCAATTTCAGCCCTCGCCGGGTTTGGACAGCTTTGTGAGACTTTGATCTAAGTGATAGGATCATCTATGTTCAGTAAAGAAATACCGAAAGGTGCGCCAATCTTTGGGGCCTATAGAGTGTCGGTCTCGTGTGCACAGTGACATTCTAGTCGCTGGACGCATCTGTGTTCTCTTTTCTTCCCAGTGCTCTGTGTGAAGTTAACAGGTAATTGGATTAGTACCGCCCTCTACGGCGTACAGGCCGGTTATATGGTTCCATCGACGGGATAGTCACTTTTTCTTCAAAAAGTGCAATGTGGATTGTTGTGGGTGAAAGCAACACATAGCTGCCCAAGACGCCATACGGCACAGCCGGGCTGCTACGCAAGCCAGCACCCACTACTCGCATTGTCCACTGCACACGCCTGCTGCACCTGGAGCACTTTAGAAACGCCGGCGGCAACAAGGAAATTCCTGGATCATATTTGCACAATAATCAGTAAAAAGTATCTCTCCTCTATTGAATATTCCAAGGAAAAAAGACTCCGAAAATGGCGAACGCCTCTCACTGAATGTACATACAGAGGATGGCTATGACATAGGAGTGGCCGGCTCCTAAAGGCATGCCCATGTGCAAACAGATACGGAGAGAAGACGAAAAAAACACATCAAGCATCTATGTGACTGCCTCCAGCAATCAACATTCCACATACAAAAATCCACAAGAAACAAAAAGAGAACTTGCAAAATTTCCACCACCAGCTAGAATGTGCCCCCCTTCTCCTCCTCTCTTGCTAGTAGCGTCCCATACCACCCTATGCGAGAGTTAGGAGAACCTGTCAAGCTGAACCATCACGGCCCCATGAGCTGTAGTGGTTTTGTGCACGTCGCCATGTTGTGCATACGAGCAGGACGAGGCTCTGATACCAATGTTAGTCCCTCGCCAGATTTGTCCTACATGCGTGACATGTCACATGACGCAAGCCAAACTCACACCTAGACACACGTAGTGAGCACACATCAGGCTCACCTCCCAGCCATAGAGCCAATACGGGCTCGCCCCCAAGCCTGAGAGCCTACAACCAAGCGGGCTAGCCTCTGCTACAAGGGCCAGTGTCCCATACCACCAAGTCCACACAAGTATGCGTGTTCGAGCAGAGCTGCCAAGCGCCTAGAGTCCAAGTGTAATGATCACACAAGATATCTCGCAAATGAGACTCAAGTCCTATTTATAGGACTTCATAACCAAAGGACTAGGTTCACACTAGCCGGACATAATGCAGGCGCCCATCCTGATGTCTGGGGACGTATTAAAGACCAACTCTATCAATTGGGCCTAGACAACCACTTGAGATTGTGCGCCCTTGAGAGGCAATACCTTCAAGTTTTGTGATGGGCCCATGGAGGAATAAGAGCAGGGTATTTCTTGGTTGAAGTAACATCCAAGATTATCCTTCAATTTGGGATATGGTGGCATGCCCTGCATATGGAGACTAAACTTATGTAGCATGATGTGACCATTGCCAAAGAGGATGTGTACCAACCACTATAATCAATTGCCTCTAACCCATATCATAAGCACACATGCATTTGCCAAGTGGGCCCTTGATTTTGTTGGACTATTATCTCCTACCCAAAAAACTAAAAACCGCGCAAGACCAATACATAATAGTTGCAGCCAACTATTTGACTAAATGGGCGGAAGCCTGCCTAGTGCCAAAGCACATGCACCAACCACAACTAAATTTCTCTACAAAATATCTTTGTAAGGTTTGGCCTTCCAATAGCAATTATGAGAGACCAAGACTTGCATTTCTCAAATAAGGTAGTGTTTAAATATTTTTAAGGGTATTCCTGGTTTGTAACTCAGCATTTAAAATTTTTTGCATTCAAGGAAGGTTCCTTGGTGTTGATATTCAAAACAAGAGCCAGCAAGATGCTAGGAAAGTTAACGTTGAGGTGGATTGGCCCCAATTTTGTGCATAAGGTTATCAATGATGGAACCTTTGTTAATTGGCAACTTGATGAAGAATGTTTAAAAAAGCAAGTTCATGAATATTAGTTGAGGCCTTCATGGAAACAAGCTCAAGTTGTTGAATGCCGATGTTGAACTTAAAGTTTCACTCAATGTGATTTTACCTTTGCCAAGTGGCTATAATGGCATTAACTTACAAAATTTGCTTTCACGCTTGGCAAAGACTTTCCTCAATATGCACAATAATTGAAATCAGCCGTGGTGGATGTGCAACAAATGGCAATGTTAACTTTCATGTTTGCCAAAGCCCACGGATTCATGCAATGGCATGGTGTAATTTCATTGGAGGATGTGAAAAACTAGTTCATTCTAATCGCAAGTTTGTATGTTGCTATAAAAGGCAAAGTTCACTCAAAGCTCAGATTTTCTCTACTATTTACGAGTGCATACTCTCTACACACACAATGCTCATTGCGAGGCTTATTGCTTGTGCTCTCTATGCTTTCTTGCAACAAACAGCAATGGCAATCACATGGCTCAAATGAAAACCTTATGTTATCGCATTTGTTGCACACTACAATTGGCTAAATCACCTACACCTTACGAAGTTTCATGGCATCCCTCTCCATTCACAGGAGGTAGTATTATTAGACTTCAGATTCGTGTCCAGTGGTGGCTCCAGTATCTCCCACGAGTAGATTAGGGAGTGAGGGCTGTTTTGTGTCAATGCCCGGCCGTACCTAAGGTAGACGTACCTTTTCTCGACGGTACACTCCACGGTGTTGCCCACCCGGTAGGCTGGTAGGAGACAAGACCCCCGTTCCTAGGGTTTCCCAGGGTCAGAGTCTCAATGATCCGCATTTTTTCCCCTATAAAATGTGTGTAATATATGTTACTTCTCTAACTTTGAACATTTTATCAATTTTTTCTCATATTTATGGGGTTCGTGGGATTTTTGGCTGAGAAAGGCACTTTTCTACCTTCCCTATACAAGGAGGCCTACCCCCCTTCGTATGAGGTCATATCAATTGTATGCGAAGCTTCCACATTTTGGGCACACTCTCTCTCTCTCTCTCTCTCTAGCATTTTTGTGTGTTGCTCTCTCTCTCTAGCGTTTTTCTCATTCACCATCGATCTCTCCGGCATTTTCTGTCAAATATGGCAGCAGAAGATGCAATGAAGACAAGAACTGGCTCGTGATCCGGTGAGTACCTCGACTCCAATCTAGAACACCTACAATGCCAAACACGTGAGCAAGGCACACCTGTGGAGAAGAGAGATCACTAAGGTAGAGAGAGAGGACAGCTGAGAATGAGAGAGAGAGAGAGAGAGAGAGAGAGAGATTTGGGAAAGGCTCTCCATGCTGATAACAATCTGCTCATACAGGTGACCAAGGGTGGTCCGACATAGAATTGACGTGCCCAATGGATAGACCCGCGGCACACACAATTACAATGACCGACCGCCAAGCATGGTGGTCTTAGTTTTTTGAGCAATTTGGAGGTTTGATTGAGTATGTTCTAGGTAAAGCTAACCGTGTTGCAGATGTGTTAAGTCGCAAAGGACAGATTTTGGCTCTAGAGACAAGTTCAGCAATCTCTATTCAAGGAGTCTCTTATGATAGCATGAAGAACAAGTATGCTAATTCCGAGTTTGGTAAGCAATGGTTGCACGCTCTTGCTTCCCAAGGGCCTAGCAACTATCTCATTCGTGAGGGTCTTTTGTATTTTCGTCACTGTGTGTGTGTGTGTGTGTGTGTGTGTGTGTTGCAACTTGCCTCCTCTTAGGCAAGCCATATTGCACGATGCCAATGATGCACTCACACGTGGGCACAAAGGCATGAATACCACCTTAGAAAAGGTAGAAAGATCCTTTTTTGGCCTAAAATGCGAAAAGACGTGTTCAAGTATGTCACACAGTGTTCCATTTGTCAAAAAAGAAAAGCTCCTAGGGGTAGGTAGCAAGGCCTCTTGCTACCACTGTCTATTCCCGACGGGCCATTTCAGGACATTTCCATGGATTTTGTGACTAACCTTCCACCTAGTTTGCATTCAAGGAATACTGATGTCTAACCACAGTAACAAACTTGGACACTCCAAGTCGAGAATCTACCACGACACCACAAATAATCACTTCAAACAGTTCACAGAATCACAGTTCACAATTGATTCGACACTCACCCGGCGGAGTTCCGTGCCTAGAGATATTGGCCCCAAAGACTGACGTCCCTTTCGGTATTTCTTTTTGTATTAATCTGTGTTCAAAGTACGAGTGCGGGCAGGCGCTCACACTCAGACTCTGCATCCAGATGCTCTGAGTTATGAGGCCCTACCTGCATATTGAAAGAGTACAAAGGGATGCTAAAAGCAGAGCCCCTAAAAGCTGAAAATCAAAATCCTTCTAAAAGCATCAAGGCTCTCTCTCTCTCTCTCTCTCTCTCTCTCTCTCTCTCTCTCTCTCTCTCTCTCTCTCTCTCTCATGCTTTTATAAAAAAGAAGCAGTTTAATCTTCTCTCTCAAGCCCTTCTTGGCAATAAAAGCAAAGCTTTTAAAAATAAAAGCTCTCTCTCACTTGCTATATGGCGTAGAATAAAGCAGCCAGTGTGCCAAAAGCAACCCACGCAGAAATCTGCCTTTCCGTACAGCCTGCCACGTGTCTAGCGTTCCATGAAATGCACCGCAAATCGCGGAGGCTGCCACGTCTGTCACAAAGTGATGACGTGGCGGACAGCAAAAACCCTAATTTCTGCCAGAAACCCTAAAATTCCTGCAAACCCTAATTTTTGCCAAAAACCCCAAATTCCGATAATCGCGGAGGCGGATTATTATTATTAAAAAAAAAAATTGGAAAATGATGAGCGACGCGAATTTTGCTTTTGCTTTCTTTTTATAAAAAAAAAAGAAAAGACTCTCTAAGAGAGAGAGAGAGAACTGATGCTTTTGATTTTAAAAGCTTTTGGGGCTCTGCTTTTGGGCATCCCTTGTAACCTTTAAATTAGTGGTGAGGGCCTCACTTCTCAGAGCATCTGGACGCAGAGTCTGAGAGTGAAACCCTAACCGCTCTCTTGTACTTTGATGATTGATTAATATAAAAAGAAATACCGAAAGGGGCGCCAGTCTTTGGGGCCAATATCTCTAGGCACGCAACTCCGCCGGGCCAGTGCAAATCTATTGTGATCTGTGAATTGTTTTGAAGTGGTTATTTGGTGCTGTCGCGGTTGATTCTTGACTTGGAGTGTCCAAGTTTGTTACAGTGGTATCAGAGCACGGCCGATTTCTCTTCTACGGGAAATCCGATCTCCGAAAATTTTTTTCCGCGGCACCTATGGCTTCAGGCAATGATCAGTCGACTCCCTCTGCATCTGGAGATGCGGGCTGGGATCACAACGAAGATTCAAGCAGAGAGTATGGCCCGCCTTGGCCTACTTAGGCAGAGCGGCGAGAGATAGAGCGTCGCCAGTTGATAAGCGATGCAACAAAGATGATGCTCAATTTTGCCAAGGACCCGAAGATGGCAAAATATATGAACCAGACCTCTTTGGAAGAGGTACAGATGGAGTGGCAGAGAACCACAACACCACTCCCGAAACCCGCTCTCAAGAAACCTTCTGCCTCCAAGAAATATACGGAGAAGGAACTGGAGAACGTGGTTGATGCACGGATTGCTCAGCTTTTTGACACGCAAAAGAAAGCCAAAAAGCACGGCAAAAAGCAGAAGAAAGGCACTGACTTCCCGGGATATTTGGGTCGTCGGTTGACATTTGACAAGGCAAAGAAACGGAAGAAGCGTGTTCGATTTGAAGGAGTACCCAATTCTTCTTCTTCTTCTTCTGACAGTTCTTCTAGCTCCTCGGATTAGAGCGAAGAAGACAGAAAAAAGCAAAAAGCGAAGCAAGACACAAAGCTTCGGAACGGGCAAGAAAAAGGCAAAGAAGGCTACATTTCGCCCAGAGACTGACAGTTCTACTGAGGACTCGTCTACAGAGAGCTCAAATTCTGATGACGGAAAGTTTTGTGCGAACAAGAAGAATTTTTACAAAGCCAACCAGTATGACTTTCTCGAAGATAAAAGCAAGAAAGTCCGAGAGTTTAAGGAAGGTGGCCACTCGATCAAGTTTGATACTTTTCAGGATACTCAGATGCTTCGAAGGCTTTGTCTTTTATACAGCAGGTTGGCATCGCTTTCGCGGGAGGACGCTATTCAGAGCACTCCAAGATTCGGAGAGCTGCCTCTTACTTTAAGGGAAATGCTCGTACTTGGTGGTCCACGCTTCTATTAAGCAAGACTGTGCCAGTTACATGGCTGAAATTAAAAAGGCTTTTTATTTCTTCTTGGTTGACTCAAGAGGTTGAGCGAGATATACGAGCTGCTTGGAACCATCTCCGGATGACCAAGAGCGATACAGTGAATTCTTATTGTGAAAGATTCTAGAGCTCTTTTCTACCCGCCTCTTCATTCAAGAAGATCTCGTTCAGAGAACAGATTGAGCGGTTTACCTTGGGTTTACCTACAGAGATCCGAAATCACTGCTTGGAACAGAAGTCAGCTTCTGTTCAGGAGTTGATGAGTCATGCGAAGCGGGGCTTTGCCATTCACTCTGGCAGTCTGACCTACCCCACAGATGAGGCCATGACACAACGAGCCGAACAGACTTCTGGGAATGAAAGTAGAATGAAAAAGAGCAACCCAGAGGAAAAAAAAGGATGCACGACCCAAGCTTACTCCTGAGGAGAGAGCTCGCTTCATCAGAGAGGGGAAGTGCTTTGGATGCGGGGAACATGGACATATTTCCGCGAAGTGCCCTGATAAGGCACAGAAAGAACAGAATGATAAAGACGACGACAGGTCTGAGAGTTCGAGAGCAGCTGAGGAATGTGGCAGAAAAGGCAGATAGAAAAGAAGAACCGGTAACACATGGCGTGGGACTTGCACCGAATCTAATGAATGAAAGTACAAACTTTGCCGCTTTCGGGGCAAAGCGAAGGATCAGGAAGCTCTTTTGAAGGAGCCAAGGCCAACTTCTTTTCACTTGGAATTGGCGGCTCGATTTGGAACTACGCCCGACAGACTGACGCCACAGGCGGAGGTAGTTCGATTGGCACCCGGATGGGATGTTGCCATTACACCGAGCATTGGCAAACTTCGTTTGCAATGACAGGGGTGTTCAGGGCACGTGAGTGACGTTCTACTCGGGATCCCTTGGTACCACAAGAACTACACCGTGGTTGACTACAGGGCCGAGAAAGCGACTTTGATAAATGAAGGGCTTAGAGATTGTACTTGATGAACTTCAGTTTTCCTACTCATTCTTTTGGGAGAACTGAACGATGGATAAAGGTTGAATATGTTTTGACCTGAAGAAAAGAACGCCAAGATTTTTTTCTCCACGCTCATGCCGATTGCTTTTGAGAGGGCCTGAAGATCATACCATTGATCTGATATCTGGAAGCACGCCACCGAATCGGCCACCTTATCGTGTGAGCCGAGTACAGAATGAAAAGATTATGAACTCAGTGAAAGACCTCTTGGAAAAGGGTCTTGTCCAGCTTAGTACTTCACCGTATTGCTCTCCAGTGTTGTTGGTTTTGAAGAAAGACAGATCTTGGAGAATGTGCATCGATTATAGCACTCTCAACGAAATCACCATCAAGAACAGATTTCCGATTCCTAGGATCGATGATATACTCGACAGGTTACAGGGATCCTCGTGCTTTAGCAGGATTGACTTGAAGAGTGGATATCATTAGATTAGGATAGCGCCAGGAGATGTCTACAAGACAGCTTTTCGGACGACTTTTGGGTTATTTGAGTTTTTGGTGATGCCTTTTGGCTTAACCAATGCTCCTGCGACATTTAACCGGATGATGGACAGGATTTTTCGAGAGTACACGCTATTTGTTGGCACTTTCTTTGACGACATCATTGTTTTCTCGAAGAATGAGGCAGAACACAGAGATCATCTGCTTCAAGTCTTTTAGGCATTACGAGATCACACGCTAGTGATTAATGCAAAGAAAAGTGAATTTTTTCCTACCATGGATACACTTTTTGGGACACATTGTGTCAGCAGCAGGAGTGCGAATGGACCCGGCCAAGATAGAGACTATCCGTGATTGGCCCGATTTGAGGAATGTCCATGAAGTTAGAAGCTTCTTGGGACTGTGTTCGTACTACAGGCAGTTCATACGAAAGTTTGCAGAGGTTGCTTCCCCTTTGCATACCTTGACACAGAAAGGAGTACCTTTTCCGTGGGGACCCACAGAGATGACTGCCTTTCGGACATTGAAAGAGAAATTGACTACGGGACCAGATTTGACTTTGCCGGACTTGCAGAAGTCATTTGAAGTATTTTGTGATGCTTGTGGTCGTAGTCTGGGTGCGGTCTTGATGCAAGAAGGCCATGTCATAGCTTACGAGAGCCGTTTGTTCTCTAGGCCGGAGATGACAGCACAGATCTATGGGAAAGAGCTTTTGGCGGTTATCCATGCTCTTACTCAGTGGCGGCATTACCTACTCGGAGCGGATTTTACTGTCTTTACAAACCATCAGAGTTTGCGCTACTTCTTGTCACGGAAGCAGCTTTCGGAAAAGCAGATGCGGTGGGTGAACATCTTGTCACAGTTCCACTTCCAGATTGTCCATGTGCAGGGTCAGAAGAATGTGGTGGCAGATGCTTTGTCTCCTAAACCGTTGGTTCTGGCTATTTCCGCGATACATCATAGGAGCTTCGAGGATATGGTCGATCAGTATGCCACAGATACAGGTTTTGCAGATATTTTCACACGGATACGGGATGGGGAGACAGTAGCTGGATACACCCTTCGGGAAGGCTACTTGATGAAAAAGACTATGTTGTGCGTTACACAGCCGTTGAGGGAAAAGGTTATGACTGATTGCCACTGTCCACCTTTTACGGGTCACCGCGGCATTGCTACCACCATGAAAGGGGTAGAGAGAGATTTCTTTTGGTGGAGACTGAAGAAGGATGTGGAAGAGTTTGTGCGCAGTTGCTTGGTATGCCAGAAGGTCAAGTTTGACAGGCATAAAGCATAGGGATTGTTACAGCCTTTACCCATACCCACCCGCCCCTGGGAAAATATTGAAGTGGATTTCATTTTTTTTTATCTCCCGAGAATACAGAATGATCACGATGATTTTCCGATTACATGGCACGTCTGAGACGATTCTCTCCGACATAGACCCCAGATTTATGAGTTGGTTTTGGAAGGCAATTTGGGAGAACATTGGCACGTAGTTGCAGTTCTCGTCATCGTTCCACTTGCAGACTGACGGGCAATTTGAGATTGCCAATTCAGTGATTTTAGATTTATTGAAGTCTTGTATCTCGCATCAGAAGACTCAATGGAAAAAGAACTTACCTTTGGTGGAATTTGCCTACAATAACACGATACACTCTTCGACGGGGAAGACGCCATGAGAGATTGTTGAAACTGCTGCGAAGGTTCCATCCTTCCTGAGCACGAAAGATTAGAAATTTGAAGCGGATGAATATTCGCGAGATTTGGATACGGCTTTTGCCAAGGTTCGCGAGACTTTACAGAAGTCTCAAGAACGACAGAAAAAGGCAGCAGATCGCCATCGTCGCGACTGGAAACTGAAGGAGGATGATTGGGTGCTCTTACTTTTGAGAAGGCACGCCTAAGAAAGAACAAGGGAAAGGAGAGGCTTTTTCCAAAGCTTAGTATGTGATACTACGGACCTTTCCAGATTACTGATAAGATAAATGATGTCTCCTTCCGATTGGAACTGCCAGATACTTGGAGGATTCATAATGCATTGCATGTGAGTCTCTTGAACCCTGTTAAGGGTGATGTGCCTGATGATGGGGAGCCTGATGAGCAACCCAAAGTGGAAGAAAACGAGGAGATCCTTGTTCCTGAACAGATTTTGGCACATAATGATACGAAGAAAGGTAAAGTCCGAAGGCGGTTCTTGGTTAAGTTCAAGAACTTTCCTGCATTTGATGCGAAGTGGATGGAGGAGGAGGACCTAGCAGATACTCCTCGGATTGTGAAACTTTACCGCGATGCTTTTGGTTTAGCATAGTCTACTCCAAATGGAACCCAGAATTCAGCTTGGCCGAAGATCTGGTGCAGTGGGATGCACAAGAGGGGAGTTACTCCACTCCTTTGTCAACAGATGCCTCGATTTTGATACTAAAGTCACTGATGTCTCTTTGAGCTTCAGGGATACTGAGAGCTGACAGTATTCTGCTAGATGACTTTATGAAATGGAATTCCTGATTATGATACTGCTTTGTTCTTGACTTCTTGTGAGTGCAGGAACTGATGCCGAAATGACTGCAGCATTTTGGTTTGATTGATCTCGAATAGACATGGTTGCAATAGGGGTTAGTCAATCGGACATCGATGAGGTCCCGATTGGACCTAGATGTGATTGCTAGCTACATTGCCGATAAATCATGGTCTAAGATCCGAATGAATGTTGAATGTCATGTGATGTCCTGTGATGTCTGGTGATGTCCTGTGATGTCGTGTGATGTGACTGTCGATTTTGTACATGTGCTAGATGTGTGTTCCTAGTACGTAGGTACTAACAGTCAGTGTCTGCTAAGACGGTTTATGGCTTTTGTAGGTTTTGCAGGCGTAATCGCGGTCGATTACAATGCTTTCAAGAGGAGGGTATGTCACAAAGTGATGACGTGGCGGACAGCAGAAACCCTAATTTCTGCCAGAAACCCTAAAATTCCTGCAAACCCTAATTTTTGCCAAAAACCCCAAATTCCGATAATCGCGGAGGCGGATTATTTTTTTTTTTTTTTTAAAAATTTGGAAAATGATGAGCGACGCGAATTTTGCTTTTGCTTTTTTTTTATAAAAAAAAAAGAAAAGACTCTCTAAGAGAGAGAGAGAACTGATGCTTTTGATTTTAAAAGCTTTTGGGGCTCTGCTTTTGGGCATCCCTTGTAACCTTTAAATTAGTGGTTAGGGCCTCACTTCTCAGAGCATCTGGACGCAGAGTCTGAGAGTGAAACCCTAACCGCTCTCTTGTACTTTGATGATTGATTAATATAAAAAGAAATACCGAAAGGGGCGCCAGTCTTTGGGGCCAATATCTCTAGGCACGGAATTCCGCCGGGCCAGTGCAAATCTATTGTGATCTGTGAATTGTTTTGAAGTGGTTATTTGGTGCTGTCGCGGTTGATTCTTGACTTGGAGTGTCCAAGTTTGTTACAACGTCAACATTTCTACGTTGTTTTGGGACTGCTGCATACCGGAGGCGAGTGTGTGTGTGTTGTGGCACGCCACGTCACCAGTTTGTGACATACCCCCCTCTTGAAATCATTGTAATCGCCCTCGATTACGCCTGCAAATCAGACAGAGACCATACACTGTCTTAGCAGACACTGACTGTTAGTACTGACGCACTAGGAACACACATCTAGCACATGTACCAATCGACAGTCACATCACAGGACATCACATGACAAATCACATTCAACATTCATTCGGATCTTAGACCATGATTTATCAGTAATGCAGTTAGCAATCGCATCTAGATCCACTCTGGACCTCATAGATGCCCGATTGACTAACTCCTATTGCAATCATGTCTATTCGAGATCATTCAGACCAACATGCTGCAGTCATTTGTCTATCAGTTTCTGCACTTAAAAACAAGTCAAGAACAAATCAGTTTCATATTCCGTAATTCCATTTCATAAAGTCATACAGCAGAATACTGTCAGCTCTCAGTATCCCTGAAACTCAAAGAGACATCAATGACTCTAGTATACTAAAATCAAGGCATCTATTGACAAAGGAGCAAAGTAACTCCCCTCTTGTACAACCCACTACACCAGATCTCCGGCCAAGCTGAATTCGGAGTTCCATTTGGAGTAGACTATGCTAGACCAAAAGCTTCAAGGTAAAGGTTCACAATCTAAGGAGTATCTGCTAGGTCCTCCTCCTCTATCCACTTTGCATCCAATGTAGGATAGTTCTTGAATTTAACCAAGAACCGCCTTCGTATTTTACCCTTAATCTTTTTGTCCTTATGTGCCAAAATCTGTTAAGGAACAAGGATCTCCTCGTTTTCCTCCACTTCGGATTGCTCATTGGGCTCCCTATCTTCGGGCACATCACCTTTAAAAGGTTTCAAGAGACACATGAAATGCATTGTGAATCCTCCAAGTGTCAGGCAGTTTCAGTCGGAAGGAGACATCATTGATCTTTTCGGAGATCTGGAAAGGCCCGTAGTATCTCATACTAAGCTTTGGAAAAAGCCTCTCATTTCCCTTCTTCTTTCTCAAGCGTGCCTCTCGAAACGTAAGAGCACCCAATCATCCTCCTTCAATTTCAAATCGCGACGATGGCGATCTGCTGCCTTTTTCTGTCTTTCCTGAGATTTTTGCAAAGCCTCGTGGACCTTAGCAAAAGCTGTGTCTAAGTCGCGCGTATACTCATCGGCTTCAAAAATCTTATCTTTCGTGCTTAGGAAGGGTGGAACCTTCACAGCACCTTCAATAATCTCAAATGGCGCCTTCCCCGTCGAAGAGTGTATCGTGTTGTTGTAGGAAAATTCCACCAAAGATAGATACTTTTCCCGTTGAGTATTCTAATCCGAGATATAAGACTTCAATAAATCTAAAACCACTGAATTGGCAATCTCAGATTGCCCGTCAGTCTGCGGGTGGAAAGATGACGAGAACTGCAACCGCGTGCCAATGTTCTCCCAAATTGCCTTCCAAAACAAACTTGTAAATCTGGGGTCCCTATCGGAGACAATCGTCCCAGGCATGCCATGTAATCTGAAAATTTGGGCCACAAACAGTCTCGCTAAGTGATCCGGCTTGACTGTTTTCTTTACTGGAATGAAATGAGCCTGCTTGCTAAATCTGCCAATAACAGTCCAGATACCATCGAGACTACTCTGTGTTCTCGGGAGATCAAAAATGAAATACATTGCAATACTTTCCCAGGGGCGGGTGGGTATGGGCAAAGGCTGTACAATCCCTGTGCTTTATGCCTGTCAAACTTGACCTTCTGACATACCAGCAACTGCACACAAACTCGTCCACATCCTTCCTGAGTCTCAGCCAAAAGAAGTATCTCTCTACCCCTTTCAAGGTGGTAGCAATGCCGCAGTGACCCATAAAAGGTGGACAGTGGCATTCAGTCATAACCTTTTCCCTCAACGGCTGTGTAACCACACATGGTTTTCCTCATCAAGTAGCCATCCCGAATGGAATATCCCGCTACTATCTCCCCATCCCGTATCCGTGTGAAAACGTCTGCAAAATCCGTATCTGTGGCATACTGGTCGACCATATCCTCGAAGCTCTTGTGATGTATCGCGGAAATAGCCAAAACCAACGACTTCCAAGACAAAGCATCTGCCACCAAATTCTTCAGTCCTTGCACATCGACAATCCGGAAGTGAAACTGTGACAAAATGTTCGCCCACCGCATCTGCTTTTCCAATAGCTACTTCTGTGACAAGAAGTAGCGTAAACTCTGATGGTCTGTAAAGAGAGTAAAATCCGCTCCGAGTAGGTAGTGCCGCCACTGAGTAAGAGCATGGATAACCGCCAAAAGCTCTTTCTCATAAATCTGTGCTGTCAATTCCGGCCTTGAGAACAATCAGCTCTCGTAAGCAATGACATGGCCCTCTTGCATTAAGACCGCACCCAGACTACGACCACAAGCATCACAATATACTTCAAATGACTTCTGCAAGTCTAGCAAAGTCAAAACTGGTCCCGTAGTCAATTTCTCTTTCAATGTGTGAAAGGCAGTCACCTCTGTGGGTCCCCACGAGAAAGGGACTCCTTTCTGTGTCAAGATATTCAAAGGGGAAGCAACCTCTGCAAACTTTCAAATGAATCGCCTGTAGTACGGACACAATCCCAAGAAGCTTCTAACTTCATGGACATTCTTCAAATCGGGCCAATCACGGATAGTCTCTATCTTGGCCGGATCCATCTGCACTCTTGTTGTTGACACAATGTGTCCCAAAAGTGTATCTCTGGTAGGAAAAATTCACTTTTCTTCGCATTAATCACTAACTTGTGATCTCGTAATGCCTGAAAGAATTGAAGCAGATGATCTCTATGTTTTGCCTCATCCTTGGAGAAAACAATGATATCGTCAAAGAAAGTGCCAACAAATAGCCCGTACTCTCGAAAAATCCTGTCCATCATCCGGTTAAAGGTCGCAGGAGCATTGGTTAAGCCAAAAGGCATCACCAAAAACTCAAATAACCCAAAAGTCGTCCGAAAGGCTGTCTTGTAGACGTCTCCCGGCGCGATTCGGATCTGATGATATCCACTCTTCAAATCAATCCTGCTAAAACACGAGGATCCCTGTAATCTGTCGAGTATATCATCGATCCTAGGAATCAAAAATTTGTTCTTGATGGTGATTTTGTTGAGAGCTCTATATCGATGCACATTCTCCAAGATCCGTCTTTCTTCAAAATCAACAACACTGGAGAGCAATACGGTGAAGTACTACGCTGGACAAGACCCTTTTCCAAGAGGTCTTTCACTTGGTTCATAATCTCTTCATTCTGTGCTCGGCTCACACAGTAAGGTGGCCGGTTCGATGGTGTGCTTCCAGGTATCATATCAATGATATGATCTTCAGGACGAGCCGGTGGTAACTGGCTTGGCAGGCCCTCTGAGAAGCAATCGGCATGAGCGTGGAGAAAATCTTGGTGTTCTTTATTAAGTTCAAACATATTTTTCCTATCCTCATCACTCAACTCTTTCAAAAAGGTCGAGTAAACAAACAGACTGGATTTCATTAATTTAGAAATGGCCGAAGCCGATACAATAGGGACAGACTCGCCCTTAAGTTTTATATCGAGTACAATGGTTCTGTCCTTCTCTGTGGTCAATGTCGCGTTCCTCACTCGATAGTCGACCACGGCGTTGTTCTTGTGGTACCAGGGAATTTCCAAGAGGACATCACAACCTTCCAAAGGCATTATGTAAAAGTCCTAATGCCCGAAATACCCCTGACAATGCAACCGAAGTTTGCCAATGATAGGTGTAATGGCTACGTCCCTACCGGGTGCCGCTAGAGCTGCCTCCGCAAGTGCTCCCATCCGATCGGGAGTGATCTCGAGCCGCGCCGCCAATTCCGGTGAAATGAACTTGGCCTTGGCTCCTCCATCAAAGAAGATTAGGACTTCTTGGTCTTTCACTTTGCCCCAAGCTAGGCAAAGTTTTGTACTCTCATCCATCGTGCTAGGATCGGTACCCACGCAATCTGGAACCAGCCATGTTTTCGTCTTGCCTTTTCGTCCACGTTCCTCAGCTGCTCTCGAACTCTCAGGCCTCTCGTCGTCCTTGTCGTTCTGTTCTTTCTGTGCCTTTTTAGGGCACTTCGCGGAGATATGCCCAGTTTCCCCGCATCAAAGCACTTCCTTTCCCTAATGTAGCGAGCTCTCTCCTGAGGAGTGAGCTTGGGTCGTGCATCCTTCTTTTCTGGGTTCCTCTTCCTCTTTCTACTTTCATTTGTCGAAGTCTGTTCGGTTCTTTGTGTCATGATCTCATCGGTGGGGTAGGTCAAATTGCCTGAGTGAATGGCAAAACCCCGTTTCACATGACTCATCAACTCTTGAATGGAAGTTGACTTTGTTCCAAGCAGTGATCTCGGATCTCTGTAGGTAGACCCAAGGTAAACTGCTCAATCTGTTCCTTGAACAAGATCTTCTTAAATGAAGAGGTGTCACGTGACCCATCCAACCCTATGTGTCCGTGGACAAGCTACAATACGATCAGGGTTCAGTCAGTCCAGTCGGTCTAGATTAGAAGTGATCTGGCACTTTTGTGAGTCTATTCGTAGACCGTGCATGCCCAGTCACTCAGTGTAGATGCATATCCTCTGGTTGCACACAACATGATCATAAGCATTCCCATCAAAAAACATCAGAATCCTTCAGGGGAATTTTCCAATGCATTTAGCCTATTTTACCTATTTTTGACGTCTTTCACTTATTATTTTTAAGAGACTTTTGTTGGAAAGTAGGTAGGGCAAATTGAGTAAGTTTGTATATAAGCAAACCTAGACTAGCACTAAATGGCAAAAGAGACAACACGAGCCAAGCTCAGCAGGCAACTTCTCAACAAGAACTTGATGGTCTCCCCTCCAAGCAAAGGACTCAGCACCTTGGTGCTTCTCCATCAGAAGGTCATCGCCATACCTCCCAGATCCTAGCGTTTTGCATCAGTTTTCCCATCACCAGAAGACCCCAGCAGATAGCGTTTTTGCATCAGCATTACCGCCAACAGACCCAACCAGCTAGCGTTTTGAGGAACCTTCCCTAGCGTTTTTCAAAAACACATCAGCCCTAGCATTTTGAATGACCTAGCACTTGCAGATCCCAGCCTTTGCAAATTCAGCAAATGCAGCGATTTGCAGCAGTAGAAGACCCGCAAGTTCCAACCCTCAAAGAGTAGCAGATTCAGCCCCAGTAAGACCATCAGTTTTCAGCCTTGAAGATCCTCAGTTTTCAGCCCTAAACCTGCAGATTTTCAGCAACAAAGACCCACAGAAACAGCCCCCAAAATCAGCGTTTTTCGACCCGCAGCAGATTTCAACCCCTAACGTTTTTGGACAGCAATAGAAGATCGCAGATTTCAGCCCTTAGGTCGACTTCGTCATCACAGTCATCATCGTCGACATAGCTTAGACTTGCATCGGTCTCATGCATTCCATTTGTACCAGATTAAGCAATCATAAGCAGACCACTCTCGCCGACGAGAGTGGGGCCTTCGGAGGAGGGTTTTACAACGTCTCAGGTGTCGTATCTCTCTTCTCTCTCTAGCTCTCAGTCTCATACACTTGCACGCACAGTGTCCATTCACTTTGTTTGTGATCATAGCACTCTCTCATTAAGAACAGAAGGCTCTCCCTTCCGTAAGAACAAAAGGAACCTTGAGCACAGTTCGGAGCACTATCTTGAGCAAAGCGCAAACATTCATTCCGCTGCACCTAACATTGGTATCAGAGCTTTGACAATGTTCTGTATCACTCAAGGAAAGAACCACAAGAATCACAAGAATATTTTTTGCTTGTTGCGGTCGCACGAACCCAAGTTCGCTTGGGCGTGTCGATTCCTAATCGTGTTTCTGAAGAGTGATAGGAATCCCAGGAAAGAAGGGCTTGTCCAACCTCCCCTTGTGTCTCTTTTCACTCATTGAGAGCGGACCGTGCACTTAGCGGCCGGCCAATCGATGTGAGGCGGGAAAAAGCAACCTTGGTATGAGCGCAAGGCCGCCAAGGGGTGCGCCCGCGGAAAAGAGCAGAACTCGGGTGAAGAGAAGATCCTTCTCAAACACAAATTGTAAGCGAAAGAAAACCTCAAGACCCGCAAGAACCCAAGACCCACAAGAACCCAAGTTCCTCGTGAACTTAAGAACCCAAGACCACAAGAACCCACGACTTCAGAATGGTCATCACTCGAAGCGGAATGGATACTTTGCTTGGAGGTGATGAGCATGAGAGAGGCGAAGAAGAATTTTCCCCACCAGGAGGTTTTTCTGACCCTTCCCCATCTACGACAAAGATTGCACTAACTCCAATGGAGGAGTTGGAGCTGATGTTTCTGGAACAAAATTTAGAACGCGACGCAAGAAATGCGGAAAGAATAGCAAAAATGAATCGCAGGCACGCAGAAGACAAAGCAAAAAGAGAAGCACAAAGATAGGCAAGAGTAGCAGAAAGAAAGGCAAGACAAGAACAGCGCGAGCGACACATACAAGAGTTCTTGCGACTCTTTTGTTAAGTGCCGGCACAGATGCAAGAGATTCAAGAGACGGAGACTCTCTAAGTCTCTTCTTCTCCAAAGCATGACACACAGGATTTGCATGATTATGAGAAGCATGATGATTTGGATGACAATGACAAGCATGATGATTTACATGATGATCAAGATGTGATTTCTTACAAGCATGATGAGTTGCATGAAGATGATGTGATCGTTCACAAGGATGATGTGTTAGTTGATACTTTCTCTAGTGAAGCTAACCTCATTGTAGATTCGATCAATCACGAAGAACCGATCTTGGCTTTCGAGTCGAGGTCCAAAGAACCCCCACAGGACGATTCGATCACTCAAGAAGAACCGATCTTGGCTCTCGAGCGTAGGTCCAAAGAACCCTCACAGGAAGTATTATGTGTTCGCATGATTAGTACGCACGCATTGTTCGAGTGTTTCATTCGTGATCGTTTCCTGTATTTTAGTCAGCGTCTTTATGTGATCCCTTCTCCTAGGCATGACATATTGTACGTTGAGCACGTTTCACTCATGAATGAGCACGAATGTATGCGGATTTTTCATGAAAAGTATGTATGTAAGGAAGTCACATTCCATGTCTCTTCCTTGGCACGACACATTTGAAGAAAGAGCACATGAACGTATGAGCACCAAGCATAGGCATTTCCGTTGTGAATTGCCACGGTTGATTGCTCTAGATCATAAGAGAAAGATTCAATCTCATTGTTTGCGTGTATGTGGTGAACGGTTTGGCATTCCATCTATTGGTTCATCTACATTGCATGCACAGTCTTTTAGGAAGACAAGATTTTTTCCACTCACTTTACATGGAATGGGTATGTTCATGGTTTTGTGTTGGAAATGGTTTCAAGAATTTTCAGCCATGGAGATTCTTGAAGAAGAAAGAAACATGACTCTCGACGAAGTTGAAGCATCGAAGGAAACTCAGAAGACTTTGTGTCGCTTTCGGCATGGCCCAAAGAAGCAAGCGTTGCAGACATTTATGAAGTTCAAGTACCGCACGACCCACACATCAGAGTGGGCCGACGAAGAGTCCCTTCCAGGATTCCGGATGCTATTGGCGATCTCCCTCGACGCCATACAGTTCAATACCAGTACCTCACTTTGAAAAGGAGGGGATGTCACGTGACACATCCAACCCTATGTGTCCGTGGACAAGCTACAGTACGATCAAGGTTCAATCAGTCCAGTCGATCTAGATTAGAAGTGATCTGGCATGTGAGTCTATTCGTAGACCGTGCATGCCCAGTCACTCAGTGTAGATGCATATCCTCTGGTTGCACACAGCATTTTTTGACGTTTTTTACTTATTATTTTTAAGTGACTTTTGTTGGAAAGTAGGTAGGGCAAATGGAGGAAGTTTGTAAATAAGCAAACCTAGACTAGCACTAAATGGCAGAAGAGGCAACAGGAGCCAAGTTCAGCAGGCAACTTCTCAACAAGAACTTGGTGGTCTCCCCTACAAGCAAAGGACTCAGCACCTTGGCGTTTCTCCATCAGAAGGTCATCGCCGTACGTCCCAGATCCTAGCGTTTTGCATCAGTTTTGCCATCGCCAAAAGACCCCAGCAGATAGCGTTTTTGCATCAGCATTACCGCCAACAGACCCAACCAGCTAGCGTTTTGAGGAACCTTCCCTAGCGTTTTTCAGAAACACATCAGCCCTAGCGTTTTGAATGACCTAACGCTTGCAGATCCCAGCCTTTGCAGATTCAGCAAATGCAACGATTTGCAACCGTAGAAGACCCGCAAGTTTCAGCCTTCGAAGAGTAGCAGATTCAGCCCCGGTAAGACCATCAGTTTTCAGCCTTGAAGATCCTCAGTTTTCAGCCCTAAACCTGCAGATTTTCAGCGACAAAGACCCACAAAAAACAGCCCCCAAAATCAGCGTTTTTCGACCCGCAACAGATTTCAACCCCTAGCGTTTTTGGACAGCAGTAGAAGATCGCAGATTTCAGCCCTTAGGTCGACTTCGTCATCACCGTCGTCATCGTCAACATAGCC
Organism: Adiantum capillus-veneris; assembly: GCF_014529385.1. Lineage (NCBI taxonomy): Eukaryota > Viridiplantae > Streptophyta > Polypodiopsida > Polypodiales > Pteridaceae > Adiantum > Adiantum capillus-veneris. The sequence continues at coordinate 70,800,182 of NC_140934.1, forward strand.
TAGACTTGCATCGGTGTCATGCATTCCATTTGTACCAGATTGTGCAATCATAAGTAGACTACTCTCGCCAACGAGAGTGGGGCCTTCGGAGGAGGGTTTTACAACGTCTCTGGTGTCGTATCTCTCTTCTCTCTCTATCTCTCAGTCTCATACACTTGCATGCAGAGTGTCCATTCACTTTGTTTGTGATCATAGCACTCTCTCATTAAGAACGGAAGGCTCTCCCTTCCGTAAGAACAAAAGGAACCTTGAGCACAGTTCGGAGCACTATCTTGAGCAAAGCGCAAACGTTCATTCCGCTGCACCTAACAAGAGGCGGGTAGAAAAGAGCTCCAAAATCTTTTGCAATAAGCGTCCACTATATCCTTCTTGGTCATCCGAAGATGGTTCCAAGCAGTTCGTATATCGCGTTCATACTCTCGAGTCAGCCAAGAAGAAATAAAAAGCCTATGGAAATTCAGCCATTTAACTGGCGCAATCTTGTTTCATAGAAGCATGGACCACCAAGTTCGAGCATTCCCCTTAAAGTAAGAGGCAGCTCTCCGAATCTTAAAGTGCTCTGAGTAACGCCCTCCCGCGAAAGCGATGTCAAACTGTTGTACAAAAGACAAAGCCTTCGAAGCATCTCTATAACCAGAAAGCGTGTCAAATTTAATTGACTGCCCACCTTCCTTAAACTCTCAAACTTTCTTGCTTTTGTCCTCCAGAAAGTCATATTGGTTGGCTTTGTAAAAATTCTTCTTCTTTGCATAAAAGTTGTTGTCATCAAAGTCCGAAATGTCTGTAGATGAGTCCTTTGTAGAACTGTCAATCATGGGGCGAGATTTAGACTTCTTTGCCTTTTTCTTGCCCTTTCCGAAGCGTTGCTTTTTGCTTCGCTTTTTGCCTTTTCTGTCTTCTTCGCTCGAGTCAGATGAGCTAGAAGAACTATCAGAAGAAGAAGGAGAAGAAGAACTGGATACTCCTTCAAATCGAACACGCTTCTTCTGCTTTTTTGCCTTTTCAAAAGTAGACTGATGACCCAAATAACCCGGGAAGTCGGTGCCTTTCTTCTGCTTTTTGTCGTGCTATTTAACTTTGTTCTGCGCGTCCGCGTCAAAAAGCTTAGCAATTCGTGCATCAACCACTTCTTCTAATTCTTGCTCTGTATACTTCCTGGGAGTAGGAGGTTTCTTGAGAGCAGGTTTGGAGGGTGGCTTTGTGGTCTTCTGCCACTCCGTGTGCACCTCTTCGAAAAAAGTATGGCTCATATATTTTGCCAATTTCGGGTCCTTCGCAAAATTAAGCATCATCTTTGTTGCATCGCCGATCAATTGTCAATGCTCCATCTCTTGATGCTCCGCCCAAGTAGGCCGAGGCGGGCCGTACTCCTCGAGTGAATCTTCATTGTGATCCCTTCCCGCATCTCCAGATGCAGAGGGAGTCGACTGATCTTTGCCTGAAGCAATAAGTGCCGTGGAAAAAAAAGGGATCGGATTTCCCATAGAAGAGAAATCGGCCGTGCTCTGATACCACTGTAACAGACTTGGACACTCTAAGTCGAGAATCTACCACAACACCACAAATAATCACTTCAAACTGTTCATAGTTCACAATTGATTCGACACTCGCCCGACGGAGTTCCGTGTCTAGAGATATTGGCCCCAAAGACTGGCGCCCCTTTCGGTATTTCTTTTTGTATTAATCTGTGTTCAAAGTACAAGAGTGCGAGCAGGCGCTCACACTCAGACTCTGCGTCCAGATGCTCTGAGTTATGAGGCCCTGCCTGCATATTTAAAGAGTACAAAGGATGCTAAAAGCAGAGCCCCTAAAAGCTGAAAATCAAAAGCCTTCTAAAAGCATCAAGGCTCTCTCTCTCTCTCTCTCTCTCTCTCTCTCTCTCTCTCTCTCTCTCTCTCTCTCTCTCTCTCTCTCTCTCTCTCTCTCTCTCATGCTTTTATAAAAATAAAGCAGTTCAATCTTCTCTCTCAAGCCCTACTTGGCAATAAAAGCTCTCTCTCTCACTTGCTATATGGCGTAGAATAAAGCAGCCAACGTGCCAAAAGCAACCCACGTAGAAATATGCCTTTCCGTACAGCTTGCCACGTGTCTAGAGTTCCGTGAAATACGCCGCAAATCGCGGAGGCTACCATGTCAGCATTTCTGCGTTCATCTAGGACTGCTGCCAGCCGGAGGCGAGTGTGTGTTGTTGCACGCCACGTCACCAGTTTGTGACACCATTATTGATCGTTTCAGTAAGATTTGCATGTTGATTCCTTGTAAGGCCACAGCAACAGCACAAGATGTAGCACATCTGTTTATTAAGCATTGGTATCCCCTTTGTGGTTTGCCAAAGTCGATTGTGTCATATAGGGATGTCAAATTCACGTCACATTTTTGGAAAGCACTTTTTGAAAATTTTGGCACCAAATTGAATTTTTCATTCGCATTTCACCCACAGTCCGATGGTCAAACTGAGATCTACAATCAGTTGGCTTTTCGATGTTTTGAAGTCCTATGTGCATGATCAACAGTCTCATTGGGAGTAGTATCTCCCGTTAGTTCAAGCAATCTTGAATGACTCATATTCTAGTGCCATTGGTAGAACTCCGTATGAGGCAGCATTTGGCCGTCCATTCCAGACTTTGTTGACTCGATCGATCAGTCAGTTACCTATGCCAATGTTGAGTGTCAGTCTTTGGATGAGATTACTGAGAGTGTGAAGCTTCGGCTGAGGAAGGCCCAAGAATCTTATTCTCGTCAGGCTAACAAGCATCATCAGGATGTTACTATCAAGGAAGGGGATTGGGTTTATCTTAGGATCATGAAGCAACGTCTCAAGCAAGTAGGAAAGAAGTGTCCAAAGTTGTCTTTTCGTATGTATGGTCCATTTCCTGTCATTAAAAAGATAAATGAGGTTTCTATGAAATTGCAGTTGCCTAACTCATGGTCAATGCACAACGTATTCCATGTTTCTTGGTTGAAGTTGTTTCAGGGAAACCCACCAAACGACATTTCTGAAGAAGAACCAAAGATCATTGATGAAGCAGAAGTCATGGAACCCGAGTAAATTTTGTTGCATCGGTTCCGCCATGGTTCAAAGAAGCAAGCACGACAATACCTTTTGAAGCTCAAAGATCGAGGAACCCACGAGGCACTGTGGGTTGATGAAGCATTTTTCACACATTACCCTAAGTTGTTGGCAGATTGCAAAGAAGCCATGCAACTCGGTACCAATACCTCACCTTGAAAAGGGGGGGATATCATGTGCACATCTAACCCTATGTGCATGTGGACAAGTTGTTCCTACTTCTAGGGTTTAGGTAGCCTAAGAAGCGTTCTGGCAACCTTGTGAGCCTGCACGCGGGCCATGCATGTATAGGCACTTAGCTGCATACCCTCTGATTGCACAACCCATAATCACTAGCATTACATTCAATACCCAGCATGAGCATGTTCGAGTGCATGAACCCTTTTTTACATGAACCACTTCTTTCTCGCTTATTTTTAATAAGTGACTTTTATTAATGTGAATCGTAAAGGTTGTGAGAGCACTGCTCGACCCAGTTCTCACACCTATATAAGGAGGCCAATGGGTGCTTGGAGAAGGCAGAAGACTCACAGACAGAGCACAATGCCCAGCAGACAGCAGGCTCTCCAGCATTTTCTCATCAGCAAGATCAGCGTTTTTGCCACAAGCATCAGCGTTTTCAGCCATCAAGATCAGCGTTTTTCAGCCCAAGGGATCAGCATTTTCAGATCAGCTCTTAGCCTCGCTATACCGCCACTTCTTGGTAGCAGATCCTCTGCCGGTTCTCCCTACCACAGCAGATCAGTCAGCGATCCATTTTCAGCCACAATTCAGCCGGCATTTTCAGATTTCAGCCATCAGCATTTTCGCATAGCCAAGTCGCCGTTGTCACCGTCGTCGTCACCGGCATAGTTGCAAAATTCAGCCCTAGGACAGCGCTCAGGTTTTCAGCCAGCCTCACAATGCAGCACAAATGCTCACATATGCATGTTACAAGACATAGAAACATAAAGCCGCCGATGAACACTCCCCCCGCAAATAACCAACCAAGTCCGGACCATGAGCTGTTCAACGACTCCCTCATCACTCCTCCCGCATAACCTAAAAAGGTGTAGCAAACTTGGACACTCCAAGCGAGAAATCAATAGCAACACACCAATAGAAACTTCAAAATCACTGAACTTTTAATATATATATATATATATATATATATATATATATATATATATATATATATAGAGAGAGAGAGAGAGAGTCTACACGGCCCAGAGTAGTTCCGTGCCCAGAGCCTAGAGGTATTGGCGCCAAAGTCTGGCGCCCCTTTCGGTATTTCTTTATTATTAATCATTGCAAAGTACGACTCCCGAGGGACCTTTGCTCTCAGACTCTACGTCCAGATGCTCCCTAGAGTGAGGCCCCAAGGGCTCTTTTATTCTTACAAGGGATGCCCCAAAAGCAATCAATTCAAAAGCAGTCAATCTTAAAAGCATCTGGTCCAAAAACACAAATCGCGGAGAAGCGTACGGGGCACTCCGTACAACTCTGCCACATCAACATTACTCGCACAATTTAATTTTTCTTTGTCTCTTTGGCCCCTTCGGACAGGGTACCATAAGTTGCTTACAACTTATAGTCTTTCATTTTTCAATGTAATTTGTCCAAGTTGTCATCAATGAAATTGCCCATCAGTCTGCCGGTGGAACGAGGACGAGAACTTTAACCATCATACCCACTCTAGGTCTTGGGAAGATATTAAAAAAATATCTTAAAAAAGTGAAATCCATAGCAATGCTTTACTAGGGGCGGGTGTCACGAATTGCTAACGTGTCAAGCCACTGAAGAATGGAGCCAATCTTCAGATCCCGACCGAGGGGCCTAAACCCTAAGTGAAGAAGCTAAAGTAGGAGGAGAAGTTTTACCAACTTACAAAGTCTTGCCAAGTGGCCTTGTCACAAATGGGTGACGTGGCAACAGACCCCGGACACACACACGGCAATGACGTGGCAGACTGCGTACACAATTTTCGGATTTTGCGACGCAAACCGCACTAACAGGCTGACGTGGCAACGTACGGATCTCCACAAATTACAGAGGCTGCTTTTTGCTGGTTGAATTCGCTGGCTGATTTTTGGAAGCTTTTGGGACAGTTGCTTTTGAATATTAAAAGCTTTTCACTTACTGTTTTTGGGGCTCTGCTTTTGGGCATCCCTTGTATCTATAAAATAGTGGACAGGGCCTCACTACTCAGAGCATCTCGACACAGAGTCTGAGAGTGAGCACCTACCCACTCTCTTCTACTTTGAACACAGATTAATACAAAAAGAAATACCGAAAGGACCGCCAATCTTTGGGGCCAATATCTCTAGGCACGGAACTACGTCGGGCCGTCTCGATTCAATTGTGAAGTGTGAACTGTTTTAAAGTGAATCTCTGCTGTGTCGCAATAGAATCTTGACTTGGGGTGTCCAAGCGAAGCAACAAAGATGATGATTAAAATTGCGAAGGATCCATAACTCGCAAAATTTTTGACTCGGCAATCCCTCGCAGAAGCGCACACCCAGTGGCAGAAGGCCACAAAGCCACCCATCAAACCGGCACTCAAGAAACCTCCTCCTCCGAGGATGTTTACAAAGCAAGAATTACAATAGGTGGTTCAAACACAGATCAGCCAGCTTTTGGACGCAAACAATAAAGCCAAAAAGCACGACATTTAAAATTAAATTAAACAAAAATCCAATAATTCAATACTTACCTTACCGGTTCATGTCCTTCCTCTAGTACTTCGAGGATATCCTTCACCAATCATCAAACTTACGAGCCATGTAAGAACTCATAATTCGCGTCCTTCCAACAGATCGGCAGTTTCCTCATTCGAGAATCTGTTAACTCACTTTCACCTTCTTAACCTCAAGAAGAATAATCCTCCTAGAAATCAATCTAGGTATCTGTGCGCATAATCTTGCGCTATTAGTCCTGAGGATATTAAACCTCTTGTGTCCTCTCACATAGGGAATGCCCAGTCATAGAGCATTAATCTCAATGTCTTGCTTTCACAAACAGAGTCTACGATCACATTAAAGAAGGTTCTTGTTCCGGGCCTTTGCTTTGGGTAGGCCAATTGTTTTAATCCGAAGATTCCTTGCGCATTGCTGCACGTCTTTCCATGTTTTTCCTCGAGCGGGTTGTTACCACGTGCAGTGTTTTCTCGACGCCCATTAGCGTCTCTTCCTTGCAAAATCATCAAAAATGATTCACCTTGCAAGCATCAATGACGCCTTGCAAAATCTTAGGCAGATAAAATTCTAGCCATACCATTCTATGAACATAAGTTCAAACTCGACCCACTTAAGGGCGAACCCGCTTTAGATCTGAATGATGTTCTCTTATATGTGGTTAAGGCCTGCTCATGGAGAAACATATACCGCAACCAAAAGTTGCTGCTGTAAAGGTAAAAGCACAGAGCGTACTCTGATCAATGACCATCAGAAAACCTCTTCTCCGTAGAGAAACTCAAATTCCTTCTACCGAACACAACTCAAATAGAGATTCTTGTGTCTGAATATCCTTACGCACAAAAAGGCGCTCAAGAGAGTATAACAAACTCTCGTGCAATTCCTGAAAAGGAAGTTGGTTCATCTCATTCCGCTCATCAGAAAAAAAATTCGACTTGTAGATGACCCACATAGGTCTGCATCTTCGTGTGTTATCCATGTACCCAAAGGTGTACATAATTCTTAAGCTGTTTTAAGAGTTTCAGTGAACCTGGGAAATTACCTTCCCTTCGTAAGATCCTTAGAGCGAAGACGCTCAACTTGGCGATCCCTTGGCTCGATCTTAGAGCAAAACCCGCTCATCAAATAAACTAGGATTTCAATCCTTGGATTCCTCGAGCACAAGCCGTAGCCATCTCTTGCTCCTTCCCTCATAAAGAGAGTGTTCATTCACTTGTGCGAAAAGCACTACCATATCTTCCCTTACCGGATAAGAGGTGTAGGCTCATAGGGTACCCAAGCTTGACAAAATCTTTTCTTACTTGAAATCGCGGAATGGTTCTTTGTAATGTCCTTCCTGCAATAGCAAGTAACCTGTTAGGAAACTATCAAATACTAGATCAAAGACCTGCCCTCTCACTTAAAGTTTGAGGGTCTTCTGATTCAAAAATTCAGAAGTTAGATTGAATTCCCTTACTCCAAACTTTCTCTGGGTAGCAACGTATCCTTCAAGGAGAGGTAACAAAAATTGGTTATTTTTGTCTTCAATGGTTCCCATCCCACTGCGAGGATTAGATTCTATGTACACTGAGGTGTACACTTTCAGCTTGTATTGTTGACTCTACCATCCACTTCAAAGTATCTTGCGGATCCTTATTCCAATTCCTCGAGAATCAAGGTTCTCGCCTCTCGATCTCACCTTCCAGACTCGGGGCATGGCATCCCTGCAACTCTTTTCCGACTCTGCTTTCCAGAGGACAACAAAGTCCTCTTCCTGCAGAATAACTCTGCTTTCCTCGACACGAAGTCCTTCCCTTGGGAATCTCAACTTCCAGATCACATCTCAAGAGTCTACCTCTCTCGTATCCGTGGAGTACGAAACCCTTGGGCTGATCTGGCTCTAGTTCCTCGGAGTGCTTTTCTCCTACAGAGGCTCATGCCTTCCTCGGACCTCTACTCCTACTCCCTCGTGAAGAGGAAGTACACCTGCAATCAAATATTCAGAGATCATAACATGAAAAACGTTACCTTCAAAGTCTCGACGCTCGAAACGCAACTCGGTTCTCGAAAAGAAAATCCCCGGAAGAGATCTCTACATAGAAAATCCTCTCTTCCAATCCTACACACAAAAGAGGTGTGTTCTCGGGTTCCTTATCGTAAATCAGCCCCGTCTACGACGTCTATGGGCTGAAAACAGAGAAAAACAGCAGCTTGTTGCAATGGAAACACGCTCTGTAGGCACATCTTCACGAGGGAACTCGCGCACTAGGTCCTGGCGACATCGGGTACACTTGGGGCAGCCATGGGCATCACCGGCAAACGTCTTCTTTGCGGCTGAAATATGCAACAGCATCTTCTCCTTGCGAAGAGGGCGTGTGATGCTTTTATAGCTCCCTGGCCAGCTCCATGGCCACGGCAAAGATAGCAGAGCATTGGCTGCTCATGTAGAGATCGCGGCGTTTTTCGGTTTTTCTTTTTTCTATGCTTTTATAGCTCCCTGGCCAGCTCCCTGGCCACGTCAAAGATAGCAGAGCATCGGCTGCTCACGTAGAGATCACGGCGTTTTTCGGTTTTTCGGTTTTTTTTTTTTCTATTCTGCCAGAAAAAGAGAGAAAAATCGTTGGCTTGTTGTTACTGCTTTATTTAATCATAGGCTACCCACTTATTAAGGGCGGCCGGTCACCTTTTAAAAATGGTCAGAATCTGTTCAAAAACTCAGACTTCCATGTGGGAAAGCATCTGCTTTCCCAAAAAGCAATCCCGCTTTCTCAGAAAGCATCCGCTTTTCCTCAAAGTTTCATCTGGACCCATCGTCATTCAAGTGCTTGCTTTTCCTTGTGCACAATTCTAACGCAGTTCGGAATTTCCTCCTGACTACGGATATTCCCTTTCCGATGCACTCGTCACCCACCTTGTGACGCATCAGGAATACCCATCACCTAGTCTTTTCTTACCGAACTTACGGTACAATCTGATGCTCTGTCACCCATCCTATGACGCATCAGAGATGTTCGTTCCCGGATGGTCAAATACTTCTTACCGATGCTCCCTGTCACTCATCCGATGTGACGCATCAAAAGTACCCATTCCTGGTGGCCTTACAGATATTCCCTTTCACAGTGCTCCTGTCATTACTCTGAATGACGCACTAGGGATACTCTGTACTCGGATGTCTCTAGTGAGAAAAACCCTCTCACTTAAAATTCCAATAATTCAAAAATTATTTTTCCTTGGTGTTCAAAGCGAGAAAACCCTCTCACTTATAAATCCAACAATTCATTTAAAATTATTTTCCTGTCAGATAAAGCCAATTTAGCAACAGAGTTCGAGTAGACTTCATGGAAAGAACTACGGATCTCCACCTCTATGGGACATCCAATATGAAGTCACAACTTTGACCTTTTAGGTTTCTTGAATTGGCTATATATGTACTGGAAAGTTTCACAACTTTTCCTTGTCTGCAGCCACTTCGACTACTTGTAAGGCTTCCTCTGAAATAGTTCTCTTTTTTCCTCCCATGCATCTTGTGAAAGAGAAGATATCCGTCGAATATGACTTTGTCCTATCTTTTGAGACTTGGCACAACATATGGGCACGTGAAGACAGCCATTGTGCACTCTTCAGAGAATCATGAGAGACGCTCACAAGCATCCTAGAAACTTGGATTTAACAAAATTCAGCTTAACAGGATGGCGAAGGAATAAACCCAAATCAATTATACACCTCTTATGATGCGAACAAAAGAGTTCTAAGTGTTCTTGTGTGTGAGGACACCCTTGATGCATTGTTCAGTAATTGTAAAAACTCAAAGTATTTAAGCACTAACCCATCAAAGAAGAATGCTACAATTGAATTCATTTAATTTTTTGCTTTTGTGAAACAGCACAAACTTTTCACCAATTAGCTTTGCCACAGGGCCTCCCAAAAAAGCCCAAATCACGTAATCTATACTAATTCTCAATATCATTTCTAATGTATCACTATTTCCTCCAATTGCAAAACTAAGTTTTTGAGATTCGCCATTGAACTATATGTCAAGTTTAGTACTGTAAACATATCAGAAAACCAAATATACCGCTTAACCTCACTTTAATACTGACCAATTGCCTTGTAAGGTCTTGATTGTCATGGCCATAGATTGCACATATGTCCAATAGCTTTGGAATATCGAAAAATCGTCTTTGAAAGATAACTTCTGCTCTACAGCGAAAGTGTAAATTTACACTGGAACTTCAGGAATGTACGACCAAAAAGTAGTTAGGATGCCTTTAAGGACAAGCACCTGTCTGTCCCTCAGAAAGTAGATTGACATCGGTAGGCTGTGCTCTGCTCTCTAAGTTCAACGACCTGACCAGCCAACACAAAACAAACACCCTTAAAATCACAAACTTCAAAACTTGCAGCACACTACTAGCTCACACGAGCAAACTCAGACCTTGCATATGAGGAATCTATCCAAAAGGGTAATGATTGTTTACATGTGATATAGGACCATGAAGACTCGGCGGAACAATAACTGATCCCCAACAATCACCCCAGCAAGTGGTTTTCCGCCCTCATTGCTATGTGAGTCATACCATCTCCTTCGGAACTGCAAATAGCTATCAAGTGATACTTCGATGGAGCTGTCCATTGTAACTGCACATAAAGACACCACAAGCAATCTGTAAAACCCAAAAAAGACAACAGGTGCATTTTCCACTTTGATGCCTAATAATCGATAATGTAGTGACTGAAAGTAATCTGAAGATCTGCACCATTAGCCATGTCTTGGCGCCCATCAACAATTGTGACATAAGTTGCTACCTGAATGTTAATCTTAAAATCTCTTTGATGCCTTTTCTATTAAGGAAAATTTGAAAACAGAGCACCTGCTTTCCAGAATTCTGAAGGTTGCATCCTGAGCAATCTTCCAAAATCTTCATTCAAAAGGTCTGCAACCCTTTGTGTTTCAACAGCATCGATGCCTCCAAGATCAGCACCCAGACCCGCTGCAACAGCATCATCGTGTGGCAAATAAGGGAGAAAGGAATTTTCATTGTTGAGAATCTTGTGCTTTGACGATGAAGTGTCGCCTGAAGAAGAGGAAAAAGAAGATGATGCCATTAATGCAGTTGATGATGACAAAGACGGTCCAATGTCCTGCAATGCTGAGTGAAAGCCGCTGTTGCCATTCCCAGAACGATCTGTTGCATCTCTGATTTGCCCGCTCCCACGAGAAGGCCTCCACTGCTGCTTCGGCCTTGCAGAATTAGCAGCAGCAGCCATCTATAGTGAGCGTGATGGTGTAGAAGAAAACTGTAGTGAGCGTGATGGTGTAGAAGGTGTAGTAGAAGAGAACTGTAGTGAGCGTGATGGTGTGGAAGAGAATTGGTGCCTATTTGGTCGGGCTTGTCATAAATTTTCTATGCATTCAAACGGTACCTAGAGCCTCAAGACTATCTAACACGGGCAAGGGCAAGGGGGATGGGATCAAGGGTAAGAATCAGATAATACATGCATTTGCAATGGAGGATCGTTGATTTTGATGAAACGCGCGAAAAAAGTAATCTTCAACATATTACTCTTTTGATAGAAAAGCATATGATTTGATGATTAGGGCTTTACATGAAGACATCCCCATAACATTGGAAGCTATAAAGATGTGTGTCAAGAGTTGCTTGAGCCAAAAGTCTTGCCTCCACTGTCTCTTCAGCTCCACACCAGAGGATCCTCTCCATTGGGGATATCAACAGCGGTTACCACTTCATAGGTTGTTATAGTGAAGGAAAGAGTGGGCGGCCTCACCTCACCATTTCCTCTCATCCACCCTCATCTCCACTACCTACTCATCCTCTGTCAACTTCTCCTTCCATCTCTTCGCCACCACTCCCTACTATTGCACCACTAGTCCCCGCATGTCCTAGTGTTATGTCTACATCACTACCCCTAGCCATAGTGCAACCTCTGTAGCTATCCCTTTCATGCAATTTCTCCCACTTCATGCTAGCTACACACCTTATTCATTTCCCTACATGAGCCTAGCCACTCCTCAGGCTTACCCTCCACATGGCTCACCCACACTATCCTCCATACCATCCTATTATCTACCTGCAACACCCGATTACACTATACCATTTTTATAGTACCATCTCCATTTCCCTTCACCATACCCCTTCCTGCCATACTCCATGCCCACAACCTACCCCACCTCTAGGCACCTCTTCCTCATAATCATCCAATCATCCACAGTAGCCCTTAGTGCCTCACCACCCTTTTTGAGGCCCACCCAGTTTCTTCATTCCCAAGCTCTAGTTTTAATACGGTTTTTAAATATTTTTTGTTCATCCAGTTGTCTTTCCAACACCGCAATGGTTTTCTTTTCTAGTGGTTGAAGTTCTTGTTTACAACAGCTCTTTCAAAGTTATTGGCATGCCATCCCACTCATCGGATCACTCATCGAGATGGTAAGTGCAATAATTTGATTCACAATTTGAAGTCAAAACAATTTGATTTAGAATTTGAAGTTTTACAAGTTTAGTATAGAGACAAAAGGGGGCAAAACTACTTAAATATAAAGTACATAGATAAAAGGGAGCAAATTTACTCAGATACAATGTCCATGACTTTCAGAGCTCTCATCCTCACATAATTCAGCTTAACTCCCTATGTCTATGTAGAGCTCTCCATCTAAGAAAATTTCTGGAGTTTCATCCAGGAGGTCCTCTGTATGCATCCCTCTCCTTCAGAAGCAGTTACGGGCTCGTCTGGTGCCACATTCGTGGCTTCTTGTTCATTTTTCTCTCCGATCTCCTCAAGGTAAATGGAATTGTAGCCTTTGTACACCTGTGCACTATGTGGGGCCACCTGAAAGGGTGGTGGTAATGCGCGTGCTAGTCTCCACCCAACCGTGCTATCTTATAGTCTCCCCCTAGCGTACACACTATCTGGCCGTGCCGATGGCCTTGCCCGTAGGACCCATGTCCTTACATTACCCCCCCTTGGAGAATCATTTTCGTCCTTGAAAACGAACGTAGGAAAACGTTGATTAAGTGCGGAGACATTCTCCCATGTAGAACTTCTTTAGGTCTATCTAGCCATTTTACCAACACCTGTCGTCTGACATGATGTCTAGTGCGAAGCTCATGAGAATCCAAAATCTTTTCGGGCTCATGAGGGATGCTTGGCGGTTCGATAAGTTCAACTAACACACTTGTGTCAATGACATTATCATTTTGTCCTAGCTGTTTTCGTAAACAGCTAACATGAAAAACATGATGAACTCGTGAGTGCTCTGGAAGAGCTAACTTATAGGCCACTTGACCTATACGTTTGAGAATGGTAAACAATCCACAATAGCGCGGTGAAAGTTTAGCAACTTTTCCCGTCTTCAAACTTTCTGAATGCTCAGGAACTTTGAGGAAAACCTTATCTCCTTCTTCGAAAGCAGCAAGACGACGATGCTCATCTGCGTACTTCTTAAAGCGATCTTGAGCTTGCTTAACATTCTATCGAGCAGCTCGAAGCATGTCAAAATGGTCTTGGAGAAAATCCTTCGCTTGTTGTATCTTCTCCTTAGCCAACCCCACCGAAACGGGTGATCTAGGTTGAAATCCATATGAAAGCATAAATGGACTAAACCCTGTAGTCACAAGCTTTGAACTATTATAAGAAAATTCCAATATAGGTAAATAGTCTTCCCAATTGGTTTGCTTCTTGCTAACGTACGCTCGTAGCATATCCTCTGGCACTTGATTAACTCTTTCGGTTTGACCATCTGTTTCTGGATGATCAGTCGTACTTAGATTAAGTTTAGTTTCCAACTGAAACACATCTCTCCAGAAGTGATTATCGAACTTTTGATCTTTGTCACTAATGATACTAGCTGGAAGACCATAGAGTTTTTATGTATGCTCTACAAATAGCCATGCTAATTCCGGTGTCTTAATCGTACTCTTAGTGGGAATGAATCGATCCATCTTTGTGAGACGGTCTACAATTACCCATATGGAATCATGGCCATGATTTGTAGTAGGTAGTCCTACTATAAAATCCATAGAGATACTCTCCCACTTACCTTGTGGAGTCTCTAAAGGATGTAAAAGGCCACCTACCTTGAGGCGCTCTGCCTTATTAGTACATACTCTTGAACATCATGATGTAAGCCCGACCAATAAAATTGCCGTCGAACTAAGGCATACGTCTTACGAATACCTGGATGACCAACACTTAAACTATCGTGACACTCAAATAAGATTTGGTGCCTAGTGTCTGAGTCCTTTGGCACTCACACTCTACCCTTGTGGAGTAAGTAGCCATCATCAATGGAAAAATTCTTCCATCGTTTAAGCTCTTCTTGAGTAGGGGTGGAGCTCTGTGTCTTGGATTTTTTAACTATGCGTGCAGAGACATGTGAGTGTGAGGGATCCCTTTTTAAAACTGCACTCCACACTTTAGGATATGATTGATCTTGTGCACACTTGCCACGTAATGACTCTAGAAATCCACTCTTTATTTCCGTGAAAGCAAGTGAATTAATATGGGGCATCTGACTTAGTGCATCCGCTACTACATTATATAGCCCCTTGCAATGTCATAGCTTACAATCATAATCTTGAAGGATTTCTGCCCATCTAGCTTTACGGCACTTCAAGTCCGTTTGAGTAGTAAACCATTTGGTACTCTCATGGTCAAAAACTACTTCAAACTCGGCACCATATAAATAGTGTTGCCACTTTCGTAAAGCATGAATTATGGCATAGAGCTCTCTCTTATAGACATAATAATTATGTTGAGCTCTCTCTAACTTTTTACTTTCAAAGGCTATAGGTCTTCCCTCCTAGAAAAGTACCGTACCAATTGCTTGGTCACTAGCATCAGTCTCTACCACAAACGGCTTAAGTGGGTCAACGATTGCTAGGATGGGAGCAGTGGCTATAGCTACCTTGTGCTGTTCGAAACTGCGTTTTTGGGCTTCTTCCCAAGAAAAGGTCCTACCTTTTACTTTAACTTGATCTGTCATAGGAACATCAATTTTGGCATAATCACGGATATACTGTCGATAAAATCCAGCCATGCCTTAAAATATTTGAAGCTCCTCAACCCTATTGGGATGTGGCCATCTAAGAATGGCAACGACCTTGTTAGTGTCCATCTTGATGCCAGAATAAGAGATCACATGACCGAGGTAATGTATCTCTGTTTTAAAGAAATCGCACTTGCTTTGCTTAGCATACAGCGCGTGAGCTTGTAGCTGTTCAAACACTAATCGTAAGTGTTCTATGTGTTCATTTTCAGTCTTACTACAAATGAGAATGTCATCAAGAAAAACCACAATAAATTTTCCAAGATAGGGACGTAAGACACTATCTATGAGTGCCATAAATGTAGCTGGAGCATTGGTTAGACCAAAAGGCATAACCAAAAATTCAAAATGCCTGAACCGTGTTCTAAAGGTAGTTTTGGAGATATCTTACAAAAGGATACGCACCTGGTGGTATCCTGAACGAAGATCTATCTTTATATAGTATCTTGCCCCATGGAGTTGATCAAACAACTCATCCACTCGAGATAGAGGATACTTGTTCTTGATGGTTATAGCATTTAATCCACGATAATCTACGCACATGCGCATAGTACCATCTTTCTTTTTTACCAATAGAATTGGTGATGCCCAAGGCAAAGTGCTAGGTCTAATGAAACCACAAGCGAGGTAGTCAGCCAATTGACTCTCAACCTCCCTGGCTTCTTTAGCACTCAGACGATCGAGAAAATATCCTTGGCGTTTCTCTTCACAAGAAACTCTCTCGTAACTCATGATTCTCTGGAAGATGGGCTTGATGACCTTCTTAGATTTGCTTCTTGAGTGAGGGCGCTCGATGTGCATTAAGTCTGGGGCTACATGTGACGCATGCATTGTAATCGCTTGTCTGAAGCCCTGCACCCATACACATGACAATAAATCAACTAAAGTCCTGCATCCATACACATGACAATAAACTCGGTCCAAGTCGTTTGAGTCTCACCTGAGCATTCGGTTAGCCCGGGATAGTCATGCATCGTCCACGTTAGGATGCCTATGATAAAGGCATTGCGTCGACCTGCATGTCGGCTCATATCCACCACTTCTATACCTCTCCACAATTGTTGCAACTCTTCCAATAGTGGACAAAGATACACATCTATATTCTTCACTTTATACCGGCCCCAACACAATCAAGCTTAAAAAAAGGTGTCCCTTTTTAGTCGTCAACCACAGGGGAATGTTGTAGTTAACAATGAAAACTGGTCATACACTATAAGATGTCAACCTCAAACCAAATGGATTTATGCCATCCATTGCCAGGTCGAGGCGCAGATTTTGAGCTTCCCAAGCAAAATTGGGCCACATATTGTCAATATGTTTCCATGCTGCACAATCTGTAGGGATCCATAGCACATCATGCGAAGATCTATTCTCCTCATGCCATGTTGCCAGAGCGGCCATGGACTTGCATTCAAAGAAATGCCAAGGTAGCAGAGAAAAATGTCGTAGCACCTTCTACGACACTTTTTGTCCTTGGAGATCCATTTTGCACAATTCTGCATGTCCACATATTCGCCCTTGAAAAGAATGCAATCATTAGGACAAACGTGAATGGAATTGTAATCCATCCCTTGGGTCTGCAGGATCTTTCTTGCATCCTCTCTTGGAATCTGGCATCACATTATCAACTGGCAAATTGTGCTTCTTTAGCAATCTACACTAAGAAACATAATAACATCTCTCGTAATTTGGTACAATGTACATGTATAGTTTTTTATTGAAGTCAACACATTGCAAGAGATTATCTGAAAAGTTCAGTGACGCTAGTGTCACTCCATCCAAACTTTGCCTGCATGTTGAGAAGAACCAGGAGCGCCTTCAATCTAGACACTCGTGCTCCATCATACAAGGGCGTGTCCACCTCACGTTTCATGTCATTGTAGATGAGCCTTTCCGAATCCATGATCTTCTCGATCATTTCATCAATCTTAGCTCAAACATAGCTTGATCGAGGATGTGCTCTGCATGGTCACCCTCCGAGCTTGAAGAGGCTACATTTTGCGGCCTCGTATATGCCACTTGAGTAAAGTGCCTGCGAACATGTCTATTAGGTTGTAGTATCACTGCTTGTTGGCCAACATCAAAGTCGAACAAGTTGGAATTGGCAACAACTCGATCTATAATAGATGTGTTGAATTCTCCAAACTCCGGAACGTGCTACAAAGAAACGTGCCTTGTCCGTCGCATAGCATTTTTGCATTAATTACAAGGACATAAGATCCTGGTTGTGAGATCGGACAGCCGTGTTTGGTATGAAAGCCCAATTGTGATCCAGTGTGTCAAGTGTCAAACCTGTGGGAATGACCTCTTAGGGCATGCAGTAGAACCTCAGTGTGCATGGGGCATATTTTAACTCTATATATTGTAAAGGGTTTGTTATAACTAATAAACACACAACGTTTCTTTTGTCAACTCTCTCTCTCTCTCTCTCTCTCTCTCTCTCTCTCTCTCTCTCTCTCTCTCTCTCTCTCTCTCTCTCTCTCTCTCTCTCTCTCTCTCTCTCTCTCTCTCTCTCTCTCTCTCTCTCTCTGCAGCCTGCTTCCCATGGGTTCCGCACACCATCACCCACCATAATCGGCACCCCAACACTAGTATCAGAGCGTGCTTGGGGTCGTGGCTCAACCCAGCGCGCAGGAACCATTGCCTGCAGAGGAGGAAGCCGACTGCCGACCTGCATCAAAACGAGCAAAATGGACATCACACAGGTCGCCCTGGCTTGAGAAGCATTATTCGCCACTATAACTCCTGCAATTGCCGCCTCCTTAGCCTACTGCAAATGCCAGTCATCCTCCACACTGTCATCGTCGATTGTCTGCAACTCAGAGAATTTGTTCAAGCTTATGTTCATACTATATTTAAAAGGGTCACCCCAATTTGGTCTTAAGCCCCTAAGCAAGTGGGTATTCACACCCTCGACAAGGTGAAGACACTGTCCATGCTCGGCTCAGTAGTATATTGGCTCGTAAATTTGAAGGCGTCTTTTCAAACTCACGAATAGTCAATTGCAGTGATTTAGAAAGTTTCTGCAGTATTTTAATATGTGCATGCAAAGAGTTGAAGACGAAGACAACCTCTCTGAAAGTTAAGCCGATGCAATAACCAATAACACAATCTTTCTATCAGGCTTCTTAAAGACTTCAACGTGGCATTAAAAATCGACAAGTTTAACGGATCCGGCTTCCATACTTGGCAAATTAAAAGTGAAGGGATATCTGATGCGCAAGAATTTGTGGAGCGTCGTCAAGCCGCTATCAGCCGACAAAGCAGGCACATCCGCTGCAGTTACCAGAGCGTTATCTGCCGAGCAACAATGCAAGGACGAGCAAGCATTAGGTATTATTCTGACATCTCTCAAAGATGATTTTATTCATTATCTGGATGACATGCAATCTGCAAATGCTGCTTGGATGGAACTAGAGAAAGTGTTTGGTCCTAAAGCCAAATACTCCAAAATGAGCCTTAAAATGGAGCTGTATTCTCTTTCAATGCGTGATGATGAAAATATTGCAGCTTTAGTTAACAGATTGAAAAGCATCCGCACTCAACTAATTTATGTTGAAGCTCTTGTCCCAGATGAAGATCTTATAGCCGTTTTTCTGAATAGCCTACCTGCAAAATTTTATCAAATTGTCACTATTTTAAAGGAGAAGGATGTGGTGCCTTCTTTGGATGGTATTGTTAATTCATTGCAGAAAGAAGAAAAATGCGTACCACGTATTAGTTCTTTCATACCGACTGCATATGTAGCTTGTGGTTGCACTTCGACTGCAAATTCAACTAGGATTGCAACTTCAACCAGGCCTACTACGAGCACTAGACCTTGTGTGAAATGTGGACGCAACAATCATCAAACCAAGGATTTTTTCAGCAAAAATCCTTGCATCCGCTGTGGAAAGACCAATCATCCTTTGAATAAATGTTTTAAGAAGAATAAGCGATAGCTCAACATGGTTGAAAGTGATGAAGATGGTGAAGCACCAACACTTTTTGTAGATAGTGATGTCCTATAGTTTTTATTCTATTTTATATTTCCTTTTATGTCAGTCACTTGTCAATAAAATGTACATGTTATAGACACTACCACACATCTGTGGTAAGACCACCCTTTTATATTTGGTTCTGAGTTCTGGTTTGTCTCACACTGATAGTTATTTGAGGGAAGTGCACACACACATCTATGTTATTGTCAAGGGGGGGGGGGGGGGACTTCTACTCATAGTTTCAGGTGATTGGACTCTGCCATGGTCTGTATTAGGTCCATAGTCAGTGGTCTGGGCTTGGGGGGGGGGTTTGTTGGGCATGCAAGCCCAATTGTGGTCCAATGTGTCAAGTGTCAAACCTGTGGAATGACCTCTTAGGGCATGCAATAGAACCTCAGTGTGCATGGGGCATATTTTAACTCTATATATTGTAAAGGGTTTGTTAACTAATAAACACACATCATTTCTTTTGTCGACTCTTTCTCTCTCTCTCTCTCTCTCTCTCTCTCTCTCTCTCTCTCTCTCTCTCTCTCTCTCTCTCTCTCTCTCTCTCTCTCTCTCTCTCTCTCTCTCGTTTTCTCTGTAGCCTGCTACTCGCCATGGATTCTATACGCCATCACCTACCATAACCGGCACCCCAACATGCCCTGCATCATTGTCAATACTCATAATGACTGTGAATTATCAAAATATTAAACATAAATTAACTCTTTCTCTCTTTCATCTCCTCTCTCTCTCTCTCTCTCTCTCTCTCTCTCTCTCTCTCTCTCTCTCTCTCTCTCTCTCTCTCTCTCTCTCTCTCTCTCTCTCTCTCTGTCTCTGACATCACACTGTAAACTACCTCACATTCTCTTGCCATGCCCGATCTCTGCACACCTTGGTCTCGAGGTGCACGGAGATCAGGACCATCGGATTATAATCTCGTTTTTATTAGTCAATTTCTATATTTGTGGGTGCAACATATCTAAACAAGCACCCATGTCTACATGACAATCCATGTACCTGGAAATACCCCTTTGCCTCTTGTCGATGCTCAAGCCATGCCCTATCTAGCTATTGGAAACTACCTCACATTCTATAGCCATGCCCGATCCCCGCACATGTACACCTCGGTCTTGAGGTGCACGAAGATCAGGACATAACGTACATAACCTAAGTACATATATACATAAATTGTGCATATTTTTTAGGACATACTCTTTTTTTGAGCAACGCATATATTTCACCCAAACGACTGCATCCTTCGTATTGCATATTTTGAAAGGCTTTACATGGTGGCGGTGGCGAGCTCTCTTACTGTGAAGAAATGCTGAGCAAGGAGCACAATAAAGAAGATCTTCTACAAAGCACTCTACAACAGTCGGAGCACAATAAAGAAGCTCTTCTTCAAAGCACTGTACACAACTACATGCGAGTAATTTGCAAGCTCAGCTCCGCCTGCGGACAAGTTGGTTCCGAAGTCCGGAGAGTTTTTCGAATGCAATAACGCTTGCGGACTTCCGAAACCTAAATTAAACCTACATATATATATATATATATATATATATATATATACCTTGTAGTGGTCATCACATATACACATAACCCTAAAAAAAAAAATTAAAAATAATATATATATATATATATATATATATATATATATATATATATATATATATATATATATATATATATATATACACACACACATAAACCGCACACATTTTGGAGCACATTGTGACGCATCATAAGTGATATCAGAGCGGTTTCGATTCTGCGACATTGATGAAAGAATGCGAGAAACGACTGACAAAAGAAGAAGATAAAAGTGGATGTAAATGATCAAAGGAGAAGAAACGAAAAAGAACCGATGACGATGACGAGGACTCCGATGCGGGAGAAGCGACGATCAAATAATTCTTCAAGAAGGCTAAGCTCAATGAATTTGATGGCATAAGAAAGACATGCAAAGATTTAGAAGCGTGGATTGAAGAGCTCCAAGATTTGGATTATGCTTTCAATATAGAGTACAAGACCACCAGAGTTTCGAATGCTCGAGCAAACTGACCAATAAGGCAATACCTACCAAGATGGCTCAATTGGAGACTATTGGTGATGCGGACGATAAAGGTAAGTCATCTAGCCCTTCTTTGTGATGCTTTATGCCTTTGATACGTCCTTTGAAAGCTTATGTGATCGAAATTATGCGAAAGTTGAGATTTAAATTTGGATTTCTTAATTGATTCGGATAGTATTCATTACTTCTTATCGTCTAAATTGACTGAGAAATTAAACTTGGAATTAAATCGAGAAGTTAAAAGACGTGGACTTAATTAGTGGTAATAAAAGTTTCACGAAAGAACTGATTGAAAATTTGTTTTTTTCTTTGAACAGTCGGAAGCATAAAGATTATTTTTATATCATAAACATGGATATGCATGATATAATTATTGGTATCAATAAGATGATTGAAAATCATGTTTTGATTGATTGTGAAGAAAGAAAAATCTCTCTTTAATCATTCGATGATAATAGTCACACTCTTCGTGGAAAGAAAGAGATTCTAAATCTAGTTTTGGCCATGGAATTGATAAGATGACTTAGATAAGAGTGTGAGACTTTTATAAATTTTACAAACGAGTTAAGAGATAAAGCTGGAATAAGAAAGGGAAAAAATAAATCCCAGAGTATGTGGAAAAGCTTCTTGATGAGCTTAAAGATGTTTTTCTTGATGACCTACTAGGTATTCCCTCTCCTTCCAACTCTGAGGACAGAGTTAATTTTGATAAGGGGAGAATGTAATAGGACTATTTTTCCAAGTTCTTAAAGTTAGAAAGAATGTTATAGGTTAGATCTTTTGTTAAATATGGTTTAAAAGCATGTTGAGAAATTTATGAGATAGAAAATATTAGTCGAACACAAATGAGTTTGAGGTATCAAGGAAGAAAATATATTCTCTTCACAATACATTAAAGATGTATTTAGTAATAATTATTGAATAAAAGATCATTTGGCTGTAGATTGTAAAGGAAACACGTAGTTAAAATTGAGGTTTTTTATTGATATCAATGTTTTATTTTTATGTGTTCTAACTTAAAATACATGGATAGGCTTAAAATAAGTTGAAAAAGTAGTGGAGACCCAAAAATAGTGTTTTTATGAGTTGCGACCTAAAAGTTGTGTTTTCAACCAAAGACAAATGTTTTTCGCAATTATGTCAACCATGCCTTGTAGACCACACCTGTTCCCGTCGTTTTGAGTACCTAGAAGCCTATAGTCTGAGTTTGTATGGAAAAGTTATGATAGAAACGAATTGCCAGGAAGCAGTAGGGTAGCCTACAAGCAGCAACATGTTAGCTTATAAACAGATATACATAGTTCTTTTGTAGAAGTTATAGAAATCGATGTGTGAAACAGGATCTGTTCAAGGTGTCATGATATTGAGATTGTGATCATGCTACGACTCGGATTATGATCGTTGTTGCCGTCTAGAGATTGAGAGTGTGATTGAGATTGAGAGAGTGTGTGATTGAGATTGAGAGTGAGATTGAGATTGTGATTAAGAGTGAGATTGAGATAGCTTGGGGGTGGTCGGGAGGCCATGAAACGGGCTATGCTCTTCTTGTAATGATTACCTTAT
This sequence comes from Adiantum capillus-veneris, assembly GCF_014529385.1. NCBI lineage: Eukaryota > Viridiplantae > Streptophyta > Polypodiopsida > Polypodiales > Pteridaceae > Adiantum > Adiantum capillus-veneris. The sequence continues at coordinate 70,822,566 of NC_140934.1, forward strand.
ATCCATACAGACTCTTTATTTTATATATTCACTTTGCATACTTTATATTTTCCTTGTTCATCAATCTATTTCGCTCGCCCGTGTCATGTCACACACATACTCTTTTCTCAAGCACTGCGCACATACATCTCATGCGAGCTCTCCTTCTGTGAAGAGACCAATAACATAGAGCACAATAAAGAAGCTCTTCTTCAAAGCGCATGTGAGATACCTAATCATCCCACTCTCTACCCACCTAAACCCATGGAAGCTACATGTAAGCTATTTGCAAGCTCACATGCACAAATGGCTTGTGGACAAGTCGTTCCCATAGTCCGCACTTTTTTAAATAATCCTAAATCTACACCTACACATACGTATACCTTGCACTCGAGAGCAACAAGAGGACTCTCCTACTCTGTACAACACGAAACAATGGCTCCACTTACAACCATAACTCTAGAGGGAGGTAGATACCTAATCATCTCTCTCTATACCTACAGTTAATTATTCCTCTCTAGCTCTATAGCGACGTGGAGAGTGGTAAGTTGAGCACAATATGATATAGAGAGAGGGTAGAGAGAGCAATAGAAGATTTATCTACTATTACACTCTCTATCTTCCATTGATCTATCTATTTTTAAAGCCCACATATACATATAACCCTAAATTCAAACCTTGATCCTAACCTTAGATTTAAACCATAATATTAAAGTGAAGCTTAAGTAAAAAATATAAATCCTAAACCTCAACCTTAATCTTAATCTTAGATTTAAACCTTAATCCAAAAGTAGCTATATATCTCAAATCTATATACTAACTAATTCTCTACCCCTCGATCATTGATGATGATCATGATAATGCTTTTAATTTTTCAGCTTACTTCTTTTTTTTATAACTTTTATACCCAGACATTGGATTAGATCTATCAAGATTGTATCAGTTTGGTTCTTTCTCTCTCTCCCTCTCTCTCTCTCTTCGTTTCATTTCTCTCTCTCTCTATGTACTTTTGTGTGTGTGTGTAGATTGTTTCTCTCTCTCTCTCTCTCTCTCTCTCTCTCTCTCTCACACACACACACACACACACACACACATTGAAAGTGAGTGTGTGTGTGTGTGCGTGTCTGTGAGAGAGAGAGAGAGAGAGAGAGAGAGAGAGAGAGAGAGTGGGAGGGAGAAAGAAAAGAAGGAAATGGAGCATGAGAGAGAGGAGAGGGAGGGAGCATACCTACCTCTCCCTTCTCTCCTCGTGTGTGTGTGTGCACATGTGTGTGTGTGTGTGTGGAGAGAGAGAGAGAGAGAGAGAGAGAGAGAGAGAGAGAGAGAGCGTGTTACCTTCATCTTTTGTCGCTTGTCCGAGAGTGCAAAAACCCAGACCCAGATCTGAGTTATGGTGCTCTCGGGTATTTTTTTACCCAACTGTGGCGTTGCTATGAGCATCGCTATATAGCGACACTGATAGTGATGCCTCTAGTTTTGAGTGTTGCACAACGAGAATCGCTAATCTTAAGAAGCTCTTGTAGTGATCACCTCTCCTTTCTCTTTGTCATTCTCATGCCGTCGTTGTGGGCAGGATGATTGAGGTTGAGAGGTAGTGCTTGCATGGCTAACTTTAATTGGCCAAACCATTTGCCGCTAGCCCTAACCGGCCAAACAATAAGCGTCTTCTTACGGCCATCCCTAATCAGCCAAACCAAAAGCAAATAACAATGTAAACTACTTCACATTATCTAGCCATGCCCGATCCCCACACACCTCAGTCTAGAGGTGCACGAAGATTTGGACCACCGAGTAATACTTTTGTCTTTATTGGTGAATGCCTATATTTGTGGGTGCAACATAAGTACACACCCATGTCTACATGACAATGCATGTAGATTGAGGACAAACCCTAATACTGTAACAATCTAACCTAAAACTCCTACTGGCCAAACTAAGTCGCTAATCCTTAACTAAAGCCTAAGTGGCTAGCCTTAAGTGGCCAAACACGGCTCAATCTCAATCTCAATCTCAGTAGACAGTAGGGTCTAGAGTCTAGAGAGAGTGTCTCCTTTGCTTCCCAAAGCTTCCATGAGCTTGCAAGTATGGCAATTGCATGTGAGTGACGGACATGCGGGGCTTGGGGAGCAAACAGAGGAAGGCATGGTGTGCTACAATTGGATAGACGATCGGAAAGGTATCGTGCCAACATTGTGAAGCTAGGTCGTGGCAAGTAGCTATTGGATTTCCCTTTCTTTGAGAAAGGCCATGCTCTCATCTCAAGTCATGAAAGTGGACGGTTCCTCCTAGGAATATCTGCATCTATAAAAAACCCATGAAAAATTGCAAACAATTATATTCAACATGATATTTAGAGAGAGAGAGAGAGAGAGAGAGAGAGAGAGAGAGAGAGAGAGAGAGAGAGAGAGAGTAATTTTCACATTCAAGCCACATAAACTCGTCTATAGCATGGAGGTGTGCCATTCTTGCAATGTAGTTGATGCCTGCTAAAAGCAATTAATTCTCACTCTAGATTTGACGGGTTGTGTAGTGCCTTGTGAGTGTGTGTGTGTGCACAGTGCATGCACGCGCGCGCGTGTGCGTGTGGAGAGAGAGAGAGAGAGAGAGAGAGAGAGAGAGAGAGAGAGAGAGAGAGAGAGAGAGAGAGAGAGAGAGAGAGAGAGAGAGAGAGAGAGAGAGAAGAAGAAGAAGAAGAAGAAGAAGAAGAAGAAGAAGAAGAAGAGAGTTTTAACGTCGTAGGAAACTATCCCAAGAGACCTTAAAGGTCTACTGACAAGGAGAGTTGAACTCAAGACTTGTTATTCAAGAGGGAAATGGAATAACCAATCTACCACACTTGGGTGATAGAAAGATTATACGATTTTCCTCCTTTTATTAGCATGCACGCACGCACACACACACACACACACACACACACACACACTCGAGAAGAGAGTTTTACGTCGTGGGAAACTCTAGAGAGAGAGAGAGAGAGAGAGAGAGAGAGAGAGAGAGAGAGAGAGAGAGAGAGAGAGAGAGAGAGAGAGAGAGAGATAGATAGATAGATAGATAGATAGATAGTTCTATTATCGTCCTGGGAGGTCAAATATGACCTATGGGACCAAATGAACATGTCACGTGGTGTGAGTGGAGTTCATAAGTGACTCTCGATGCTCAAAAATGGCTGAAATGAGCGTCGCAATAGAGAGTCCACATCGTGGTTGGGAGAGGAAGGTATGTAGGGAGAGCTCATGGCTGAATATATGGGGAAAAGAGGACCTAATGTGGTCAAAAGCTGAGCACTCAAGTAGTGTGTGGTACTCACTCTCTCGCACTTGACGAGGGCATAAGGTGCAAAGTCGATGACACTCCTCGCCAGTGCCCCAACGTCCTGTCTCGCAGCGTAGAGAATGGGAGCTAAGACGAATGGAGGCAATGGTGCGGATCGCACTCAACGGGATGGGCTCAAGGATGTAGGAATGGGTTCGGTTACCTCGTTCCGAGAAGAAGAGAGATTTGTAGTTTGGGGCAACGTGTGTGGTGTAATGGATGAAGCGAGAACCTCCAGATTTCTCCCAAGCCATGATACATTGGCGTTGTAAGAAGGCCTCATTAACTTGGGAGTCGATCGACGCATCCTTGACCAAGTGACATGCATCCCATCTTCCAAACCATTTCTTGATATCAAGCATCCACCCCGAACTTAGTATTTTGCTCTTGCATGTCTTTTGAACCTTTTGACTTGCTTCATATGCGATTCTAGGAAGTCGATGCAAAGGGCTATGTTGTGTCTTACGCATGTACTCCACAACCCTTTCCATGCCCAAGACCTCAATGGGAAGCGATCCGGACTCAAGAAGTAAGAGCATGTAGGGTGTTTGTGTCTTGACTTGGAGAAAGTTGGTGAGAAAACGCTTTTGGACATTCTCAAACTCTTTCCAAGTAGACTTCCCGATGCTTCCACCCCACACCTCCACTCCATAAAGAAGCACCGGTGTCACCAATGTGTCAAAGAGGTACTTTTTGAGAGCCCAACACTTGATCTCTCCTGCATTGCACATGTTCTCAAATGCATAATAAGCCCTCTTTCCGGCTTCCAAGCGACGCATTGCACAATCCTTCCATTTATGATTGGATGGAACCTCAAGGCCAAGGTACTTGAAGTGATCTACCACTTCAAGTTTCTCATTGTTGTATACAATGCATGGATTTTCGTCATTGAGGGTCTTTACAAGCATAACCTTGGTTTTGGATCCATTCACGATCAGCCCGCTATGTAGGCAAAAGCGTTCCAAGACACTCATAAGCTTTTGTGCATCTTCTAAGGTATGTGCCAAGAGCACTACATCATCGGCATAAAGCAAAAGCATGATCACCGCATTTCCAATCTTAACCTCTTCTATGCCTTCTTGCTGCATAAAATCAAGAGCCATGTATTCCAATTCATCAATGAGTAGCCCAAAGAGGGTTGGGGAAAGTGGGCATCCTTGTTTGACACCAATAGTGCTTGCAAAAAATTCTGAAATTCCATCTCCCATACGTAATCGACATATCACTTTTTGGTAGATGCGAAAGACTGCATGCATAAATTCTCTCGGCACTTGAAGGCTTTGCATACGTCTCCAAAGATTTCCTCGCGGTACCATGTCAAAAGCTTTCTTGAAATCCACAAAGCAACAATACAACTTTTTTCCTTTCAATCGAGACGCTTCCATAAGAACTCGAAGAGTGACAAGGTGATCAATAGTGCTATGATGCTTTCGAAAACCTGCTTGGCCAAGTGCACGTTTGCCATTCTTTTCAGCCCATTCACTTATCTTCATCTCCATGATACATCCAAATAACTTTGCCATCAAAGAACCAACCATTATAGTGCGATAGTTGTTCACATTGTTTACATCTCCTCCTTTGTGCAAAGGTTTGATCCAATTTGCACTCCAATCATGAGGCATGCCATACTGAAGTGCAAGGTTAAACATATCGCATATCCAATATCGTGTTTTCTTGCTTGTCCATTTAATCATTTCAGCCTTGACACCTTGAAGGTCACCTGCCTTGCGAGTAGCAAGTTTCTCAAGCGCGCGGCATACATCTTCAATGGTAAAGAAGGGAGACATAAATGGAAGGGAGCTACAACCCTCCATCTTATCAACATTGGGTTGCTCATAGAGGTTCTTACAATGCATATACATATCCTCAAGAGTCAAGTCACCAAAGCTCTCAACGCGCTTGCCTTTTAGATTTTGCCAAAACTTGCCACATGCATGTGCTTTCTCTTGTGCTAAGAGAAGTTGTTTTTCGACTTCCCACCTTCTCCTCTTCTTTTGAACAAGTGCTTTGTATGTGTGTGAACATTCCAAGTAAACTTCCTTGTCTTTGATTGCATCCAATCTTAGCAAGTGTTTTCGGGCTTGACTACATTCCATGTCAAACCATTTCTTCTTGGTGCTACCCTTCTTAGACCTTTTGCAAGACATGTGTTTCGCCGAAAAGCATTCCTTCGCACAAGAGAAAATTACTTCTTTGAAAACTTTCCACTTGCATTCTAATGTTGGGCTCCCTTGATGCTCTATCATGCTTAACATTTGGTCCACCATATCAGCATATATAAGTGCTCGTTTGAAGTCTAGACGTAGGTACAAATGATTCACATCATGATTGGAGGCTACATGCTCGGGCCGTTTACCACACTTGAGGTCAATACATAACATCCTATGATCCGATTCCGGATTCCATTCACCAAGTGTAAAGCTTTGTATGCATTCTAGAGTGGCTTCTGAGAACAACATATAGTCAATCACGCTAGCACCATTGTGCTTTCTACATGTAAAGTCATTGGTGCCTTGCCATAGAGATACACCATTTGCAATGAGCATTCCGGTACTATTGCACATATGTAGAAGTGACTTTCCATAGTGATCCACTTCTTTTGCATCATTAGAACTTCGATTATACATGTATGAGTCATCCACTCTTCTTGATACATGCGGCATGTCGACTTGTTGTGTGTCGTGTTGTAACATATTTGTGCGAGCATTCATGTCTCCAAAAACAATGACTTCACCTTGATCCTTGTAATAAGAAATGTCTTCCTCTAGTTCAACAAAGGGCTGATCTCTATCCATATTCAAGCGAGCATAAAAGTTGGAGTCATAGTGAGGAATGTAGCAGCCGGCCACAAACATGACTTGACCATTTGGTGGGCTGATTTTCAGCCATAAGTAGCGTTTATACTTATCTTCTTTGACAATGGAAACATCTTTCAAACCCTTTTTGGCCATACATGCTATGCCTCCTTGGCCTCTTCGTTGCTTTGCATTTTTGGCCCACATCAAAGAATGTACATCGTATTTGTCAAATCCAAGAATTCGTTGCGCATCATGCTCCCATGTTTCGACAAGAAGTATCACATCGGAGTCATTGGTAAGCTCATCAATGCCAATTCCCGCATTCCATGGATACCCGTTAATGTGACACTAAGACTAATTAGAGAGGTTAAATCAAAAGCCGCTAACCCTGAACAACTAGCCTTAAGCGCCTTGAAACAACCAAATTGTGAAGAAACCTAAGTGGCCAAACGTGGCCAACCCTAAGAGCAACCAAACATTGCAGTTCGAAATGGCCAAACTAAAGATTTCTTAAATCGGTTTAGAGCGTCCGTCTTTATCGACTAGCCCTAAGCACCTTCGCAAGGGCAACTCCGATTGGTCGGCAAAGCAAACACTGCTTTATCCTAAGCGATATAATACACATTGCCAACTACTGTCAACCAAATCAATAGCCGCTTTACCCTAAGCGATCTAACATAGACCGCCAACTAGGCCAAACCAAAAGTTGTTAACCCTAATAATCTAACTTAAACGTATCACCAAACCCTAATAATCTAACCTAAACCTAACCCTAACCAAAATAACTCAATAAATTTATAAAATTTTTGAGATTACCAAATGTCAATATGTTTGTTTGTGAATGATAATATTTAATTAAAATTTAGAATAACAAATTTAATATAACTTTTTTAGTTTTTAAATTTTATCTGAAAATCTGTGTGTGTGTGTGTGTGGGTGCATAGTGTAATTATGTGTAAGTTTATGTGCATCTTTATTTATTTACGTGCTTATGTGCATGTGTGCGATCAGGTGCGTGTGTGTGTGTGTAAGAAAAGAAGAGGTTAGGGCACTCACAAGTGGCCTATGTGAGCACAAAACGCTTGATAGAATGCTGCCAAACCTGCAAACACACACACACACACACACACTATCACAAAAAAAAAAGCATAAATCTACATTCTTACCTTCTTGTTTTGCAGGGGAGTGTATGAGTGAATATCTTAAGCCCAGTAAGCCCCACGACAACAAATTTGAAGCAAGGGAGCAGTAGGAGAGCAAGAGAGAGTTCAAAAAATGGGACAAAATGTAGAAAAGAACTCGCAACTCTATTTTTGCAAGTGGTAGTGTTATATGCATTGTAATGTGCATTGATATTCGATGTCAGTATGAATGTCAGTATCGACGTCGGTATAATGGTTGCAATACACGTCGATATTTAAAATTTTGATTTAAAAAAAAATTGTGTCTCCCTCTACTTTTCGCAATGCATATATCGACGCCCGCCAACCACGTCAATAATGAAGCAATCTCTTGTAGTGTCTTTATGACTTTGAATATCCAATTTGCTGCCATCTTCTCAACAATCCTTTGTAGATTGCGCAAACCTAACCCTTCACTAGCTTTTGGTTGGCAATAAATTTGCCAAGGAACCTTTAGAATACTGTTATGGAATTTATCTCCTCCCCATAGGAATCTTCTTGACAAAGATAAGATTTTATTCAGTTGAGCTACAGAGGGTTTTCAACAAGGAAAAAAAGTACACCAAAGATGATAGGATATAAATATTAAGAACAAAAGTCTTGGAGGTTAGATTAGATTGCATAGATTGCCAATCGAAAACTTTCCTTCTGACTTGTTAACCACTCAGTCCCACCTTTGTGTAAAATTGACATTGAATCCCATAGGCATTCAAAGCAACCTGAATATTTAACCCTTGGAAATAGTTGACATCATGCATTGGTTACCACATTAGGAACCATACCTATAGAAACCCTATATCCAGTTTTGTGGTGGTTTATTATAGAATCACTGGCATTACAAAAAAATTTCATGTATTTTTGTGTTTTTTTAAAACTAGATGAGAAATTTGACATTTTTTTGAATTTATTGTGATTTTTTAGAGTTTTAGATAATTTTTGTGTTTTTTATAACATTTTTGGTGGTTAAAGTTTATTTTTCTTTTTAAAATTTTAAATTTTTTTGTATTTAAAATGATTTTTTGTTTTTTTTGAATTTGTATTTGAATTTTTTTCTTTTTTCTATGAATTTTCTAATTTTTGTGACTTTTTTATTCCCTTTTTGAGAATTTTATGTTTTGTTTTTGTTTTTATTTTTTAGATATTTTTACTTGATTTTTTCATGTGTGTTTTTTGGCTTTTATTTTATGAAATAAAACAAATAAAAGAACTTAAATAATATCAAACATTGCTTTATGTGTTGGCAAAACATGAGGCAGCCAAATCAAATCTCAATTAGCATTTTGATCCAAGTTCAAATTAATTTTACCAATAAAAATCACAACTCGATAATTAAAATTGGCAAAAGTATGTCACAAATTGGCGCAATTAGAGTGTGTAAATCTCTATTTTGAGCTAAAAAACACATCAATTAATCATTACACACATCAAATTTACACTCAAATATCCAATTAACTAATTGGTGCTGTGTTGATGCACAAGGTGGGTAAATGCTACAAACCAATCTATTTTGATAGCTGTGGGTGATGACTCTGGCGCTTGTGTGTCGCAAGTTTAAAGTGCATTTGGTCATTTGGAGTTTTTATGCGTGTTAAGTATGGAGCCTGATTTACCCCTTGTAATTTTCTGTATTAATAATGCACATTTGTAAGGCCCTCGTTATGAGGAGAATTCATCGTACGTGAAGAAAAAGCACTCGCCGAAAACCAAAATCACAGCCATTCATCGAAATATTTCTTTTTGTCAAAATATTATGGCCGGACGGTGGTCGAAAAGTAGTCAAAAAACGACCAATCTGGAAGGAAGTCAATGGCCGGTGGCCGATTTCAAGATGGACTTGTCTTCTCAAGGGCGGCCACACATGGGCACATTGGAGAGTCCAAGTTGGACTTGTCAACACAAGGGCAACTAGACACGGCTGCCTCTCATGAGAGAGGACAACCCTTTTGGCCTATAAAAGGAGGCCTCTTCTACACATAAAAATGGATTATGAAGCATTGTGGTGCATTGTGAAGTTGATGCGAGGTGGTGAGAGTGAAGCAAGGCAGGAGCTTTAAAAGGGTATAATCCCTTTGTAATCTATTTCTTGTTTTGAAGTATTAAAGCCATTCAATGGTTGCTTTCCCATGGCCTAGCCCACATTGAGTGAACCACGTATATTGTGCTCTCTCTCTCTCTCTCTCTACTCTTTAATCTCTCATGTGTGAAAATTATCTCTCTCCATTAAGTAAACTACTTAATTATCTACTTATTAGCTACATTATATTTCCTAACAATGAGCTCACATCTAACAATTTGTTGCCTGAGGTGGTGCTTCATCTAAAGCCAGGGAGGCATATCAAGAAGTGGGTGCTTGAGTTGCAAGAGTTTGAGTTTAATGATCATACAAGCATGTCACATTTGACGGACATTCTAGTGAAAAAAGAGGCGGATATGCCGATGTATCCAAGAGTGGTGAAAGAAGAAATTGAAGAGGAGCCTGATTTGGAAACCTCAAGCCTCCACTATGTGGTTCGATGGAGCTTACATGAGGGTAGTGCACAAAGCGGGAAAAGATGTGATTATATAGGACACACAAGGTAAAGTGATTTTCTCTAAAGATTAAGACCTAGAAGGTGTTCACTCAGATAATGAAGGATCCTTAACTCCGAGCAAGATTTTTCGAGAATCTCTAAATCGAGCAAAAGAGCAAGCTACAATAACAAAAAAGCAAGGAGCTCTCTTAATTTTTAGCACACAAACCAAGGGAGCGGGTAGAGGTGTTATTTTTCACGTGATTTCAAGATTCTGTTGTAGCTTATATATATACAATCACTAATAAGTAGACACTAAGCTAGCAATGCCTAAAATTGAAATTTTGTGACATGTCAATAGAAAGATATATAGTGCTATTACAATGTATGCAACTTCAGGACGATTGTCTATAAGTTGCAAGTCCTCTAATATGCAAGTCTAATGAGCTAGTGACGACTGTAAAATAAAAATCTTTGCTATGGACTACATTAACATAAGGACTAAAATAAACAATTATAAAGATACTAGAAATTTTGCACAAGCATGAGTCTTACAAACACTTTTAATTGTGTCCATTCTAGAAACCTCTTTCTCAATTAGACCAATTTGAATTGTGTAAAGCTAAAAACCTCTTTCTTAGAGTAGTGGTAGAACTCTCCCATCAAAAAGAATAAATTTTCCTGTTTTAGGTGTAGTTACAAATGTAGGGTCCATGGACAATAGCTATAAATAAAAAAAATAGTAATAGAACACAAGGTTAGATCCACACTAACAAAAACAAAACGGTTTTGATGAATTCTCCTACAAAAAAGAGCTCCTCATTCTCTTAGTTTTTCTATTTTTTTCAACATCATAACATTCTACTGGATTGACACAACTAGGTTTGGTTTGGGCGCAAGATTGTTGCCTCTATTGATAGGGTGAGTAATTTTGTCACACGAAGCCATCATTCCTCCCCCTATTATTCCCACATTGTGAAGTATGGCAACATCATGTGCTTCTATTGTCTTGTCTTTGCTTAGCTAGCTATGTTTGACATTGGAGGTAGGAGGAATATCGGCCTTTGTAGCCCTCGTACACAAATGTCAGCCATTTGCAAACTTAGCTAAGTACATTTTCGCGCGAGGGCTACAAAGGCCGATAGTCCTCCTACCTCCAATGTCACGCCTCTATTGGGTCCATGTTTGGGAAAGTTCTACCTCAGCTTAACCTTGAGATGATTGAAAATCAACGTTACTGGACTACTTCTCCTTGCCTTTTCTCCTGCTGATAGGCATACTCTCTCTCGCTAATCTCTCTGTCTTTATCTCTATCATGTTCTCTCTCTCTGACAGAGTTTTGGTGCTTGCATCTCACCAAACAGAAGAAGTCAGCCTTCAATGCTCACCAAATAGAAAAAATAAGAAACAATTTACTAGATTCATATCTAAGATTAAGAACATATTTGACTTCAAAATCCCATCATCAATGTGGCACCTTGCAAGCCATAAATCAAAAGGAAACGTAGGCTCCTAGTGAAACAATATGTGTAAGCGTAAATCAAATATGTGAAACAATATGTGTAAGCGTAAATCAAATTTCTCATGGTTGGGAGGGGCTAATAGTAGAACCACCTATATCCATGCCAAGTAGCATTTAGATAGCTAGGTATGACCAGTAATATGGTAGCAAAGATATTGGCACAATTTTTTCTGCAAATGTCTATTCATGATGAAAAGTGACAAATAAAACAACTTAATATAGATTATGCTTAACTTTTCACCATTTGCACATTGTATAAAGCTAGAAATAAATTAGATACAGTAGTGAGGTATACCTTGACTTTGACTGTCAGCAAACCTCTTTTAAAAATTGTTTCCATGAGTATGTTGACATAATCAATATAAAACAAGGGGCTTTGCTCTGCAAAACCCTTCAAAATGGTAGCAAATGTACAGAGATATAGCTGCAGTACACAACGACTGTCTGCCTCAACCTTCTTTCTCAGCAAACTCCTTTGCATCCTCTGACATAACTGCCCTAAGGGTGCTTAGATCAGTTTTGTTACAAACGAGCATAATCACAATGTTATTGTCAGCATGACTCCTAAGCTCTTCTAGCCATCGAACAATATGGTCAAGTGTTTGCCTTTCAGTGATGTCATATACCAACATAGCTCCAACTGCACCTCTGTAGCATGCACTTGTTACTACTCTATATCTGTTGCACAAGAACAATTAAGCATCCATGGGTGTCCAAAACATAAAATTCCATACAGCAAACACATAGGCTTGTGGAGTGCGTGATTGAACGTCAACGTGTCATCTATGTGTGTGTGTGTGTGCGTGCGCGCGCGCCTCAATCTCTGAGTGCTCCAATACATTTAAATGAAAGTTATCTCCCTACTCTAAACTACAACATTATCTCCCTACTCTAAATTACAACACAGACGGTGAGGAGTTGACGGGTAAAAGGAGGGAGGGATGTGCCTAGAGAGGGAATTGCTGGAGAGATTGAGGTGCTGCAGGTTGAGGGGATTGGTCCACTGAAAAGATTGCCTTGCAAATTGAGAGAGTTGAGGTAGAGGCAGTCCTGAAGGGAGGAGGGAATGGGGCCAAAGAAGTTGTTGTGGGAGAGGCCGAGCTCATTGAGATAAGGAAAGTAGAGGCACAAGTCAGAAGGGAGACGATCGGAGAAGAAGTTGGAGGAGAGCTCTAGATCTTGAAGGCTGGTACTGTTGCGTTTGGAGAGGCCCACTGATGAGAAAGGCTCCCTTGCAAGTTCAGTGCTTGGCAAGCAGACTAGGCTCCATAATTGGCCATCTTCTTGGTGCCAGTTCTGCACTCCCCTACACACCTAGCAAGGTTCAACACTAGACCAGCCAGAGGTCACGTTCACCTGCACACAAAGCTTGAAAGCTTCCATACACTCGCTCTTGCATGCAGTCCCGCAATTAATCATACCCTTTGGCCTCTCCAAACCCTCGTCTAATTGACCGCCTCGACTACTAGAGCTGCTTGTGCAGAGATTGCAGGATATTAGCGTGACACAAACCATATACACCACTAGCTGGCGGCCCCAAGCCAAGATTTTGACAGCTCAATCACATAACCCACTGCGACCGATATCGATGCTGATCCTCATGACTAATTAAGTAGCACACCATCTCGAGTGCACGCTATAGCGATGACTGCAATATTTAAATACACACACACAGAGAGACAACACGTTGACGTTCAATCACGACCTCTGGAGGGTCCCTAGTCTAGAGGCGCCTCAGGAGACGGCTTCTTTCATGGAACTGCAAAACCAACCTATGGGCAAGTGATGCTTTAACTCCTCTAGAATCGCTTTTGGTGGGTCTGTGGGGGGGCGCTATAAGGCAATCATTGCGCAGGAAGAGCAACAAAGGGCCACGTGCTCTCTCTCTCTCTCTCTCTCTCTCTCTCTCTCTCTCTCTCTCTCTCTCTCTCTCTCTCTCTCTCTCTCTCTCTCTCTCTCTCTCTCTCTCTCTCTCTCTCTCTCTAGTATCGCGCGCCGACGCGCGCACTTTACGGCAGTTCAAGGCAGTGCTCGAAAACAACTGTTTTCCAAAAACTTATAGCAGACCTACTACGTAATGGCTCATCTTCGGTTTTATTCAATGGAATCTCTGCATAGTCCTTTTGCTACTAAGTTTACACAACAGGAATCTTGGGGCATTGCAAAAGTCAAACATGGTTCTCGAACGAGTGCACATACCCGTGATTGAATCTGTGCCAGATCGAGTAGCCACTCAACCGCCCTTTGAAGCCGCTCTCTAGAAGTTTTTTATTTAATAAAAAAACAGAATATACCACGGCTCCCCCTACATCTCCGCCTAATGTGTCCTGCTCCGACGCATGCTCCTGCTCGCTCACCCGCGCTTGAGGCTGTCCCTACCGGCAACATGGACTCACCTTTCCACAGTGGATCTTGCAAGATTCCTATAAACGAGAATTTTCAAGATGGGTACGACCTACTACGTATGTGAAACAACAAAAGTAAAATTTAAATTGATAAAATTTGAAGGTTTTTACACCGAATTACACTAATTTTTTTGAAATTTTGTAGGTTTTCTCTCACCTTCAAATATAAAATTTAGAGGTATATTTTAAAATTTATAGGGGGATTACATTAAACCTAGGTTTTTTTTTAGCACTCGTTCAAGGCAAGTTCTCTCTCTCTCTCTCTCTCTCTCTCTCTCTCTCTCTCTCTCTCTCTCACACACACACACACACACACACACACACACACACACACACACTTTATAGCAGTTCAAGGGCATGTTCAAATCTCCTCGTCGGATAGACCTTTAAGGTCTCTTGGGATAGTTTCCTACGACGTTAAAATTCTCTTCTTTTCAGGGTGTGTGTGTGGGTGTGTGCGTGCTAATAAAAAGAGGAAAATGGTATAGCTTTTCAATCACCCAAGTGTGGTAGATTGGTTATGCCATATCAGGTCTTGAGTTCAACTCTCCTCGTCGAATATATATTTAAGGTCTCTTGGATAGTTTCCTACGACATTAAAATTCTCTTCTTCTTCTTCTTCTCTCTCTTTTTAGGCAAAACCATCTCCATTCAAAATTCAAAGAAAAATTCTGCCAGTAACCTTTGCCTCTCAAAACTGACAAAGTTAGAATCTCCATAGAGGAACTAGTAAAAAATTTGTTGATTTGTATGAGCAACAATGTTTTGGAAAAATGTCTCTCAGCTTAATATCGTGCCGATTTCAATTTCAAAAATACCGGTTGAGAGCAAGAGGAAAAGAAGAAATTCTACCCCAAAATAGAGAAAAATAGTGCAAAAACCCAAAAAGATAACCTTATTTGCTAAAAATTCCTCTTAGAAAATTCAAGGAAATGAATTTTGTATGTTTGGAAAAATGATTTTTCTTGAACACTGATGAGCAGCTACAAGCCTAAATATGGTGCCTATGGACATCAAGTCCCTAATAGCTTTGCGAGAAAGTGACCCACCATTCATCCTTAGTCTATCTGACAGGATGGATGGGCTAATAAGTTTGTACTTTGGAACCTTAGAAAGAAGCTTATCATAAGTAACCTCATCAAACAAAAGCATAATATTGTGGACCTTCTCCTTTTGCTTTCCCTTGCTCTATTTTTTCTTCTTCTGCTTGCCCAATGCCGCCTCCTCCATTCTTTCTCTCTCTACCACTACGCGCCGGCGTGCACCCTTGAAGATACTTTAGATGGTGCAATTAAAATGGCAGTTGGGTGTTGCGGCAAAAACGTTGCCGAATACAAACCATCATGAGAGCCTCTCTCTCTCTCTCTCTCTTTCTCTCTCTCTCTCTCTCTCTCTCTCTCTCTCTCTCTCTCTCTCTCTCTCTCTCTCTCTTTCTCCACGCGTCGGCATGCACCCTTGAAGGCAGTTTAGATGGCAGCCATGTGTTGCGACAGAAATGATGCCAAATACAAATTGTTGGAGAAGATGAGTTGCAACACGAGTGTGCTGGGAAGTTGGCAACGCATGTGGAGGCCGCCAACTTTGAGTGCAAGGAGAGTCTATTTCAGACAAGGTTCCCTATCCTTGCATTCCACCAGTGTTCGAGTAAAGGAAATTCAACCTACATTTTTTGCAACTTAACTACATTTTCTTAAACTTTTCAAGTGGATTTTCTCCTTCTCTATTATATGCTCGAGTTGAGGCACACTTTTCTCAAGCACTACATTCCACCCTTCTGTTCACACAAGGGTGGTAGTAACTCAATACGCCTAGCATAAAAGAATAAAAGAACCTGTTTGAATAAAGGTTTGAGCTCTTGTTCACATAAGGTTGATAGTAACTCAATACCCCTAAAATAAAAGAATAAAAGAACCTGTTTGATTAAAGGTTTGAGCTCATATTCACATAAGGACGGTAGTAACTCAATGCGCCTAGCATAAAAGAATAGAAGAACCTGTTTGATTTAAGATTTGAGGACTAAAACCAATAGAAGTAAAGCCACACAACTTGACACTAGTAGGTTTATTTAAACTTGAGGATGGAACTTGTAAGAGTTGTTTTTTTTTTGTGAGGGAGACATCGCCTCACGTTCTACCATAACTTGCTAGTGTGCAAATTTGTTGCGGCCGCATCTTGTGACCGCCTCTCGAGGCACATGAGAAAACACACACGCACACACAGAGTGTATGTTATCTAGATTGAAGAATTCTAAAGCATTCTAATTTTTCTAGCCTCTTGTCATTGGACAATTACTTTGAAAAAATGTTTGAATATGGAGTCTCACTGAATCCTGCACTCTTTATATATATATATATATATATATATATATATATATATATAAATATATATATAAGCGTGCTCAAGGTAAATACAACTTATTCGTTTTCTTTTGCAGCTGAAGTGAACACGCTTAAAGCCTTTTGGGCAAAAATTTGAGAAGGTTTCACTAACCTTCTCCCTTATTTTTTAGAGCCCCCCCCTCTCAAAGCACGCTTGAGGAGGCTTTGGATAAATTGAACCTAGCTTTTCTCGAGTCATGTTGAAGCCGATGCATGCTCCTAAAGATAGTTTTCATTAAAACTATTGTGGAAGTTCTATAATTTTCCCAAAAGAAAAAATCAACCAATGTGAAAAAGGGCATACTTCAAAATTGTAGGGTCAAAAGAAGGCACGTTCCCCATTGATATAGGAAAGGCACACTTGAAAATCTCCAAGTTTTAAGTTAAAATTCGAAGCATTTTCCCGTTTTTACACTAAACCTCTTAAATTTTAAGCACTTTTTTCAAGGGTAAGCTCAAGTCCATCCAAGATTTCTCAATTTAGGCCATGGAAAATGAATTACACCACCAGATTTTATAAATAATGTTTGAAATCCTCCCAATTTAAGGTTAAATTTGAAGCATTACCTGACTTTACATTAACGCTTGTAAAATTTAAATGTTTTGTTAATTGAAAGCCCAAATCTAGCCTTTGGATTTCTTAAGTTTAGCTAGTTAGAAATACACTACATCTCAAATTTTTGTTAACAATGTGTAGGACTAATTGTAGCTCACAATCTTCCAAAGGTAAGCCATCATGAACTACAAATGTTGCAATGCATGGGACTTAGAGGGAGGCCTTGTGTGACCTTACCAACAAAATGTTTACATAGACTGGTGGGAAGCGCTGTAAAAGCATAATGGTATTATATAGGAGGCTCACCAATTAAGAGACTCGCTCGGACTATAGGTTTCTCGGAAAACTTTGCTCGGTGTTTGGTAAAACTCACAGATAATGAAGCGGAGTACTTGACCATCTAAGACTAAAGTAGGGTGGGGAGTTTGGGATCTCCAGGCTTGTGGTTGAAGGTGATGCTCTCTTAGTCATTAGACAACTCTTGGGTCAATGGCAGATACAAAGGGATTCTCTCATAAAGAAGCTGTTGAAGTTTTTTGAAGTAGTGCAATTTAAGCATGCTAGAAGGGAACATAAACAAGAAGCAGATCAATTGGCTAGAGTTGTGTGGAGGCTCATGTAGCAAGATTGTATGTGGCACCCACCATGTGTGTAGATAGAGAAACTTTAAAAGAGATTGATGATTTTTTGAGCATAGGTCGATGTTCAAAGGGCCTATCCAAGCTGCAAAAGAGGAGGATCATTCAGAAGGCTTGCAAATTCACTTTCGTTGGTGAAAAATTTGATAACGTTTGGTTGAGATGGAGTGCTATGGAGAGTCCTTTACAAAGAGGAAATCGGTATGGTTTGAAATAGTTTCATGAGGAGAGTGGACATCAAGGCAAGTATCAAGTACTTTTTTGTGTTTTTAGAGTTGGTTTTTGGTGGCCATCTATTGTACAATCTTAAGTCCTTCTTTCCCTGATTTTTCTTGATGGATATAATGAAATTGGTTCTGAGTTCTTATATCTTGTGTTTGATAGAAGTCTTTGAGAGAATTTCAAACTTAGCTAAATCTGTTTATTGATTTTGTAATTCCATACACAGATCCAAGTCACAAGATGTAAAGGAAAACGCTAATCTCGTTATTATTTAGCAAAAGGTCAGTTACAAAAGTTCAGTAAGATAGAACTTGGATTTTATAGTTACATGGGCTAACATGGTTTAGTTTGAGTACAAAAAAGAGGAGAATCCTGATCAAAAAGATGAGAAAACTGAGAAGTAAGGCGTTCCTAATCTTCCCAAGAGGCATCTTCAATGGGATATCCCTTCCACTGGACTAAAGCCTCCCGAATTGTTTGATGTCGTAGCTTCTGCTTCTTCATGTCTAAAATTTGTTCTAGCTCCATCTGGAATTCTTCCTGTGTGATAAGAATAGTATCTTCGTCATTTAGGATGGGAAGGGGACCTGCAACATATCTTTTTAGCAAGCTAACATGAAAAACATTGTGCACATGCAAGTGAGGGGGTAAAGCGAGTTCGTAAGATTGGTCCCCCATCCTTCTCAAAATCTCAAAGGGTCCACAATATCTATATGCTAACTTCCTGTATTTTCCCAATTTGAGTGAACTTCTCTTTGGCTTGACCCTAAGGAAAACTCTATCTCTTGCCTTAAAAATTTGGGGGGATCTATGTAAATCAGCATAACTCTTTTGCCTGTCACTTGCTCTCTTAAGGTTCTCCCTTATTATTTTGATTTGACGATCCATTTCTTCAAGTGTATTCTTTGCTGCAGGTACTGGAAGACTTGGGTCGGCCATTCTGAGCCGAATGATACAGTCTTGTCCATAAAGAGCTTTGAATGGTGACATTCCTAGGCTTCTATGGTAGGAAGAATTATAAGAAAATTCCACTAAGGGTAAAAACTTGATCCAAAGATGAGGTTGCTGACTGCAGTATGATCTCAACATATCTTCTATGACTTGATTAACTCTTACAGTTTGTCCATCTGTCTCTGGATGATAGGTTGAACTTAGGTTTAATTGAGTGCCTAAGGATTGGAACATGGCCTTCCAAAACTTAGAGGTAAACTTGGCATCACGATCACTGATTATCCTAGCTAGTATTCCATGTAATCTGATAATTTCTTTTACAAAACTTTGAGCAATATCTGCTCTGTAGAGGCAGTGGTTTTGACTGGGACAAGGTGAGCTACTTTGGTGAGTTTATCCACCACCACAAAAATTGAATCAAAATTTCCAGCAGTCTTGGGTAACCCTATTACAAAATCCATACTGATGCACTCCCACTTCATTGTAGGTATATCCAATGGTTGTAGCTTCCCCATAATCTTAACTCTTTCAGCCTTCACCTTTTGGCATACCAAACACTTCTTAACATACTCTAAGGTATCCTTTTTCATCTTAGGCCAGTAGAAATTCTGTTTAAGAGAAGCAAACATTTTGTGATAACCCGGGTGAGCTGCAAGGGGAGTTTCATGAGCTTCCTTTAGAATTTGCATCCTTAAGCATGTAGGTATGCACAAGTGGTTCCTTAAGAATAAGAGTCCATCTTGAATAGAGTAGCCTTCCATATATCTTTTCTGAACTTGAGCTTGGATTTCTTGGATCAACGGACCAAATTGCTCATCAGTCTG
Source organism: Adiantum capillus-veneris (assembly GCF_014529385.1). NCBI lineage: Eukaryota > Viridiplantae > Streptophyta > Polypodiopsida > Polypodiales > Pteridaceae > Adiantum > Adiantum capillus-veneris. The sequence goes on from NC_140934.1 coordinate 70,841,839, forward strand.
GAGGGCGTTTTGAACTTCTTCGGGTAGAGTTGAATGGACTAGTGTAATGGTAGGGGCCACTACTCGTCGGCTTAGAGCATCTGCAGCTTGATTTTCCTTGCCTGGTCTAAATTTGATCTCAAAAGTGAACTCTTGTAGGAACTCAACCCATCTCCTTTGTCGCATATTGAGATCTGGCTGGGTGAAAATCCACTTGAGACGTTTGTGGTCAGTAACAAGCTCAAACATCTGACCTAGAAGATAGTGTCTCCACTTTTTGAGGGCATGAACCACAGCCAGTTGTTCTAGGTCATGGGTGGGATAATTCTTCTCATGAACCCTGAGTTGTCGTGATTCATAAGCTATGGGATGGCCTTCTTGCTGTAGGATTCCACCTATACCTTGTATGCAAGCATCCACTATCACCTCAAAGGTTTTTTGAAAATCTGGAAGTTTGAGAACAGGTTCACTGGCCAAAATCTCCTTTAATTTGTTGAAGGCTTTATCCCTCTTGTCTGACCAGATAAAGGGTTCCTCCTTCTTAGTGAGTTCAATGAGAGGGCCTGCGATGAGTGCATAGTTTCTAATAAATACTCTACACCATCCTGTGAGGCCAAGCAATCCCCGTACTTATGAAACAGTCTTGGGAATGGGCCACTGAACTACAAATTCCACCTTTATTGGGTCGGGAGAAAGACCATCCTTTGAAACTATGTACCCCAAATAGGCAACCTTCTCTACAAAGAAAGAGCATTTGCTACGCTTAGCGTAGAGTTGGGTTTTTCTGAGAATCTCCCAAGACATGGCGTACATGCCGTTCATGATCTTCTCTAGTCTTTGAGTATATAAGGATGTCATCAAAGAAGACTAGAACAAAATCATCTAACTCTAACCTGAAGAGGTCAGTCATGAGATGATTAAATGTGGCAGGGGCATTAGTTAGGCCAAAAGGCATGACAATGAACTCATAATGCCCAAACCTTGTGTTAGAAGCTGTTTTCGGAATATGCTCCCTTTTTATCACAACTTGGTAATAGCCTGACCTGAAATCAATCTTGGTGAAAAATTTGGAACCACCGAGTCGATCAAGCAGCTCATCTATGCGAGGCAAGGGATACTTGTTCTTGACAATGCACTGATTTAGGCTCGAAAATATATGCTGATGAAACCTTGTTCCAAAAGCTGAGTCAACTGATTCTTCAGCTCTATGGATTCGGAAGGTGACATCTTGTAGGGAGTCCTTGCTATTGGTCGGGCACTAGGAATGAGCTCGATCTCGTGTACTAATTCCCTAGGTGGTGGAAGAGTTGTCAATTCTTCTGGAAAAATATCTTGATATTCATTTAGCCATTTAGGCTCTGTTTCTTCTGATTTGGTCTCTGGTTTATTGAGCCTTATAACAAAAATTGATAGTCCTTTCTTTAACCCCTTATCCAAACGACTAGCTTTGACCACCTTTAGGGGAGCTGGCTTTGACCACCTTCAGGGGAGCTTTCCCTGTTTTGCCTTGCACTAAGACTTGTTCACCCTTTGAGTTTGAAAAAGAGATGCTTCCTTCACTGCAATGGATGTTGGCTTTATTTTTGCTCAGCCAATCCATCCCTAAGATTCCTTCAAATCGGCCCATCTTTAGGATTCTAAATATTTGTTGGGTTGAGTGACCTTCTAGTTGAAAGGATAGGTCTAACATCTGTTCATCTGTCAGAATGGTGGATCCCGTTGCTAGAGAAACCCGTAGCTTACGGCTTGTGGGTTGGGAGGTGACTTGCAATCTTTTATAGTGTTAGGTGACAAAAATTAATGTGAGCTACCAGAATCAATAAGAAAGGAAAGAGGTTTACCCTCATACTCTCCCTTAGTCTCAAGAATGGAGAATTGTTGATTTCGGCCACTGGGGTCCAAGGCAGCATAGATGTGGGCTTGCTCCTCCATCTCATCCTTTAGTGAAATGAAGTTCACAGTTGATGATCTAGGTGGGTTGTTGGTTGGTTTTTGTCCACGAAGATGAGGCATAAGATTAGGTCTTGCCTGTGCTCAATTTCTCCCTCTTGTTTGAAGGTTTTTGAATTGTCCCCCTTGATTGGGTGGATTGGGATGGTTAGCAGGAGGCACCAAATAATTGGAGTCATTTCCTTTAGGGCATTCGGCCTTCTTACGACCAAACTCTAGGCACTTGTAGCATTGAATTTGTCTTCCACTTTGAGTGACAGGAAGGGCATTCACACGAACAAGGTGGGGTGGCGGTTGGGCTGGGCAGTTGGCTTTGGGATAAATGGTACTTTATTTGCTTGATAGGGCTGACCGTGGTAAGAAGGAAATTATCACTTCCTATTAGTTGTGGTGCTTCCCTTAAAAAGGCTCTTCTGTTTTGACTTGGCCCGAATTAAAGCGTCTGCGAGTGAAACAGGTTGGAGAGACTCTACTTCGGAAGCCAAATCTCCTCCAAGTCCAAGGATGAAGCGACTTATATTCTGTTCCCCTGTCATGAGAGGAGCATATCGCCAAAGTCGGAGAAATTCCTCATAGTAAACTTCGATAGACCTATTCCCCAGCTTGCATAAAAGAAACTCATTCATCTTAGTGGTGGAGTAGTCTAGAGGAAGATAGTGTTCCTTGAGATGATGCTTTAACTCATCCCAACTTTGAGTCACTTCTGCTACTTGGCGAGTTTGACAGTTGAGCTTCCACCATGTTTTTGCAGGTCCTTCTAGCTTGGCTCTTCCCATTATTCCTTGAGCTATTGAATTGTAACTAGCAAGAGCAAAGTACTCATCCATCTGAATTATCCACTCTTCTAGTTGGGTAGGCACATCATCACCCGTTCCTAAAAATGGATGTGGTTGCATAGATTTGAGAAGGGCCTTGAGATCTTCGTCATGCCCAAAATCCTCTACAAGGGCTGCAGCAAGCGACATTTGATTGGAACGTGGCATAGGTGTAGCTCGGGGTGTTGGTGGCACTTGTGAATCAAGGGGTGTATGATCTGAAGCACTAATTGATGGTAAATTCCGAGCAGCCCGACTCCTTGTGAGTCTACGTGGCATTTTGCTATGACAAAAAAAATAATCCTTTCTCTTAGCAATCAAGTTGAAAAACCTTTCAGGTATACAAGAATAGTTAAATTCTTTTTAGAGATAGACCTTTCAAAAAGGTAAACTCTTTATTATTTTCTCTCATTCAAAGCTTTTTTTTTGTCTTTTTTTTTTCTTTCTATTATGCCAAAGACTTTATACATCTTAGGGAAATAATTACTGATATAGGCTAGCACTTCTTTAGTACTTTCTAGACACCAAGTTCTTCCATCTCTTGCTTTGACAGTACGGTCTTTAAAGACTTAAGGTTACCACTCACAGAAAATACATGTCTGTGGACTCGAGAAGAAAGTGACTTGCGAGCACATATAGCCTCACCAACTTGTTTCCAAGGGTTATGTGTAAATGGTCTAGTAAGTGCTGTTCTTTGGCGTGGATAGATAAACATCTTATCATGAGGGAGATTGGTTATTAAGAGAAGAAGCTTGCTTTCATATTCTATGGCATGAGAAATAATAATACAATAGCGATTGGGACCTAGTCCCAATTTCTCCCTCATCATGGCTAGGCAAAGGTTATTTAGAAGGTGTTCATGGCCCCAAAGAGTTACTTCAATTATGCTGCATTGGGTCTTCCACATTTGTTGAGCTCTGGTTGTCCCTTTGGCAGGAAAAAGAAGGTAAACAAAGTGTTCTAACATGGCCTCCTTTTGTTCCATAGTCGCTTCTTCCATTTGCTTTTGGACAATTTCGAGTACTTCCTCTTCTTGAGAGGTCCATGCCATCTGGAGATTTCATGTAATTTGAGAAGTTATTTTTTTATTATCTCACTCTTTTCTACAAGAGTCAATTAAAACCTTTATCTATCCAGGATAGAAACCGTGCTCTGATATCACTTGTGAGAGCCAAGCCCGGGGACCACCGGCTGTACCATCTCCACATGGATACACCGTGATCTCCGACATCCCTCCCACTTGAGGCCGACACCAACACAGGACTCCTCCTGCTCTTCGATGCCAACTCAAGGGGGTGATAACATTCACTTTCTCTCATATGGATCCCTTAGCCTCGAAGAACCTTTGCTTACCAATCAAACTTACCAATCGAAGTCATCAGACTAATTTGGAACTCAACCTTCTAGGGTCAACTGGTGGGAGTTCTCTAATTCACCCTTGGTTGAAGGTCATCGACGCTTTTTTCCCGATTAGGACCGAGCACAGCCATCAATGCGTTCCCCTAAGGTGAGTGTATTATAATCTACAGGAATCCCTCGATCCCAAGTTATTCCCCGCTCCGTAGATTGGAATCCCTTTTTCCCCGCTCTGGACTTAATTGCTAAGACAACATAAAATTGGGTTCAACTTTTCGGCCAACAATTAACCCTCCAAAATCCGCCCACCCACCAAACCGTTTGATACATGCACTTTCACAAGGTAGTACTGTGATAGTAGAAAACAGTATTCCAATCATGGCGAACCAAGAATACATTTTGAGCATTTGAAAGCAGCATGCAAACTGTTGCATACCCTTGCAAATGTGCATTTATTAGGTCGTTCACATCACCTTTTTTCTTTATAGAATATTTTTACTTCCTTTTTCCTTTAATATTATTAATATTATCTAGTTATCTTTCAAGCAGTCACATATACTTCTCCAGGCATATCCCTATCCTCGTCCTAGGACTAGGGTGTCTTGTCTTCTCCGCCACGTGAGAAGGCGACGCCTTTACAAAGATTCCGATTCTTATTTTTTCATTATCTTGTGTGGGAAAGGCTTCAAAAATAATCTACTTTAGGTTCCTTTTAAATCAATAATCCCGAGAAGAAGAGCAAAGGTTCGGTTGATGAGGACAATTGCGGAATAGCCCATTTAGGTTCCTAGCCTTTCCAAGGTTCCTTTTTTCCAAACAATTTGAAGAGTTCCTTAGTTAAATCACATCCTCCTCCCTTATCACGATCCCTCCATGGATCCTTTTTCCTTCCTCCTTTTCCCATCGGCATCAGGCCTACCTAGACTACGCCGATTTCCATACGAATCCGTGGATCACATCCACCCGGCCGGGACACACTCCCATTCAATCCCATTTCTAGGGCAATGAATGAACCCTGATCTCAAACATAGACCAACGATTATGAGTCCTAGCCGAAAAGGACCATCCCACGTTGTATCCCACAGGTAAACACCTGCGCCGGCCTTTTTTCAAACATGAAGACAAGTTCACACTTAATTGCCATGTTATGCTAGGGCTATCCACGTCATTCTTCTCGGTAAAATTTTTAATCCTAGTTTAAATTTTTGATTAAGCTCCTTGAGTTATAAACCCTTAATTCCTAATTCCTTTTAATTTTCTAATAACACCTTAAGAAAACAACGAATCTCATGGAAGTTTTAGGTTTTGTCTCTACGTAAGTTTCAAGTTATCCCTGAATTCGATGAATCCCATTTCGGTCCCTTTTCATCATTTGCCATCCATGGGGCATCTCCATGGAAGCGTTGGGAGTTTTATGTTCAAGCAACATGGTCACGACATCCGTGAAGCTATCCCCTTACTCCCCCCTTTGAATTTGCAAAACAAACTTGAAAGTAGACAAACTTGAAATGAACAATGAATATGCTTTCTATAATGAGTTTTTACTTTGGTGTGATCTATGCGGGATACACACAAAACATTCGAGATGCATCAACTTACAACCTTGGGCAACTAATCAAAACTTCCTTTGAGTGCTAATGCAAGAGTAAAACCCTTCTATGGATGGTAGTGTAAAATGGCAAAGTTCCTAAGAGTGGATTTGCTAGTGTATCGTTAAATATGCATGTAATAGTGTATGAATGATTAACAAATTCTTCTTTAGAAAGGGATTTAGGAGTACCTTTAATACCGTGGAGAGGATTAATCAAGTGGCTTAAAGTTTCGGAACCTTAATGTGTAGATAGTAGGGTCTTCTCCTTGCTTTGGAAGAGTAGCGACAAGTGTATTGACGTGACCGGATCTTTTCCGCTTCCCTTTGCTTGAAAATTAAAAATTTGGCTATGGGAATAGAAAGAGATTAAGAAAATTCAAGCTATGGAAAGATTGTAGGTTAAGAGAGAGAAGGTGAAGAGGGTAATGGTAATTTGGATTATGGTTATGGCTTCTCTTGATGAGAAAAGTGTGTGTAGAGTGTATATGAAGAAGGAGGATTAGCTATGGCTTTCATAGCTCACTATCAAGCTTGCAATTTCAAAATGTGTAGAGAAATGAAGTGAAGTGAAGCGAGCAAAGTGAAACGAAGTGTTTAATGAGTAGGGAAGGCCTCCGTTTAAGCTTATTTTGATAAGGTCCTTAACTTATCATGATAAGTTACTTTTGCATATCTTGATATGTTGTTTTCCTTTTCAAAGCTTCTCCAACAAGCTACTTATGCAAGAAGCTTCTTTTCCTACAAGTGGCTTATGCATGAAGCTACTTTTCTACAAGTGGCTTATGCATGAAGCTACTTTCCAACAAGTGGCTACTTTTCAATTCAACAAGTGGCTACTTTTTCAATTCAACAAGCTATTTTCAACAAGTGGATTTTTTATTTTTTTCCCCAACAAGTTACTTTTTCACCTTACCCTATTCTTTCTTTGTTTTCTTATGCAATTTTTCTTTTCTTTTCTTGAGATAAATCTAATATCCCATGCATTAGTTATATCCACATTCCCATGGTGAAAACCGAAAGTGTCTCATGGATAGCTTTGCATTGATTATATCCATGTTTCCATGGTTAAAACCGAAAGCATCTCGTGGGTAGCTAGGGTGCTTTACTTGATCGTATTCGGAAAGTCGACGGCTTAGATATTTCAGCAAGAGTAAGGGCTAAGAGGAGGACCTTACATAATGGAGGCTTGTTGTCCCTTGAAATTTGTGTCAGCCATGACCATATCTCCCATCTCAAAAGCTTGGATTCCCAACTTGGTGGCCAACTCCATTGATATGAAGTTGTGAGTAGAGCTAGGGTCAAACAAGATGAAGGCATCATGCTCTCTTACCTTTCCCCAAGCATAGGAAAGTGATGATCCTTTGCAATGAGCATCCTCTTTTGGAGCTTCGATAGTAGAAGCCCTAGAAGTCTCATTGCGAGCATTCTTCTTGGGGCAAGAACGATAGCCATGTCCTTGCTCCCCACACTTGAAACACTTATGGTTCTTGCTAAAAGCTTCAAGCTCTTCAGGAGAGAGTTTGTTTTTGCCTTTGTGAACTTCCTTCTCCTTGGACCGATTGTTGTTGTTATTGTTGGAAGTGCCTTGGGAAGAACTTTGAGCATTGGTTTTCCCCTTTGCATCATTTTTATCTTTGTTTTCCATGGGCTTGACATTCTATCTGGCCCCTTGATGGAAATTGATGCGTGAAGCAACCATGGTGTGATAGATTACTTCGATAATAGTACTAGGCCGTTGAGAGTTGATATATTTAGCCATGTCTTCAGGCAATCCCCCATAGAATTGCTGCCTTTGCTCGATAAAGTCTATCTTTTGAAAGATAGTAGCCTTGAGATGTAAATCCCAAAACTTGTCTACATACTTCTGGATAGACTCATGAGAGAGAAGCTTCAAGCTGTGCCATTCGGTAAGCACTTTGTCCTTTGCATTGCTTACAAGGAATTGCTTCATGATGGAAACTCGTAGAGTTTCCATGTATTTGGGGCTTCGTTGTTGCCACGAAGGCTAGCCCACCATTGACGAGCTGATTTTTGAAAGTGCATAGTTACATGGTGTAGCTTGGAGGACTCCGTGAAGCCCTCAAGGCCGCGTCAAATTGCTGGATGAAGGCCAACACTTTGTTAGTAGCACCAAAGGTGCCATCATAGGTGAGAATAGAGATACTCTTTCCTCCCTCCTTGAACTTCTTTAGTTTTTGTAACCTTCACCATGCAGGAAATGATTTGCGATGTCCTCTCCTCTTGTATTCTCTAGGAGAATGGCCATAGCTTTCGTCAAAAGAGGAGAAAGGTGAAGAAGAAGGAGAAGAGGGTGACCTCTTTCTAGCCCTTTTCTTCTTGTGTTTCCTCTCTTCCCTTTCAGAATGACAAGAAGAAGGACTGTGTGTTGATCTTTTCCTCTTGGGAGGAGTGGGCGATCGTCTAGACCACTGTCTTCATGGAGCCACATCTTCAAAGGAACTTAAAGTTTCATTTCTTTCTTGCTATTTGGATTCCTCCTCTCGAATGGGAGAGAGTCATCTTTTGGGGGGTCTCTTCAAGAGGCCTCCTAAGCTCTCTATCCTCTTGGAGAGGAAGGGAAATTGCATAAGCAAAAAGTTATTGAGTAACTTCGGCTTGCAAAGCAGGGTTGCCCATAGCTTGCTGCAACCTAGTGAGGAGATAATTCACAAACATGGGGGCATCATCATTAGCACCTTTATGCGCAAAATCAAAGCTATATATTTTCATTCTACTCTCTTGATTATTGTAAGCCATGTTAACAAAATTTATGTATGTACTTAGCGTATGCTTTGGCAATTCAAAACCTTAGTTGCCATTCTTCTTAACCTTTGAAAATTGGCTCTTAAGTATCTACACCCACGGCTCAAAGTGGTTAATTATAGAGAGAGGAGTAGGTCTAACATAGCAGAGTTTCCGAGGGATAGCTCCTTTTGGACTTCCTATGGCTCAATAATGGTAAAGTTGTAGGCAAGTCTAAAAAGAATCCATTATTAAGTCCAAAGCTCCCAAGGTGTGCACCATATCCCACATAGTGGGGTCAACAAAATTAATAATAGAACTGAGTTCCACTTACCCTAATATAATTAACAACATCAACCATTTATAGGCTACTTAAGGACCTCTCTTCTTAAGCAAGAAAAGAGAAACCAAATGCTCTGATATCAATGTAATGGAATTGGCCTATTAACTTGAGAGTAGCGGAAATTTATGGAGTACTTTTGAGAAATTACTTTGTGAGCATAGCGGGTGAACATAATTGAAGATAACAACATAGGCATAGCAATTAATTAACTTGGCATGAACAATACTTTTACAAGAGAGAGAATTTAGAGAACATGACAACAATTGAGGACCGGATTTAGGTGGATCCGGTTCTCCCTCCAATAGGCATTTGTATTATGATTTCTCCCATTAAGAGAGACTTGTTACAATACAATCTTTGTGTTCCTTGTGACCTAGGTGATGCAATGAAGATGGAAAGCTTCATGCATCACAAGCATAACATAAACTTTGAAGAAAGCTTTAACTATCCCAAGCCTCAGTCCAAAGACCTCAAACACCTTCGAAGGTGGAGAGAGCTAGCAGGGAATGAGGATAGGGAAGAGGAAGAAGAAACATTTCATAGGAGAAAGAATTAGTTCCTCACTTATCGTAACTCTTATTGCTGTAATGAAGAAGGAGAAGATGGCAAGCTTAAGCATTGAAGCATGGCTCTTGGTTGGATTTGCACTCCATAGCCAAGAGTGTTGGTGTAGGCTCTTAACCTCTACTTGCTTGGAGAAGGAGAGGGAGCTCTTGCACTTTTCAAATTGCATAATGACAGTGTGTGTGGGAGAGTATACCCCCTAAGAAACCCCCTAGCTTGCTTTGGTTGACCCCCCCTTGTAGCTCATGGTTGAAGCTCATTGGACCCCTCCAGGCCTAGCCAATCGTAAGCAGGAGGCATTACAAGCAACAAGGGTAGCCTTGGGACAAGTGTCCCCCTTTTCCCTTTGAGAGAGAGGACTTGATAAATGCAAAGACAATTAATTAATTCTCTTAAATTATCATTGGACCCCTTGGGTGGCCAATCAACAGGCTTCAGGCACACCATGAGGGCAGCATGAGGAGGAACTTGACAAGTGTCCCCTTTGCTTTCTTTGTACTAGGCATGCCTTGTGTGAGTGTGTGTGTGTGTTCTCTCTCATACCCCCTCATGTAGGGCTTGCCCCCTCCTTGTAGGGATTAGATATTTAACTTTTGACACCTCAAGCCCCTCAAGTCTAGGCCCAGTTCCCACCACAAGCTTGGCCCTTAAGCACTTCAAGCTTGGGCTGGGTTCTCACCTCAAGTACAACCCTAGTATCTCAAACATGTCAAGCACCTCAAGCATCTCAATCATCAAGCACCTCAAGCATCTCAAGCACCTCAGTCATCAAGCACCTCAAGAACCTTAAGCTTGGACCAGGTTCCCACCTCAAGCATCTCAAGCTTGGGCCGGGTTCCCACCTCAAGCTCAGCCCTAGCTTACCTAAGGTCAAAGGACTTTTACACTCATTATTGGAGGTCTTCAATGAAGCTAACCCTAAGGTCTTATGCTCCATTAATGAGCCTTGCTCTTTGATAGACCATCTCTCATTTGGGCCCCTTTACCATTGGCCCCGTGTTGAGATAGATCTATAAGCATATGTCTATATCTTAACCCTTGTTCCCGTTTATTCTCCCATATGAGAAAATCATTTGGGTTGGTTAGATATTAGATTTTATGACATGTTAGGGCAAACTTCGTCCAAGAAAGTAGGAGTAGTGCCAGGGATGAGAACACAGAGGCTAGCCAACTTGAATACTTTGGCTACATCCAAGACATCTTGAAGATTAGCTTTACAAAGTTTGATATTTTTATCTTTGATGTCAAGTGGTTCAAAGTTATTACCAGCGGCCCTAATGCAACTGTGTGCAAAGACAAGAGTGGATTCAAGTGAACTCTAGGTGGGTGTGGACAGACGCGTGGGATACATTCGTACTTCCGCAACATTGTTAACAAGTTTTGTTCACGCTAGATCCACTATGGAGAGAAAATGATGAAAATGATCTAGCTAAACCGCACTGGCGCTATGTTGTTCAAGTTTCTCCACGGAGCAAGCAAGTGTATGAAGGATTGGACGTTGAGGTCGAAGAGGTGATTCATGAACAAAGTGTAGGGCCTACGGATGAATAACTTTGGATGTTGAGCTAGAGGTCAGTGGTGAGCATATGCCTAAACCTAGAGATGAAGTGTCAAATACTGAAGCTGATGCAGAGAGTGACAAAGAAGTAGGGTTTGATGACAAAGATGCAGAAATACAGATTGAGATAGACATCTTTGGTGCATCAGATCTTATAGAACATGAGAGATTAACTAATGATTTTTGTTGGGAACTCTTTTGTAAAACTCTCTTTTTATTAGTCTACAATACACTTTAGATTCATTCATTTGTGTTGGCGATTCGTTTATTTGTTATTTGTATTGATTAAGCATTTCTTCTGTAAACTAACATATTTTGTGGATGTTATTTATGTATATGTAGCCATGGCTGACGGCGATGAGCCATACTCTCCTAGTTATAGTTTTCTTGTCACTCCCGCCGGCATGTCATCCGAGCAAATGGGTCTCTTTTTGACACAGTTCACACCAGAGCAGATCGCGATGGCAGAAAACCTTTGGGAAGCAGGTTCCTCTAGACCTACTACGATCGACCCTACGCCTAGGACTAGTGTGGTCCCTACACCGACCGGCCCCACACCTCAATCGAGTGTGTCCCCTACGCCTAGGACTAGTGTGCCCCCTACACTAACGGGTGGTTCATCCTCGAGATGAGGTATGCGTCGTTCTGGAGGTGGTTGCTGCTGTGGTAGCGGTTCTACCGATGTGTCCACACCACCAAAAGAGCATCCCCCAATCTCTTCAGTAGATAGTTCACCGATTGGCTCACCACGTACACCTTGGGGATCACATTAGCATGATCCCAACAAGGTGTATAAGAGCAGGGATGGGGCTGTTGTGGCAGATAGGGTCAAAAAGGCCATGCAATAAAGGATTCGACAGCTCTGTACAATTCAGTTTGGTCACTCTGTGATGGAGATTTGGGATAATCTTTATGATAAAAGAAAGAGTTACATCGTGGAGGCCATTCTCACAGAGAGTACATGCCGGCACAGGGGTATGATCTAGTCTCGAATGACTGGATTTTGGGCATAGCGAAGGCCACAATGTCACACCATTTGTCAGAGGCAAGAGATAGGTACAATGCCGGCAGTCCAAAACCAGCATGGTTGGACGCAGAGGAGTGGGCGGAGATGGCACAAGAGACGCAAGACAATCCAGACAGATTTCAGCAGTAGAGAGATGCAACACGTTTGGAGTCTGTTGGAGCGTCGCATCTTCGGAGTGGAGGCTACGACACACTTTGACACGAGTTTGTAAGTATTATATGTATCCTTTGCATTGTTGAAAATACATATGAAGTTTGATGATTTATCTCATGATTAAACCATAACATTGTAGGAAGTTGCCGTGAAGCGCCTTCCGACACGCCGAGAGGAGAAGTATGGGTACAAGCATGGACTTGTGGCCCTTTTGACCCAACTACAGGAGGAGGGAGAGGACGTTGACTAGGAGGCATTACCATGACGGTCTTCTTGATACAAGCTTACTCAGTCATCTTCATACATCCTTCTTTGTACAATCTTTTTTGTAGATGTGGTCTTCGTGATACAGTTTTACTCAGTGATTGTTTGCATGTACAATTTTGTAGTGTTTATGTTTATGGTTTTGCATTCTGTTTGAGATTATGATTTGTTTCACAATTATGGTATGGCACAGAGGTTTTGGTCATGGTTTGGCAATCAAGTTATGGTTATGGTTTTGCAATGATGGTATGGTTAGGGTTTGGCAATCAAGTTATGGTTATGGGTTTCAGTGATGGTATGGCAATCATGTGATGGTTATGGTTTGGCAATCAGATTATGGTTATGGTTATGGCTTTGCAATGATGGTATGGTTGTTATGGTTATGGTATGACAAGCAAGTTATGGTAATGGTTATGGTATGGGAAGTGGATTCTGTTTATGGTTTTGTAGTGTTTGAATCATGTTTTAATTATGGCTATAAAATCTTTATGCCGTTGTGCCTATGGTTTGGGAGTCGACGTTATGGTTATGCTTTTGAGAACTTGTCATGATTAAGCTTTTGATTTTGTGGTTTTATTTTTTTAACAGTTTTGCTAATTTGTATACACCCGCTCTTTAGCGTCAACTTGTAGGTGGAGAGTGGTTGCTTGTGCACTCTTCCTTTGGGTAGAAAGGATTGTTTTTTGTTGCTGCAGTACATGCATCATCAGTTCACAGCCCTCTTTGCTCTTTTTTTTTTTTTTTTTTGCAGGTTTGGTCATCGGAGCAAAGTTCAATATACACGCCGGTATAGGGCTCCAAAGAAGTGTCGATATCAGAGAAAATTTTTAACGCTTATAACTGTGTGTATACAGGCGCTAATAACTGCGTGTATATAGGTGCTAATAACTGCGTGTAAATTTTGACGATTCTTTTCGGTGCATATAGCGACGCTACGATACCGGCATTTATTACGATGCTTGTCGATATTAGAGACAATTTTCGGTGCTTATAACTGCATGTATACAAGCACTAATAACAACGTGTATTTCGATGGTAATACCTACGTATATTTCGACGGTTCATTCCGGTGCATATACCGACGCTACAATATCGACGTTTATTACGATGCTTATTCCAACAAATTTTACTTTTAAAAGAAGCGTTGTCTGGTTAGTATCTGCACAGAGTTTTGCGTGACGTGTTATAGTGCAACTCATGCTTTGAAGAATGTAGCAGATCCTTGTATAGCCAAATTTATCATTACACGAGCTTCTCTATATCGACTGAAGCTTTGTCAAATGTAGTCTTTTTTGCGCATTGCTGTACATATAAAAGCTGGATGTGGAAGTACATAATTTGATTCATTGAGAGAGAGAGAGAGAGAGAGAGAGAGAGAGAGAGAGAGAGAGAGAGAGAGAGAGAGAGAGAGAGAGAGAGAGAGAGAGAGAGAGAGAGAGAGAGAGAGAGAGAGAGAGAGCGCTCGTGATTGCCATCTCTATCACCATAGCCACGACCACTTAGTTGAGCTCTGTCCTTCGAGTGGCCTATCATTTTCCATGGCTAATGCTACCTCCGCTATCCTAACATAGGACAACCACCAGAAGAGCAAAATGTTTCTCTATGGCATGGTCTTTTGATGTCGTTCGTGTGAGGGCTTTGCACGACTCTTTGCATAATGGCACAAGTGGTGGCCTTTGCATGCTATGACCGCTTGGATGGGTGTCATGCAATGCTAAATATGGGAGAAGCTCCAAGGATGACTTTAAGTGGGAGCTGGATGTGACTTACAAAATCCAAGTTGAGATTGAAGGACTTGACTTACTAAGGTGTTTGCAGTTCTCACAAGGATCTTTCAACACCAACGTGATGTATCTTTGTATAGATCTATTGTGTCTTTTTGATTGACTATTTGCACTTGGATTCAGTTGTATTAAGTCATCAACTTGGGGTTTTTGCAGCATTGGGCTCCAAGTTGCAAGCTTTGAACCTTATGTTTTTTTTTTACACACAAGAGGGCTCACAGGGGGAAGTGTTTATCTCTTCCAAATATTAGCCATGTTACATGGTTGGGCAAGGGTCGCATACCGTCAGGCAAGAGACACGCATAGGTGGAGCATAGGGATCACCATGGCCACCTAATTGATGCACGATGTGCTGGAACCCTTGGAGAGAACTCATAGCAATCATCGACTAGGAACCTCCTCCTGGGGTGGGTCACCCCAGGAGGAGGATGCACTTAGAGTGTCCAAGGGCAAGAGCCATAGCAACGTGAACACCATGCCGTGAGCATAAGGTATCCCTGTAGAGTGTGACCTAAGGGGGGATTTGAACCCACAACATGCAGGTTGAGAGGCCAAAGCCTTACCGCTAGACCAACTCTTTAGGGACAACCTTGTGTTATTTTTTGAGTGATTTGAAAATAAATTTCTTATCAGATATCAATCTGATGTGGTGAAAGACACTATTGGATCTTTGAAAGAGAGTGATGAGAGAGAGAGAGAGAGGAGGGGGATTGGGGGGGGGGGCATTTTGAAGCAATAGAACCAACAAGAAAGGATGTCTCTTGTCCCTTCAGGCGTAAAGGTTACATCTTGCTCTCCACCTACCTTCGCACCTATTTGATCAATGACTATAAGACCTTACGGTGAATAGTGCTATGAACAAGGGCATGCCCCATAAACTCTACCATGGAAGTAAAACTTGCTCGATTTTTTGTTTGCTCAAAAAGACTCGCACGGGGTTTGGTATAACTCCTCCAAAGAACCACATTTGTTCGATCCATATTTATGACTTGAAAATTTAAGGATGTGTGATACCCTTGTATCTGTAATGGTATATCCTTCACTTGAGTATCCCACACCTCAGTTTCATGGCCATTAACCGTTGCTACCTTGTAACGGTGGGAACTCAAAGCATGGGGCAAATTGAGCCATTTCACTAAGTAATAGTTAGTGAAATTGTGTGAAGTACCATCATCTACCAAGATTCACACCTTGTGACCTTATAAAGAACTTTGTATATGCACCAAATCTTGTGGACTAAAGATCGAATGCCACATTGAGTCCGTGATACAACACTCTTGCACTGCTTCGATGTGTGTTACTTTCACATTGGAAAACGAGAGGAGGAGTTGAGAGGCAGTAGTTGCACTATGTGCATCTCTTTCTCCTTATCTTGGGCACTAGATTTCCCCTTGGGATAGTCCTTTTTGATATTTATACTCCCTAAACATGTAAAACATAACTTTTTCTTCTTAACATTCTCAAACTCTTCACTAGACAGGTGGACCCTAGGCCCCTTGGGCTTCTTGGACGCATGAGATGCAACTACTATAAATTTTCTCTTATTATGCCCATGCTATGTGTGTGCATTTTCATATGTAGTGTCAGACATGTGAGTGTTATGCAATGATTTTTCATCAAGATTGCTATGTATATGGGTGTAAATGTGCTTGCACTATAGCCTCATTAGGCGTACTGGGGTCCTGGGTTTTAACATGCTTCTTAAGCTCTGGTGAAAACCCACGTACTTGCTAAAAGGTATCTAGACCCTCCATCTTGATATCACGATAATGCGATATATACTCCGACAATGTCTTATGCTGAAGCATAGATCACTTATCCCATGCATACCAATTTTAATCTACTTCATTTGTGGGCAAAAAATTGAACACATTCTTGAAGGCTTCCCAATTCTGTAGTATGATGCCCTTCTTCTTGAGCGACATCCACCATTTCTAGGCCTTACATAATTAGGTTAGGGTTCCTTATGTTTTTAAATTGTGTTCAATAAGTGTTGGTACCTTCTCCCACTGATGTGCCTCTGGAAGGTGGATGTTTGGTGGTGACTATTGTGCAGTTTGTGACTACATAAGGATGCCTTTGAAAGACAACAACAATGGATGTTTACATGTTACAACGAATGTTCTCCATTATATCAAGTGTACTACTTTCTTTTATCTTTACTTCCACATTTACATGTTTGCATCTTGTCATTTGAATTCTAAAATGCATAAAATTTATGAAGTTGTGACATTGCCAATTTAGATGCTATATTTTTTTCAAACTTCTAGTCTCGGGGGGTTCACTATGTGTAAAACTACCGTATCACGTGCGTTCAAGACATGTTTGTAAAACCCCTTATCTGTGAACTTTGTTAAGAATATAATGTACCCTTTTCTTTTAAAATCTGTAAGTTTTTTTTCAAATTTGAAAAAATAATGCCCTTCTATATATATATTTCTGTAAGTTTCAAGAACTTTAAATACCCTTCTGTTGAACTCACGTGATTACATTTTTATTAGGTGACCTCCCCGGGCTTCTAGTACCTTGTTCTTCTCTTTGGGTTTGGTCTATTAGTTGTCTTTAAGTAGGTATAAGGACCTTAGGCTAAATTAGGCTACTTAATTGCTGACTTTAATTCCTGAATAGTTTATTAATTGTAGTAACTTTAGTAATTTTTTAGGCTTTGAGGATATAGTTCTCTCTAGTTTATTCCACCTAAATGTGACTTGTGTTATGGAAGCCATGTGTTAAGCTGGTATTTGAGACCTCGAGTCTCCCAGCTAGTTTATGCTCAAGCTGGTATTTGAGACCTTGAGTCCCCGAGCTGCTGGTATTTGAGACCTCGAGTCCCCTAGCCACTTGTAGCAACTATGACAACAACAAAAAAGAAAACAAAGAAAAAGGAAAAAAAAAGAGAAAAAGAAAAGAGAAAGCAAATAGCACAAACTTCCTTGTATTTTATGTGGATCACACTTAAGTGGTATAAGTGACAAGACCACTAGTCCTTAGACCCCGAAGAGCATTCCTAAGGTTAACTACTCTTTAGTCGATATTTTTTAATTAACGTTGGTCAATCTAGTACTTACTTTAGCCCTACCTCTTGTGTACTTCTCTTAGAGTCGACCTAATAGACCCTAACTCAATTGCATTTTATTCAGGTACTACACTTGTTCTAGTTGGCAATGTTACAAATCATGAATTTGTTTTTGCATTTCCTAGAATATCATGTGTGCATCTCACTTATTGCACACCTGTACATGCTGCCTTTGAGCTTTCACAATGTTGTTTTTCTTCCGACACAAGTACTTCTATCGTGGATCCCGATGCTGCACTGTTATATTCCGAGGAAGGAATCTGTATCAGGAAGGGGGGCATGTTAACCACTGGTGTCCACTTCTAGTAGTCGTCGTTCCAATAGGAAAAGGGTAAGAGTGATCGCCGATGAGAGACGCACTCTAATAGGAACATTCAAGGGTTAGTTGGCTAAGTATGGGCGCCCAAGTGTGAATGGGGCGAGCTCATATAAAAGTCACCTAAACCTAAAAATCGTTCATTCTTTCATTTGTGCATGTTAACCCTCACGGCTCACGGACACCCTATCACCTACAAGACGGACGTTGTAACCTACGGTGGACATTGTATTATTTATTTGGTAGAGTCAGGTACCAGGCTTGTCGGTCCAATAGGAAAAGGGTAAGAGTGATCGCCGATGAGAGGCACACTCTAACTGGGACATTCAAGGGATTAGTTGGCTAAGCATGGGCGCCCAAGTGTGAATGGGGTGAGCTCATATAAAAGCCAACTAAACCTAAAATTCACTCATTCTCTCATTTGTGCAATAGAAGAGTGCTCTTGCTCCATCTCCATCTCCATCTTCTTCTTCTTCACCTCCTTGTGTGTGTGTGTGTGTATGTGTGTGTGTGTGTGTGTGTGTGAGTGAGTGAGAGAGAGAGAGAGAGAGAGAGAGAGAGAGAGAGAGAGAGAGAGAGAGAGAGAGAGAGAGAGAGAGAGAGAGAGAGAGCGATCGAGCATTGCGGCGGCACGACGGCGGTGAAGCGGTTGAAGCGCGACGTAGCGGCGTCTCCTTCTTCTTCGCGGCGAGGAATCCTCCACGGCAGGAGCATAGAGCAGTGAGTGACACACCATTGCCCTCTTTTGAGCTTACTAGTTAAGCTAGTTGTGTGCTTGGAGCCGTCTATGGCTCACAGACAGTGTTAGGCAAGGCCCTTGCTTCGACAGTGCGGCAAGGAGCGCACATTTTTGGCGCCGCTGCCGGGGAATCGCCCTGCACTAAGCCCAAGAGACACTTTGTGCTTCTCCTATGAGTTGTTTGTAGTAGGAAAGAAGAGGAAGAGGAAGAGGAATGAGTTATTTTTCTGCAAGTTGTTAATTTCTGTATTGTCTGCAAGTTCTGTGATTTCTGCATAATGTTGTGTTTTCTGTTTGCGCACAGTCTTTGCACAATTAGTAGTCGTTAGCTTGTTCGCAGTGAATGAATAAGTAGGAAGGCAGTTAGCAATTTCTGTTTGCACACAGTCTGTACACAGTTTTCTGTCAAGGTTTGCCTGCACACAGTCTGTACACAGTTTTCTGTCAAGGTTTGCCTGCACACAGTCTTTGCACAGTAAGGTAGTGAGAGAGGAAGTAGGTGGACACTGTCAGTAAGCAGTTAGCAGAGTGGCTAACAGATTAGTTAGTGGTTAGCAGCACTGTTAGTAAGTAGATAAGGTAGTGAGCTGTCTGTGAGCTGTTGACAGAGAGGTTAGGTAGGTGTTGACAGTGTGTGTGGCCAAGAAAGGGTCACCTAAACCGCGCGCGGTCGTCGCCTCAAAAAAAAGAAAAAAAGAAAAAGAAAAAAAGATCGGGATCATTTTCCCAAGCCCAAGCCCAAGCCCAAGCCCAGGCCTTAGTCCTCAGTCTTATGATATAAACTAGACTCACTCTTATATATATACCCTACCCCCTCAAGAGGGAATGAGAGCATGTGGGGCAAGTCCTCCACTCTCCTCACTTCTCTTCCCACTTGCACCCTTAGACTTTCTAATTTGGGCCTAGTTCCCTACTAGAAATTGACGGTTTTAGGGATTCCGAGGGCATAAAGTGACCAAACGGAGGGCTGTAAAGCACGGCATGTCCCTCTGACCGAGACGCTCGTTTTGAGCTATCATACGTTCTATTCTATAGCTGGGTCAAAAAAAAAAGGACCAAAAAATCAAAAAATAAATAAATAAGAAAAGACTTGGGTTGCAAAACACCCAAAAATACTAGGTGAGCAGCCTTCACGGGCACTCACTGACACTTCTAGGGGATCCAAGTCATATGAACCTATGCTCTGGACGAGTGTTAGAGCACGAACATATTGGTAGTGCCTCCATTTATGTGGGCACCCATTATTCCTCCACCCTAGGTTCTGGACCTTCGGCCGGGACTCAAGGTAGCGCGACCCAAGATCCTCATATGGCGTCTAGTGATTCTTCCTTTGACTACGAAGTCATGGAGGGGTATCCTACACCAAACCCTGATAGTTCAAGTCAAGACATGCATGCCATGGGCCCACGGCCCGGGTCCAGCGTGTTTAGCCGCTTAAAAGAGACCCTTAGTAGAGCTACTCGCTTCGAACATGCGGTTAATGAAATAAATGAAGGGAGTGGGGAAGTAAATTCGTCATTCATGCCTAAAATAGACCCTATGCTTCTTGAGAGTGTGCATGTGAATGTTCCATCCACTGCACCTCCTGATCCTTTAGGACTATCTCCCTCTAAGGTTTTACTACCCGATGGTAGGAGTCTTGCCGAAGTACAAGAGATCGAACGCTATATGCAAGCAACAAGGGAGAGGGAAATTGAGAACCTACGAAGGCCAAAACAAAGTTGAGCCCTGAAAGCAAAGGCTCCTATGACAACAATCATGCCAGCCGAGCAACCGAGTGCTCCCAAGGTAGCAGTCATGGAGGGGCAAGCGATGGGGAGCAATAATGCTTCCACTTCGAGGGAAACCTCCAACACGCCAGGCCTAGATGGGATATTCCTAAACGAAAAATTGGGAGTATGACCTACAAGCAAAAGCTTTAACTGATCGGTACACAGGACACACCTATCATGTGGGTTGGTTAGATGTTCTACAATCCACATCGGGTGCTACTAGCATAGATGAGCAACAACAGAAAGTCTGTGATGTCCTCCATAGGATTGTCGAGTTAGAAAGACGGAACACAGGGATCAACATGCCTTCAACAGGCCTAATGAGATTCTTGGATACGGGAATGGCCAACCAACCAACCCTATCACAAATGGAGACTCCCTCAGTGAGCCCCATTGATCCTCCATATGTTGTTTCGCCAGGAGCCTCAGTACAATCTAAGCCCACAAGTGGTAGCTTTACCTTCCCAGATCTAGCTCATCTTTCTCTTAATGACACTACGACTACCATGCATATCCCAGTGGTGAGCATGACAAGAAGTACACCATGGAGTTCATTTGTTAACACTGCGCCGATGCCTAGTAGCACAGTGCCCCCAACTATACCTACATGTATGTATCAATCGTGTGCACCTGTCGTACCTCAGCCTCATGTAGCTCCTACACCTCCGATTATTTCAAGAGCTTACAATCCAAAATGGCATTATCCAAGCTCTTATACAAGTGGAGCCATGCCATTTAATAATAATATGCCATATCAAGCACCCCCTATGCCTAGGGCCACGCCTGTAAACTTTGGACCACCGTCTGGTACACCACCATACGAAATATGGGACCCAAGAGTCGCGCGTATGCCAAGGCCAAGGCCAACTCCCATCTCACATGTGGTTCCAGGAGCACATACACCCATTATACCTGCTCAAATAGGAGATTTGGCAGCATTTGCTCAAACTATCGGTCGCTCTATTGCGGAAAACATGCGTAGTGTACCTGATAGAGAGCCTAGGAGCAAGGCAGTTCAAGTAGCTAAGCTCACACATAAATTCAGTGGAGATGGAGATGCTAGAAAGCATATGGAAGTCTTTGAACATGTGTGCGATTCCTTGGAAGAGCACAATGAGCTACATAAGTGTAAGGCTTTGAGTTTGACCCTAAGCGGAAAGGCTGGAGATTGGTATAGAACCTTAAAAGTAGAAGAGAAAACGATCTACTCTACTCTTAGGAGTGTGTTCTTAAAAGAATACATACGAGAGGGAGTACTTTGGGGTGTAGCCTCTCAGCTCCAGAAAGCCCAACGAGAAGAAGGTGAATCCGTGAGAGACTTCATTAGTCGCCTAAAGAATTTGAATTCTCGATGCAATCCAAACGAGCGATTCAACAACAACCAATTGCTCGATAGATTCATTAGGGGACTACGACATGAAAGTATCTATAATGGTCTAGGCATTAGAGGTATCACTACTTGGGAAGCAGTCACCATGAATGCAATCCAATTGGAGGATAATTTAATGATTGCAGGAGAAAGAGTGTCCGCCGAGCCGAAGTCTAGTAGCTCGCAAGCGTCAGGGCATGAGCCAATGAAGATAAAGCCAATCGTGAAAGAGCAAACGATATCTGAGATGACTTTGGCAGATCTCACCAAGGCCATCCAAGAAAGCCTTAGGGGTAATCGTGCTCCACAAAACACTCATATGTATCCAAGAAGGGAGCAGCAATGGTGCTCAATTTGCTTGGGCCCACATACTACGAGTGAATGCCCTACTTTCAGGGTAAAGTTTAACGGGACTTGTAACGCGTGTGGTAGGTATGGCCATCAAGCGAAGGATTGCCTAATGCTTAAATGCATCATGGAAAATAGACCGCCTATAGCTTGGGCAGACTCACCTCGAGTTCCTGCATTGATGCCTACCCCACCCATGTAGCAAGAGTTGCCATTACAGCACATGGTCCCTGGAACCCAAAATGTGGTCCAAACCACACCGTTGCCACCTCCAGTGCTAGGACCGCAACCCCCTCATGGAAGAGTTATACCCATGTTAACCCTCACGGCACACGGACACCTGATCACCTACGATGGACGTGTATTATGTATTTGGTAGAGTCAGGTACCGGGCTTGTCGGACCAATAGGGAAAGGTAGAGTGATCGCCGATGAGAGGCGCACTTTAACTTGGACATTCAAGGGATTAGTTGGTTAAGCATGGGCGCCCAAGTGTGAATGGGGTGAGCTCCTATAAAAGCCAACTAAACCTAATTTTTACTCATTCTCTCATTTGTGCAATTGAAGAGTGCTCTTGCTCCATCTCCATCTTCTTCTTCTTCACCTCCTTGTGTGTGTGTGTGTGAGAGAGAGAGAGAGGGAGAGTGTGTGTGCGATCGAGCATTACGAAGGCACGACGGCGGCGAAGCGGTTGAGCGCGGCACGACTGCAGCTTCTTCTTCATCGCGGCGAGGAATCCACCACGAAGGCGAGCGTAGAGCGGTGAGTGACACACCCTTTGTTTTCTTGAGCTTGCTAGTTTAGGCTTGTTGTGTGCTTGGAGCCGTTTGTGGCTCGCATACGGTGTATTGGCAAGTCCCTTGCTTCGACAGTGCGGCAAGGAGCGCACATTTTTGGCGCCGCTGCCGGGGATATGCCCTACACTAAGCTCGGTTAGCACTTTACGCTTCCTTGTGGTGCAATTTCTATCATAGGAAAGGCAGGGAAGGAGTGGGTGGAGATTTCTGTTTTTTGCGTTTTCTGCATTTGCTGTCAAATTTCAATTTCTGCTATTGTTTGCGTTTTTCAATTTCTGCAATTTCAAGTTCGGCGTTTTCAATTTCTGTCAAGTTCTGCAATTTCTGCGTTTTTCTGTCAATTTCTGCGTTTTTTTGCATTTTCTGCGTTTTTCTGTCAATTTTCTGCAATTTCTGCGTTTTTCTGTCAATTTTCTGCCATTTTTCTGCAATTTCTGGTTTTTTGCGTTTTTCTGCATCAAAAAAAAAAAACAAAAAAAAATCGTAAGTTAAAAACGCGAGCGAGTGGCGAAATTTCTCGAAAATAAAAAACACGACTCTTAAAACGTACGGGTTGGTTTGTATAAAAGATAGATCGGGATCGGGATCATTTGCCCAAGCCCAAGCCCAAGCCCAAGCCCAAGCCCAGGCCCAGGCCTCAGTCCTCAGTCTTATGATATATACTAGACTCACTCTTATATATATACCCTACTCCCTCAAGAGAGAATGAGAGCATGTGGGACAAGTCCTCCACTCTCCTCCTTTCTCTTCCCACTTGCACCCTTAGACTTTCTAGTTTGGGGCCTAGTTCCCTACTGGAAATTGACAGTTTTCTAGATGGAGATCTTTTGGCAGTTGTGGGTTTTCCCTAGATTCCTACTACATGGAGTATCGTCCTCTTATGGACACCGTGGCAAACATCTTCATTCAAGGCCTCACATCTTTGGTTTTTGGCAGTCCACTCTGTTGCTTCACTTAAGATTAGAATACTTATACGATAATTGTTACAGCACACAAAAAGTGACAACGGTGCAAACTTCTTGGTCTATCCTTGGAGTTTTTGTGAATCAACCGACTAGCCACGTTGGGTTGCGGCTTGTTCCTCTTTTCTTCATATGATTGACCACAAATCTCTTCGATAGGATTGGACATCTGAAAGCCCGTCGACACTTCTATATGACTATCAAGTCTATGACAAGATTGTTTCTACACACACTTCGGACACATCTTTCTTAGAGAAGTATACACACTTGGCCCGCCGAGTAAAGGAGTTCTTACACAGTGCATCTAGATGGAGATCTTTTGGCAATTATGGGAGTTCCCCAAATTCCTGCTATACTCATGGAGTATCATCCTCTTATGGACACCCGTAGCAAACATCTTCATTCAAGCCTCACATCTTTGGCTTTTGGCAGTCCACTCTATTGCTTCACTTAAGATTAGGCATACTTATATGGCTAGTGTGATCCCGAGCTCGCCACCCACATGCTGTGCATTGTAGGTTGCATCTGGTTTGAGCCGAGCCACTCTGGCGGACACACACCCTTCCCACTTCCCCTGATTCCCACTTTTAGTATCGTGGAGTCCCATATAGTGCTAGTAAACTGGGCTTTGTTGCCTAAATACGCACCTCCTTCATCCTAGCACAAGTTGTATCTGTTACACAAGGTACCCCCCCCCCCCCCCCCCCCTCTCTCTCTCTCTCTCTCTCTCTCGTAAGAGAGGGGCTGTATTCTGTGTACATAAGAGACCTGTGGAGATGCACAATGGCCCATAACCCAACGAAGTACAGAAGTGGGCGAACAAGGTGTGAACTATATGTATGTCAAGGTGGCCTATATGATGAATGTAAAAGGAACAACTGTGGAGGTGCATAATGCCATGTGATGTGAAAAGAACCGACTTTCTCGCCCATCTGCAAAGAAAGACGCATCGACGCTGCTCCACTACCCTGGAGATGAGATAGGTTTGCACTCTATCATACCAAATGCTTCCAACAACTCTTGAAATAGCACTCCTAAGAGAGAAAGATGCCCCTCTGTCTGCCATACCTTAATCCAAGAAAGTAGTCAAGCAAGCTGAGTTGAAGATTGATAATGCACCATCCCATCTACTTTCACTTTGGTAAGTTGTTCTTTACCAGGGTACCCAGGGGACTATAACCTGTTAACATCGTACAATGTCCCTTAATCTCTCTTTCTTTAATACATTCCCTCTACCTATTGCATGCTCTCCTAATTGCCTCATGAGAGAATTAAAGCTGCTATTAAAACCAATTGCATCACAAATTCCAAACTTTGTTTTATACGCAATATAACATGAAATCTTGGAGGTAACCTTAAAAGACTCACATCTTGAGTCTCTGCAATTTGCATTTGGTCAGCATCAGCCCAGCAAGACGACTTGCATCTGCATAGAACCGATAGGCATATTGAGGCATCTGATGGAGGACATTGTAATACTGAGTGACAAATGTGTTAGCCACCTGCACAATAGGATAAGCATTAAGAGTCATATCATCAAATAGGGACACAAAGATGCATAAAAATCTTATTGGGCCTTCACCCATTTATATAAATAAGCCAGAGGTATATGCTTATGTGTGTATGTCATGTGTAACTGCCTAGTAAGAAGATCGCCAAGGAAATAACAAACGTGCAAAAATGCATATTTACAAGCATTGCTTGGTGAAAGATGTCCCATCCTAGCCAGAAAACACCACATGGGAATGGAAATACATGGAAATAGATTCATACCATCTGTGCAGGCACCGAGCCAGGAGACCCCATCATTGCCTGTCAAAAACATAGAAGAAACTTGTTAGACTTGGATAGTATAATCTGTAAAATTTTCCACACAAATGAGTTCTAAACCCACAGAAAAATGAATTTGAGAAATTGCACAAGGCTTGAACGCAGAGATTCCTGAACATAAAGGGTTATACAGTGACCCAGACGGACAAAAAAAAACAGACTTCGATATACACAAGCATGATGCATTTATCCAATTACGCACAAAAGGGCAATCATCCAATTACGCACAAATGGACTCTCTCTCACTCTCTCTCTCTCTCTCTCTCTCTCTCTCTCTCTGTGCGTGCAATAACTTAGGAGTCTAGCGCGCGCGCGCGCGCGCACACACACACACACACACACGCATCTCCAGTAAGCTCGGACCTTCGTGAACAGATCTTGAGCGCCAACCTTCTTGCAGTCGTCGACGCGACTCTGAATGTGAATGTAGAGAAAGATTGTGTCAGCTAAAGCTTACGACTCACGTTTCAACCATACAAGTCCATGATAGTTTATATGTTGGAAGGTGAAAAAGACGGTAAAGGCCTTTCTTTTCTTTTGCCAAAAACAAATTACCATTTATTCCAAGAGATGTTAGCTCAACAAGTACCCATTCTCTAAGTATGCATTGAAAATGTTCAAAGCGTTATCTAATTTAATGTCAAAAGTCTACCATTTCAATTTGTCAGCAATCAAGCTACTCAAACAAGTACCAGCTCTCACAACAACAAGAGCAAGTCCCCCTTCATCATAAAAATCTACAGTGAGATCACGTAATCACAATGAAGCCAAAGTAATGTGTGGAAAATAGAAACCTGTGATAGAAATCCTTCCATAATATCAAGTCTGTCAAGAGAATGGTAAATCCACGTAGCACACAGCAAATCAGTCGCACCCATAAACTTTTCCACCTTCTTTCCCTCAATCACACTTATCAAGCAATTTCCTTACCCTTTCAACCTTTCTTTCTAAGCAAAAAAATCACACTTGAAGATAACACAAGTCCTAGTGAGGGATAGGGATCCCTCACCTTTGCATAGGATGGGAGCAGCAAAGTAGCACATATGCCAACCTCCAGGCTTGTGTAGAGCAGTCTTAGTGTACTAGGAGAAATCCATTCAATATGTTAGGTACTTGCAAGTAGCCGAAGACAAGTAGTAACATTTGACAGGCATAGGGTATGATGCCATTAAAAATAAAAACACAGCTATGTAAATACCATGATCGAGAAGGGGAGAGGAAGCACTGAGGACATAAATCCATTTAGAGCATAGATTAAAGAGCATGCCTTAGTGTGGCCATCATCCATTTCAGCACTTAGTAGGTAGAGAGCAAGTTGTAAGTGGTCTGTGCAGGAGTCCCCATCAGCTGCTGCAGGAGAAAGCAATTGAATTCATGGCATTATGAGCCAGTCAGCAAGTCAAAAGGAGGAGAGTAAAACCACATCAACAAGAAGGCATGCATTCCAAGGGGGGAAGGTGGTCAGTGCACCAAGGAGGGGGGAGGGGGGGGGGGAGGAGGAGGTACTGCCACGACACGACGCTTACGTATAGAATTAAGTGCCAATCCCAAGATCCCAAAGGGAGTTAGGATAAGGACAATTATGCGGAGGCACCACCATTATTGCACTCGTGTGAGGAGTTATTTGAGGCCACATGGTGAGGAGGAAATCCAGGAACCTATGCATTGTAAAGTTTTAGAGAGAAATTTTAAAAAAAACAATTATAGCACAAAGATGTCCATTATTTTATGAAGAATGTATAGATCGGATCTTAGCAATACAATAGTGAAGCATACTTTCGTAACCTCGGTAAGATCTAGGAAGAATAGGCAAGAAGCCCAATGAAGGTTTATTGGTGAGCATCTACCAAGCACAGGTTTCACAATAGACAACTTCAAGCATTAGATCATCTTCAAAGTCACAATCCGAGAACACATTCCCCTTGTTTTTGCATAAAAAAAGAACCCCCAAGACAATATGGCCCTTGCGTAGAGGAGATCATAAAGAATAGTAATGAAAGCTACTTCACTCCCCAAGGAGCCCAAACATTCAACTGAACAAGAGCATCTCATCAAGTTCAAAATAAATTTTATTCAAGGGTGTATTCCACAAAGACAGGCTAGTGTCCATGGAGTCTAGTTAAAGTCCCACAATTCACGGAGCAATAGTATGTGTGTGTGTGTGTGTGTAAGCAATAAACAATTAAAGACTACACCATTCAAGCCTGTATACAGTATGAGAGGAAAAGGGTGATGCTTTTATTAAGAAGGCTACTATGTACAAGAACGTAAGTATGAAAAGTAAGTGTTTGCCTTGCAAGTGATCCAAAAAACATCCTACTATGCAAGCTTCAATCTTGTTATCTGCATCCATCATAAACCAAGAGCACTAGAATTAGTTTATGGACTACATGTGTCAAAAGATCAAAGCACGTGTTATAGATGTCCACATAGAGAGGTTTGAGGATATTAGGGACTTGATTGGCCACGGTTGGATAGCGGATGGCAATGTAGGGGCCAAGGAGAATTTCTTATATCCTTAGGCTCAGAGGGTTCCATGTTGTTGCTTTTAAATAGCATATGGTTGGTAGGTCTATGGGTGAGGGGCAGCTGGTTTCTGCATCTATTGTGGGTAAGTGGGTGATGGGTTAAAAGAAGTGGGGTTATTGCTGCCATGCAAGGTAGTGGAGTGGTCCACTACACTGTCATAAGGTACCTTTGGTATCAAAAATCATTTATTCCCATGTTGATCTACCTTTATTGGATTAAAAACCAAGCTTTGTAGGAGTTTCTTTATGAGTATCTAAGCTAGTGGTCTCACCAAGTAGCTTCCTTTATGCTAGTGTGT
Source organism: Adiantum capillus-veneris (assembly GCF_014529385.1). Lineage (NCBI taxonomy): Eukaryota > Viridiplantae > Streptophyta > Polypodiopsida > Polypodiales > Pteridaceae > Adiantum > Adiantum capillus-veneris. The sequence goes on from NC_140934.1 coordinate 70,870,000, forward strand.
GTGTGTGTGTGTGTGGAAAAGGATCAAGCTTTAAATTCATTCAAAAGATGGGCTCAACAAATAGCACCACACTGTGTGTGTGTGTGTGTGTGTGTGTGTGTGTGTGTGTGTGTGTGTGTGGTGTGTAGCTGTTTTAACTTATATAATAAGACATAAATGAACTTTTACATTCAAAAGACAGCTGGCTTTAGAGAAAAGGCAAAAATTAGAAAATTAGTACAAAAATAACTTAGTCTTAGAAATATCTTTGTACATGGCATATGAGAATGAAGCCACATTCTAGTATACAATGATAGTGATCCAATAAAGAATTACTTCCCAAGTGGTCGGAGCAAGTGTACTATCTGATTGACGATAGATTTAAGCCAAAAAAAATCCAAGAAAGGATAGAGTCCTCACCTGCATCCATCCAAACAAAAACAACAAATTCGTTAATCTTGGATGTTTTACAGGTGTCAATGGACTATATCAGTTGTTATCCATGTCCATCTTACAACTTTTAAAAAAAAAAAATTTAAACCACTATCCAAAGTGTTCATGTATTTTAGTCCTTTGGTTTTTTCTACCCCAAAGATTTTAGAAGAAGTACTTATAAGTATGGTAAATGTATATCCCCATTTTTTTAGATTTTAAATAGCATATATCTTTTGATAAAAAAGGCCACCATCTCTCTTGAACCCAGTGTCTTAATCCCCATAACATCTCTCAGATCAGTCTTTCAATACCAGCCAGTTTTGTCAGGCTCCAAATTCTCTAGCTTTTTTAAGTATCATGAAGCCATAAACTATTCAAAACAACACCTACAGATATCTCTCAATGAAAAAAATATTCATTTTAAAGGTATTAAAACTCGATGGTGTTATCATGCCAATTCAGATTTCTCATACCCACTTGGGCTTTACAGGATTCAACTTACCTCAGTTAGCATGCCAAATGAGAAGAAAACCCATTAAATGAGGCAAAGCCAAGAGGTTTAGAGAAAAGAACCTATTTATAGCTTGTCTATCAAAAAAGAAAAAACCTATATTTGTTTACGGTTTTGTCAGCGTCATGCTATATAAGACAATATGTGAGATCATAAGCAAGTATAGCAATCCCAAAAAATGGCATAAGGGAAGAAAAAACCCCATTGCACCACGCAATAATATGCAAAATTTTCCACGCGTCAGATACAGAGTAAAAAAGCCACAACTTTAGGCTACGTATGATCGACAAAACAAACGTTAGTACCAGGTACAAAAAGATCCCCAATTTTTATTGTCCGATTATTGCAAATCAAGCGCCACTACTCTGTTTATGCATGGGTTCCAGAATCCTCAACCATAATGAATTTAAGGTACTATACAAGATAATCAAAAGCCCTTTGTTATAAGAAGCCAACATCCTACCATAAAAAACCCAAAAAAAAAAACAAAGAGTACTCAGCGCGAAATCTTTAAACCCATCAATATTTATCTTTAGTTTCATCAGAAAAACAGGTAACACAGACCAAAGTGTTTCACCATCCCTCCCATAAACTATCAGTTTATGCACAATATGCAGTTACAACATAGTTCCCAACAAGAAAACCAGGTTAAGTCAAGAAATACCTATGCGATACATATAATAGTAAAGAAGTGTTCATGCAGTATGTACAAACCATTAATCAAGGTACCCTTGTCAAGGCGAATACCAACCTCTGATGGTAGTTCAACGACTTCCATAGCTTCACAATGTTAAACCCCTCATTCCTTGCTTTAAACACACACAAAGAGAGAAACACCCACAGACTAAGTGAGGGCCAAAGCACCCTCACCTTATATGGTGCATCCGGCTTGCTCAAGGTGAGAAGATGCCCCACGATCGATTACTCAGTGGCTATGGTCTCCCAAGCCGTCTCTATGGCCACTCCTGCTTGCATACAGGGATCGAGTTGAGAGGGAGAGAGAGCATGTGTAGGAGTTAGCATAGACTACTGCGTGTTGTAATATAGTCAAGGGGGACAGAGAGAGCCATCAAGCGTGAGTTTTAGGGTAATGAAATCCACGATCTCTACAAAATCTCCTAAGGAGTGGGTACCCATGAGGTATTAGAAGGAGAGGGTTAACCCCCCCATTTATTAAAAAAAAAACCGACTAGTTTGATAGTTTAGGTTTTCAACCTAGGAATAATACACAAGGTAAAATAGGGATCCGTGTATGAAAGGAAAAATATGTTTTTTTGTTCTATTTATATAGTCAAACTACTCTATATCTAGAATAATCCCTTAAAAATACCCATCAAGGTACAATGACAAAGTTAGCTATGTGTGTGTGTGTGTGTGGTGTGTGTGTGTGTGTGTGTGTGTGTGTGTGAGAGAGAGAGAGAGAGAGAGAGAGAGAGAGAGAGAGAGAGGAGAGTGAGACTAGAGTGTGGAAGGAGCACGACCTACAACAATTGGAGCTTCATGGAAGCTCCGTTTTAATCAAATGTGTTAGTACTGAGGTTAGTAAATCGATGGTCGGCCATGTTTAGCTAGTAAACACCGTGACCTTAACTACGCACTAGTAAAAAGGCCAATGTATGTCAAAAGGCCAATATACCTTTAAGCAAGTTATGGACATATATACAAAGAATGTAGAGTTTTGGATCTCCACCCAATGCCCATGATCACTCAAAAGGATGCACACTTCTCAAAGGGTAGACCTTTGGTAAGTAAATGAGTATGGTTGTCCTATATGTGAAGCTTGACAAGCTCAATGCACTTGTCCTTAATATGTATCTCACAAATGAAGTGATGTCTCACATCACTATGCTTCATATTTCCATGAAACATTGGATTCCAAGCTCGGTGTTGAGTATCACAATGCAAATGCATTAATGCTAAAACCTTACATCAGACAAGTAACCCATATACCTTCCTTGCTAGCATCTGACACAACAACATACGTGCTTCTAAACAAATTGAGACGTACAAACTTGCAAATAATACAGCTATAAAATTGCACCAATAGTGCATGGAAAGACATAACCTAATATAGACCTTTTTTGTCCACAATCCGTGAATAATTTACATCCATGTAGCCCAACTATACGTGTGTATTTGTCTTTAAACCAAATGCACAACTCTTTTGTACCATTTAAGTATCTCATCACACCTTTCACTACCTATCAATGCTTCTTGTTGGGATTTTCCATAACTTCGCTTTTGACTCCTTCTACAAATGCAATGTGTAGACAAGCCCCAATCATGGTACATCAAAGAACCAACAATAGAGGCATACAATATCCTAGCCTTTTTAACTCTTTCTTCATTAGATTTGAGATATTACTATTGACTAAGTTTCACATATGGATCAACTTGATGTCCTCTATGGAAACCTCTCCATGAATTTTCCATAGAGTAGTCATCTCTATACTATCTAATGCACCTTGAAGGCTCCTTGCCATGTGGCATAAGGAGAGGGACTAGAAGGGTAAGTGGGGCCAAGGCAAAGAAAAGAAGTGGGGAGTGGACACCAAGGCTTGGTGTGTTATAATTGATTTTGGCTTCTCAAAATTTGCTTTGACAAAGGTAGCCAATGAATATTGGGTCCTCAACTCCTCAGAAGAAGAACAAAGAAAAAAGGACCCTACTGCTTTTACATATAGGGACCATATCCCATTAGCTCAAGCTTTTTGGGTGTGCAAAGACTCTGTATCATTTCTATTTTGGGGAAACTAATGTGCCATTGTTGGGAGGCGTTGTAGCAACGACCTAATCGCAACCCACATAAAATTATCAAATATGTGGATCGGCAACCCAGCTAGGGGCATGGAAGCAGGAGCATCGAATGAATAGAAATAGAGGATTCAAGAGATCACCTCTTTAATGGCGGATTGCAAAAACAATACTAAGTTCCTCTTTGAGAACATTATCACACTTTTGGATGCCCCTTTGAACTTGTGAGTAACAATGGAACTCATTTTATAAATGAAGTAATAAAAGAACTCACATCAAACTTCATGATATCTCACCACAAGTCTACACCCTATTATCCCCAAGCAAATGGCCAAGCTGAGAGTACCAACAAAACTCTCATCTCCATTTTGAAAAAGACAGTTGAGGCTCATCGCACTGATTGGGACCTAAAGCTTACATCAGCTTTATGGGCTTATCATACTGCGTATAAAGTTGCTATTAATTGCACACTGTTTAAGATGGTGTATGGCCAAGAAGCAGTTATGCCATGGGAGTTTGTCATTCCTAGTCTTCGAGTAGCTTCTCAAGAAGGTTGGGATGGCAACCCCTTAGTGGAGCGATTATATATCCTGGAAAGGCTAGATGAAGAGCGGAAATTAACTGTGCGAAATGCTCTAGTGGAGAAGGATAGGAGAAAGAAGTGGTTTGATAGCCATTTAAAGGATAAAGACATCAAGGTTGGTGATAAATTTCTTATGTACCGGGTACGTAATGAAAAGAATAAATTGAAATACGCTGGTAAGGGACCATATCGAGTGTGTGAAATTACCCCGCAAGGTACCATTCGTGTGGAGACTCTAGATGGAGTTGAAACCATTGGATTCCTTAATGGGAGTAAATTCAAAAGATATTATGATCCTCTAAGCCAGGAAGAGTTGCAAGCCATCCATCAAAAGAAGGCTGCCAAGGAACAAGCAGAGCTTAAAAAAATCCAAGCAAGAGTTGAGGCTCGAGAACGACAACAACGTCTTAGACGCCAACGAGAGGCTAATCTGGGAATCACGCAAGCATTTTTCGAGGACACAGATGAAGACTCATTAGAATCTGAGCCACCCCTACGATACCCAATTGAGCTAAATGGCCCCTATGGGAAAGTACTATACAATGCCTTATTAGATACGGGAGCTAAACACAATTTGTTATCCTATGGAGTTTGGTGTCAATTAGGGAAATCGACCCTATCCCCGAGTACGATGCAAGTCAAGGGCATTAATAAAAAGAAAACTGTTATTCTTGGAGTCCTTCAGACCCCTGTTGTCTATGACAATGGAAGCATAGTGCAGAGGTTTCTAGTCATGCCCGCAGGAGCTATGGAAGGCAACGTAAACCTGGGACGCACGTGGATGTTGGCAACCAAATGCACTATTGATTGGGATACTGGTAGTGTCACGACGCGACCACCGACTCTTACCCCTATCATTCAAGCAAAGTCACCTACGTTGCAAACTCTAGCAAAGTTGAAGGATAGCCAACATTCACAAGCGAAGGTGGTTAACTCGTCTTTGCTAGCTACCCATGAACCTAGCACTTCAACACTTGTAGTTGCAGCAAGCAGTAATATTGCAAGTACTCAACCTGCACGACCTAAGAGTACATATCAATGGGTCCCCAAGGCCTTACTTCCAACTACCTCAACCCTCCCATCCATTCCAAGAAAAAATTTCCCCGGAAAACCAAGAGCGCGCCCTAGGAGAGTCAAGACCAAATCACGATGGATTCCAAAACAACTATTAGAAGCCCAAGGCTACTATGATGGAAATGAGCAAATTTGGGTACCTAAACGTAAAATGTGTCCTTCCCTATTGACAACAAACCCATATGAGTCAAACAGTGTAACGCTAAAGCCAATGGCAGACTGTGGGAAGGGAAAGATCACAGAATGCTACACACCTAGTCCAGAGCTAGTTTGGGCTCCAAGGCAAAACCAATTTATTCCACCTAGCTCAGGAAGGGGGGAGTTCCATGAAGCTTCTAGCTCCTCATGTAATACATCCATAGAGGTAAAAGCTTCTACACAGCCTCCACCTACAATAGTGGACCTCCATGAAGCTACAAAGGAATCCACACCTTCCAGTGTTCAAGAATTACCTAATGAACCACTTCAAGTTCGATCCTGGGAGAGTACCTTACCACCCTTGCAACTCGACGAGGCACCTAAGGTAATAGAAAACTACTGGCAAAAATCTTCACCTATAACAACTTGGAACAACTGGTTTCAAAGGGTGACGACATCATTTCAAATGATATGATCTACCCAAGGAAGGGGGGAGTGTTTGTGGACATCCATTATTCACTTGCTTCTCTCTCAACCTTTCTCCCTGACCTCTTAATCTCCAATCTTAGGGAATGTATATATAAAGCCTTATACTCATAAAAACAAGATAAAAAAGTAAAAGAGCAAGAGCCATAACACAAATCATAAAAACAAATTATGCACAAGAACACGACCCTTGTAATATTTGCACTCTAACCATCATCTATTTGTGTGTACAGATATGGCTAGTATGCTAGAGTCATCCACTCCTTCCTTGGGTGAGAGGTACCCTCGTTACTTTTCTCAAATATTTCACATGGTCTTTCCAGTGCTTGCATGTGAATGGGATTTGATAGGTACGCTAGCATGTGAGAGGAATTTTGAGGAGTTAGAATGGATGATACGTCTCTTGACCAGGTCTGATCCATACTTAGTAGAGAGCGTTTCTCCCATTGCACAAGCCTACCCTTTTGACCAAGATGACTATAGGCGTCTAGTGACCTTCTTAGTAAACATGGGCACCTATGATGAAGAAGAAAATTTACAGGACTACACGGATGGCACATATGGTCTCATGGATGATGACTTTGTTTATCTCGACGACGAGGATAGGGGTTTAGCCTTAGGGTTTCCCCCCAACCTCTACAATATCCTTTTCCCTTGACTCTCTAGGGGAGTGCAAATAATTAGGTTAGGGTTCCTTATGTTTTTTGTTGTGTTCAATAAGTGTTGGTACCTTTTTCCACTAATGTGCCTCCTGGAGGTATTCCTTTTGTTTCCTAGTGTGTACAGGAGCGTGTTGCTATTGATAGGATTTGGACCTTCATGAAATCTTTATCTCGACTCACTGTTCAAATCAAGCGCGACCATCGACACAAACAGGTGTTTCTTGTCCATTAGCATTGCCCCTTATCTTTTTTGCATCTATGATTTTCTGCTTTGATTGTGATTGGTAGGATAATATCCAGCACATTTGCTTAGTAACAAACATTTAATTCAATGTAATTTTTTGTCATAATCACTGTCTAGGTTTAAAAATCAACCAGTCCGACTAAGCTAGTTTGACCAAGTAAGGTGTTAGAGATCTTCTCTTAATACCATGGGGAATGCCTTCCTAATAATCAATGGTTACTTAGGTTCTTAATCCGATTTAGGCAGCATTGTGTGAAATGTACTAGGGATTTCTAGTGGGCTTGACCCTATTGACCTTTCGCTTAAGTATTATAAAGGGAGTTTACTAGTGTGATGAGCCTGGGGAGGTGTATCAGTGTTATATGACCCCCCAAAGTTACAAAATTAAAATGCTGAAAATGAACAAACAAAAAATCAAAGTGCCACAATGTAAAATCTTAAGCTGGAAGAGAAATCTCAGCTTGATTTGGTACTTCACTCACATGTATTGCCAATGGTACTAGAGCCCTAGAGGTTCCCAGTGTGGGCGCTTTTCCTTGAAAAGCAAAAAACCCAAGGCATACAAAATAAGCACACACATCAAATTGAATCATTGTGAAAACACTTTGGGGGGTCAAAGAAAAGGTAATCAGTCAGGCGATGATTTCATGAGAAATTCCTTTTATCGTAGCTTAACTACAAGGTCCTCTAGGTATAGCCTCTAGTCAGCCCTCGAACATGAAATACTTGGCTCTCGCGATTAAACAACTTAATTAACTACAAGGTCCTCTAGGTATAGCCTCTAGTCAGCCCTTGAACATGAAATACTTGGCTCTCGCGATTAAACAACTTAATTAACCAGAGAAAATTAAGAAGCTTACCCATGGTATTAATAGTCGATCTCTAGTGCCTTTCGACCGTTAAATTAGCGACCCCAGACTTGTTTAATTTTTTACCTTTACATCTGTTTATGCATTTGATTACATTGCGATTTAATGCTTATTGCTGACAAATTGTTTAAAATTTTGTTACCAATCAATTGTCTGCCTAAAATTGCATATGCTTTTTAATCGCTTATGAAAATGCAATTACTGTGCAATGTTGTTTGATTTTGGAGTGACTAATGAAGGCTAAGGACATTCATCTCAAATGCTCTTCCACCTCGACCAACGAGCTTCAACTCAATAGCTTCCGAGGACGGAATCTACATCAGGAAGGGGGGCATGTTAACCCTCACGGCTCACGGACACCCTATCACCTACGAGACGGACGTTGTAACCTACGGTAGACATTGTATTATTTATTTGGTAGAGTCAGGTACCGGGCTTGTCGGTCCAATAGGAAAAGGGTAAGAGTGATCGCCGATGAGAGGCGCACTCTAACTGGGACATTCAAGGGATTAGTTGGCTAAGCATGGGTGCCCAAGTGTGAATGGGGTGAGCTCATATAAAAGCCAACTAACCCTAAAATTCACTCATTCTCTCATTTGTGCAATAGAAGAGTGCTCTTGCTCCATTTCCATCTCCATCTTCTTCTTCTTCACCTCCTTGTGTGTGTGTGTGTATGTGTGTGTGTGTGTGTGTGTGTGTGTGTGTGTGTGTGTGTGAGAGAGAGAGAGAGAGAGAGAGAGAGAGAGAGAGAGAGAGAGAGAGAGAGAGAGAGAGCGATAGCGATCGAGCATTGCGGTGGCACGACGGCGGTGAAGCGGTTGAGCGCGACGTAGCGGCGTCTCCTTCTTCTTCGCGGCGAGGAATCCTCCACGGCAGGAGCATAGAGCGGTGAGTGACACACCATTGCCCTCTTTTGAGCTTACTAGTTAAGCTAGTTGTGTGCTTGGAGCCGTCTATGGCTCACAGACAGTGTTAGGCAAGGCCCTTGCTTCAACAGTGCGGCAAGGAGCGCACAGTGCAATTGAAGAGCGCTCTTGCTCCATCTCCATCTTTTTCTTCTTCATCTCCTTGTGTGTGTGTGTATGCGAGAGAGAGAGAGAGAGAGAGAGAGAGAGAGAGAGAGAGAGAGAGAGAGAGAGAGAGAGAGAGAGAGAGAGAGCATTGCAACGATGGCACGACGGCAGTGAGGCGGTTGAGTGCGGCGCAGCGACGGCTCCTTCTTCTTTGCGGCGAGGAATCCTCCACGAAGGCGAGCATAGGGCGGTGAGTGACACACCCTTGCTCTCTTGAGCTTGCTAGATTAGTCTGGTTTTGTGCTTGCAGCCATTTGTGGCTTGCACACAGTGTATCTGCAAGTCCCTTGCATTGACACGTGCGATAGACGCGCACAAAAAACTTTTTAGTCTTCCCATAACCATCCTTTACCAACTTTGGCCATTGGACTTTTTAGTTAATTTTGGAACCTTAGCCTATGGAAGTCTTAACTGAGCTAAACCTTAGGTCTTTTAAGCTCCATTGATGTACTTTTATCTTTTTCATATTGCCCCCCCTTTGGATCCCTATTTTCCCTCTTTTGGATCCCTGTTGAGTTCGATCTAGTAGCCTTACCAATATTCTAGCTTTTACTCCCCTAGTACTTCGCCATATTAAATGATCAGTTTAACATGAGAAAAACATTTGGGAGATTTAGATATTAGTTTTTATGACACATTCTAAATGGTATTGTCCGCATAGTAGGTACAACTGTAGCTATATCTTGGTCTACATCATGGAAAGAGCCTAAACAATGTCATGACTATTGCTATAGTTTGACAACTCTATTTTGGCAATTGAGCTTACTTGATCACTACAAATACGTTTTGGAGTGGATGCACTCATGTCATGTCTTCTAGCACCTGCTCTAGAATAAGATGTACTACATTCAAATATCAAGAAAAATGAATCAATATACAACATCAAATCAAAAATTTAAAGAGCAATACTCAACAAACTTTCAATTAAATATATACAATTCACCCAATAACGTTCTCTACTTTTGTTTGTTGGAATAAAAAATTGAAGCATGGACACCAAATTTTATTCAACTTTAAACATGGCAATGTCAAATTCTCCTTTAGGTCCAATCATGCCAACATTGTGGTTCAATCTTGCTACCCACTTGAACATTGCCCTAAACAATCCCGCGTTGATGTGGGACAGTTTAGGGCAGTGTCCCGGAAGGCCTTGCAATAGGATGATGATAGGAAGGATAGGCCTATGATGGTGATATAATGAATTAATGCATAGCAATTCAATGTTAGAAAGGATAGTGTTATGATGGTGATATAATCAATTAATGCATAGCCATAACATGATTTGTATATCTTAGGCTAAGACACAAACTCTCCATTTTCATAGATCTGCATATTAACCTTTTCGATGTCCCTTCCTTAATGAATTATTCTCCCATTTTCATGTCCACATAATTGTGAGGAGTGGCACATTTTGGTAAGTAGCTGAGGATGGCAATTGAGAAAAACTCTTAATCATGCAGTGTACATTACATCTATGCACCAAGACGTCCCCCTTAACCATGCCGCGTCAGTGCGGAAGCATTTACGGCAATGTCCCATCCCAAAAACAGATCCTTGCCCTCAAAACTTTATGGCACTTGAAATATAAACAAGCACATAAACGTAGTAAAGGTCAAGCAATTCAAGAGGTCGATAACATAATGGGACATTGAACTTACCTGTCCCACATCGACGTGGTATCGATTAGAGCCATGCCCCAAAACAATTACGTAAATCTTTTATTTGATTTATGATTCCGCAGATAACCAGTTTTTGGCACTCCACTCTCCCATGCCGTCACGGTGCTAAGTGAGGCAACATCCCATGCGATGCTAAGTTTGCTTTGCAAGTTCAACATATTTCATGTTTTTCACCCTTATCCCTTTCGCGTCAACACGGTACTGAGTAGAGCCAAGTCCCACTTGATGCTTAGTTTGCTTCTCTGCTCTTAATGCACTGCTAATTTTGTTCGTTTAATTGATGACTTCATGAGTGAGCTTCATTTTCGTTAAACCATACACTTTTGTTCTAAATTTGAACGTTGGGTCAGTGTTTTCTGCATGTTTACTATTACAGAACCAGGAGTGGCATGAAGGTTACATTTTCCCAGGCCTTCAGTGCTTTAAGTAATTTGTTTATTACACACTATTAATTTGGATAAACATAAGAGAGTTAGTTTTTTGCCCTAAACCCTCCCTCACCAAAGTGATACTAGTTAGGGGTAGGTCCCGACGTTATAGCTAGGGGCACCACACTGCACTTAGGCTTTGTAGTCGTAGTGTATCTCACCCTAGATGTCATGCATCAACGTGTATGGACTTTACATTTTTCGAGGCCTTCAATGCTTTAAGTAATTTGTTAATAACACACTGTTAATTTCGATAAACATAACAGAGTTAGTTTTCTGCCCTAAACTATCCCGCACCAATGGGTATTGGTTAGGGGCAGGTCTCGGCATTATCGCTAGGGGAAATCACACTGCACTTTGGCTTCTCATGCACACTGTATCTTGCCCTAAATGTCCCGTGCCAACGTGGTATGGACTAGCACCGCTTGTTGTTGAGCAGGTTACATAGGCAGCAGTTGCTTCAGCTCCCCTAGAACCCTTCCTTCATCCTGCCCCCATTTGGACCTGCTGCAGCTTGTGGCCCAAATATAGATATAAGAGAGAGAATGAGAGGGGCTCAGAGAGAGGAAGAGGGCAGTGGTCATTTCTGTGCCCATCTTTGTATCTTGCTTTTTGTAGCTTTTCCTGCAAGCAAATTCTTTTGCATGCCATCGCTACTCTCAGCCCAAGTGTTTTTTTTGTTTTTTTGACTTTCACTGTCCCCTTCTCGCTGTCTCCTCTCTCCTCTCTCTCTCTCTCTCTCTCTCTCTCTCTCTCTCTCTCTCTCTCTCTCTCTCTCTCTCTCTGTCTCGCTTCAACAATGCCATCATGCTCTGTCATCCTAGAAAGAGAGAGAAAGAAATGAAATGTTATATTAAAAGTCTTCAAAAGGCCAAAATGACCTATGAGACCAAACTGTTACAATGTTAGTGGATCTAATACAATGTCAAGGTACAAAATGAAAATGAAGTAAAGAAAAAAACTAAAATCATCATCATCATCAATGCGCTAGGATTCCCAACATCGAGCATTGTCCAAGATTGTATTGCATCGATCGTCTAAGAGCATCATCAATGCACACCTTTGTAAATAGCCATACAGGATGTCTCTCATGTCATGCTAGGGTAGTCTTGATCCTCTGATGGATCCTTTGTCGGCATCGTGGTCGCCCTTGTAGACGTGGGCGTCCAGCTCTTGCAAGCTCATTGACTCCTTCAACACCTATACCGCTGATATATGTGGGCTCTGAAATCTATTGTGAAGCTTGCTCGTTAGACTGTCAAGTGCCTGCTCTAAAGAAGTCAATGATCTCCTTCTGTGAATGTCTCCAAATTTTTGATCTCCTCAAGAGACTCTCCCTGTGTCTATGGAGCTCTAATAAAAACAACCTGAGGCATCTTCTCTGATCCTGATATCTCATGACTCTAGCAAGGCCTTTAAAGAATATACAATGAAAGTGGTCTCGTATATCATAGTATATTGGACAATGACAAATGTGATGTAACTCTGTCTCTGGCTCTATATGACACAACTGGAAAATTTTGGCCTATTGGTACTATCCTAAATTTACTAGTCTCAATCTCTAAGTGCTGCAATGATGTGCACATCTAACCAATAGCACATCATATCCCATGGGATAAATGAGTGTCCATATAGACCGGTTTGATCACATATCTATCCTTTATTAGTTGGAGAAGATGTTATGTATAGAAAGCCATCTTCATGCCCAACTCCTGTGTTGGCTATATCCAAGTGCTCCTGGTATCTAGCTAGATCACATCCTGACATATAGTGATCTCTGTGTGAGAAATAGGAAGGGTGCATTCAGAGAGAGAGAGAGAGAGAGAGAGAGAGAGAGAGAGAGAGAGAGAGAGTTTAAAGCGTATTTAATTTGATTTATTACCCTGCATGTTTAAGGTAAAACATGGTTTTCTTATACGTGTCTTCTGCACCCCTAGTAGCGCTTCTCAATGCGTGCGGAGAGATGGAGTGAGGAGGCGAGGTGACAATCTTGTAGCAACAACAGAAATAACCCATGGTCATGTTCACACCTAGTCAACTCCGAGAGCTACAACTCCCCACGTTGATCTTCAAGCACATGGTTTGTGGTCTGAATGTGCCCGCGGAGCTTGTTCTTGTCATGTGTACAAGTGTGGTCTCTGTAGCTGGCATGATGATAGGAGCTGCTCATCTTGGAAGTTGTAAGCCACTGACAGGAGCAAAGCAAACCCCGAACCCCGACAGCCTCTAAAACACCCGGGACCGAATGGCGTGCCTCGAGCCTGTCATGGTAAAGCAAACAGGGGGCACCACCTAGCTTCAACGGCTAGGACGCAAACAACACACCACCATAACAAAGTTTTCATCCAAGAGAGATGGATGCTTGGGAGCAATGATGAAGAGGAAAGGGAATGAGATCGAGAGAGAGAGAGAGAGAGAGAGAGAGAGAGAGAGAGAGAGAGAGAGAGAGAGAGAGGGAGAGTGGGGGAAGGGGTATAGCGGCTTAGTACCTAGGCACCACAAAAGGATGGCGAATCCGCACACCCTTCACACATACACAAGCTCACTCCAAACACAAGACTAGGTGGCGATTCCGCACACCTGACAAGGGCAAAACATTGCAAGAAAACATACTCACAAAACCTCAAGCTTTATTTAGAGAATAAGGCGATGAAATGGGGAGCATAGGGTAGGAGAATGAGAAGGGAGAGCGTGGTAGAGCACATGGCGGATAGGTGGGAGTTGATGGTGAAAACTCGCACAAGGGTTACGGCCATCATCCTTCATTTAGTTTCCCTTCATCTTCCATAGCCCAAGGGTGTAGAGGTCATGCTTAAGATGAGCATGGTGATTGCGGTGATGGTGATGGTGTGGGTGTGTGTGTTTTTGTGTGATGGTGACCCCTCTTTATATAGGGGAGGAGGGGGGGGAAATTCTAGAATTTAGAAATGAAGAAATCATTATCTACATAGGCCATGTGACTGTGGGCCCCACTTGTCTGGCTGTGTGTATATGTGCCAGAACAGCAGTCTCATGAGAGAGAGACTAAGAGAGAGAGATGGGTGGATGAAAAAAAGTGAGAGGTGACATGGAGAATAAACTAATTACAAGAGGGGAGAGAGGGGAGTGTGTTCAGAGGTGAATCTGTGTGCAGAAGTGTGTGAACACAAGAAAAATCAGGTAACCACCGGGTGGGGATGGGTCTGTGGGCACCTTTTTTAGTGAAACTGAGTGTGTGTGAGTGTGGGGGAGGTTATTTAGCTACAAGACAAGAGACATGGCACCCTTTAGAGAGAGAGGGGGGTATTTGGGTCATGAGATATGATAGGAGAGAGAAAGAGGGGTGGGGTATACTATTTTGGAAGATAGGGTAAGTTGCATGTGAGTTAGGGTGCATTATTGGTGAGTTATAATGCATTATTGGTGAGAGGTGGGGTAGCTTGAGGGGAGAGAGAAAGGAGAAAGGACAAGGGGAAGAGAGAGGGGGTTGACCTTTTGAGTGGAGGAGAGGAAAAGGAGCACACGACGGGGCAACATTGAAGAAAAAAGGAGGCAAGGTGGGGATGGGCTACCCCGCAGGCATGAGGTGGCCTATTTTACCTTTCTTATATATTTACATAATCATACTTTATTTTTTTTCTTAATTTTTTCAATGCCTTTTATCACTCCCTCCCTAAGAGGGGGTTTTCATGGGGTGGGGACGAGAGAAGAGGGCTATGGGAGCTTGGCTTGTGAAAAGCCCCCATCATTAGCCCTCCCCTTTTGGCTAGAGGCATTCATGTCTCTAGCTCATCTGTTTGATCATTATCGTCAGAGGTGGCGGTTGATGGTGTGTCCTCATCTGGAATGTCAATTGGTGGAGCCTGGTCAAATCGAAGAAAATAAGGTTTAAGTCGCCAACCATTTACCCTGATTGTATGAAGTTTTCCATCAGCCTCCATAAGCTGGTAGCTTCCATTGGCATACTTTTTCCTCATGATGAAAGGGCCTTCCCATCGGAGCAGGAGTTTCTTATCCTTGCGCGTGTCGAAGCGATTGTCGTAGCGGAGCACCAACATTCCTTTCTTCAATTCTTTTTTCCGGAGATGCTCGTTAAAGCTAAGCCGTCTATGCTCTGCTTGTGCTGCATAATAATTTATTGCTTCTTCTCTGTCCAGCTGCAGTCTTTCCAAGTTGATGATGTGATCTCTCAAATGCATATTGGGCTATTGAAGCTGGCTAGCCATTACTCTGAGACTTTGTAGTTGCACTTCAATGAGCAAGATTGCTTCCTTACCAAATACTAGATGATACGGTGTGAATCCCAAGGATGTACGAAATGAAGTTCTGTAGGCCCATAAAGCTGGTAGTAGATACTTATCCCAGTCTCCAGGATGATTGTTTACCTGCTTGGTAATAATTTTAGAAACCATTGCATTTACCTTTTTAGCTAGGCCATTACATTGAGGGTAATATGGTGAAGAGTGCCTCCTTGTAATGCCCAGTTTTTGCATTAATTCTCCTACCAAGTTTGCTCTGAAACCTGGCCCTCTATCAGAGATGATCTCTAAAGGTGTGCCAAACCTACAGCATATGTGCTCGTAGATAAATTTAGCTACCTCTATCGCTGTGATTCTAGTGGTGGCTGTAGCCTCTGCCCATCTAGTCATGTAGTCGACCCCCATGATAATGTAGAATTTTCCTGAGTTGGCCCTAGGTAATGGCCCAATGGCATCGATACCCCATTTTTCAAATGGGCCATATGAGAGAATAGGTGTCTGTGGTTCAGGCATAAGTGACCTAGTGCCGGCCTTTTGACACAACTTACACGTTTTTCACCAATGGTGTACATCACGGTTAAGGCTAGGCCATATGAAGCCTGCCTGCAAGATTTTCCTACTTGTTATGTCTAGGGAAAAGTGACCACCACAAACCCCGTCGTGACAACTAGCAATTACTCCCATGATTTCCTGAGAGAGAGGGAACTTCCTGAGTATTTGGTCCTTACCCTTACAGTACAAACCTTCATTGATGAGTCGATACCTTGTGGCCTTTCGCGTCAGCCATTGCTTCTGTCCCTTTGTTAAATCTGATGGGCATTCCCCTGTTTCCAAAAATTACATGATGTCAGGCAAGGCATCACTTCCTTGAAATAGAGGGAGCTTTAGTTTTATTGCTCCAACCACCACTTCCTGTAGTCTTTCACTTGCCTGGGCATCTGCTTCTTGGTTTTGAGCCCTTGAGATATGGTGTATTTGAACTTCTTCAAACTTACCCAACAAGGTTTTTACACCACTTAAGTGAGTCCTTAAACTAGGATTTTTGCATGTCCATGCTCCATTTACTTGCCTTACCAGAAGTAGAGCATCCCCAAATACATTAAGGCGTTGTACACCTTGCGAGACGCACCATTGTAGACCCTTGGTTAGTGCTGCATGCTCGTCTTCATTGTTAGAATGTGAATCTAACAATTGGCCCAACGAAAATACCTTTGTCCCTTTGTCATCAAAGACCACTATGCTTGCAGCTGCTTTGTCGGACGCTCGCTTGTAGGCTCCATCAAAGTAGAGAGAGTATGCTCCTTCTACCATCGGTGGTACTGGAGGTAATCGGACTTCTCCTTCCTTAGATTGCTTCTCCTTCCCTTCAAAGACTTGGTAGGTCATGAGTCCCCCCAAACTTGCCCTTGTCGTGCTTTCTACCTGTACCGTGTAGTCAAACTCTTGCAGACGAACTAGCCATTTAGTAATTGTAGCAGACACATCCATGTGTTGTACAACATAGGGAGATATTTCATCCGTGTTTAGAATCACAAATTGCTTAGGCAGCAAATATGACCTAAACTTTGTAGTTGCAAATCTAAGAGCTAGGACTAAGTGTTCCACATGGGTGAAACCTTTCTCTCCTGCTGTCATCATTCGACTAGAGAAGTAGATTGGCCTCATGAAAGATGTCGTCGTATCCTTTTGGAGTAGCACAACCCCCAATGAGCCATCACCAACACTTGAGGTGACATAGAATTTTTCATCCCACTTAGGTGGTGAGATAGTTGGCAGAGTGGCTAAGACCTCCTTTACCTTGTTGTAGTGATGTTCGCTTTCCTCGTCCCAAGTGAAAGTTGATCTTTGAGTGAGTTGTTGCAGTGGTAGAACAAGTTGTGATAGTAGATGTATGAATCTACTTAAGTACCTCACCTTCTGTAGAAAAGAGACCAGTTGACGTGCGGTCGTTGGTGAAGGTAGGGCTATGAGTGCGGACACCTTACTTGGGTCGGCGTTGATACCTTTTGCTGAAATTTCATAGCCTAGTAGAATGACTTTACTCTCCCCAATGTGGCATTTATCCACATTTAATTGTCCACCTAGGCTCTGCAACCTGGCCAAACCTTTAGTTACCTTTTCTAAATGTGAAATACGGGATCTATATATACAAAAATCATCAATGAACACTCTTATGGATGTTCCAAAGAACGGTTGAAAAACATATGTGACATATCTTTGGAATGTGGCAGGTGCATTTGTGAGACCAAATGGGATAACCCTGTATGCAAAACAACCCCATGGCATGATAAAAGTGGTTTTTAGCTGATCTTCCAAGGCTATGCGTATTTGAAAGTATCCTGAATAACCATCACAGACGGTATAGCATTCAAAACCCGCTACTTCATTCAGAATTTCATCCAAGAAAGGGAGAGGAAAGTGGTCTCTCTTTGTAGCTGCATTTAGTGGTTTATAGTCAACACAGACCCTCCACTTACCATTCTTTTTAGGCGTCACCACTACGGGTGGCACCCATTCTGAGTTTTCTACAGGATAGATGAATCCCGCCTCCAGCAGTTTCCTTACCTCGGCCAAGAGTGCCTTTTCTTGTATGACCCCGAATCGTCGTAGCTTTTGCACAAGTGGTTTTACCCCTTCCTTCAGCTTAATATGATGTTCCACCACGGTAATGCCTGTGATTCTTTCATAGTTGTCAATGAACAGGTTAGGAAATCCCATCAACATTTGCAAAAAACTATCTTTCTCCTCAAGTGTTAATTCCGTAGACAACATACCCTTCAACCTACTTCCTCCTCGGCCAGGTGATTTGCTCTCCTCTTCATTGGGTTGCCCTTTTGGTGATGGATCACCAGTTGTGCTTACCCTTTGTGGATCCTTCATAATGATACCCATCACATCAATGGAACTGTCACTTTCGTCGGTGGATGTGGTCTCCTCCTCAGAACTGGAAGATTCGCTAGTGGTTTCATCTGCCGATGTTTCCAGATTCATTTGCTTCTGCTTGCCAATCCTCATGTCGTAGTAGATTTTCTCCCCTTTCTTACCGGTCATGCATAGAAGGCCAGTACCCCAGTCCTGTTTTGCCTTCATGGCCATCAACCATGGCCTTCCCAAAATTAGTGGATAGCCCTCCCCCTTAGTAGGCATTACAAAAACATCTACCTCTACCTCAGTGTTGAAAGCTTTGATTTTCACGGCACTTACCACACCCACACACTTTACTTTTGCGTTGTTTGCCATCTTTACCTTGCATGGAGAAGGCCTATCAACCTCGAGCCCTAATCGAAGCATCATAGCTTCGCTCATTACACAGATTTGTGCACCTCCATCAATGTAGGTGTTTCCAACCCTCTTTTCTTTTATGTTTACGTCGACAATTGGAAGGATGTCATCCATGTTGCATCCCGAAATTGCTCCGGCTACCTTTGTTTTGGAGCGTCTTGTACTTACCATTTTAGACCATTGTCGCCTTACTTTTGGTGCAAGATGTAGCAGCTGTGGCCATGTAATCTTCGGTCCTTGCTCTGCCACATCCAATGTTAGATCATAGGGCTTAGAACTTTCCCCTAGCTGGAAGTTAGTGATGCCCAATTTCCGTCGTGGCCTGGATGGCCTCTTGCTAGTTTCTCCTCTCATGCTTCTCTCATCATCTGATTGTGTAGCTTTCTCCCTCCTAGCTCTTTTCACAGTCATGGCTTCAAGTGGTTCTAAAAAGGTTACCTTCTCCTTACCCTTGTCCCTCTCCTTTGCTCTGGGTGGATCCACTACTACGGCTTTTCCTTTCTCTTCTAGCCTTATGATGTTTACAGGGCGATTAGGTGGTGGGGCTGGTGGAAAAGGTGGGATGGATGCTTGTAGTGGTGTCTGGGGTGGACGTAGAATTTGTGTTGGTGGGGGTGGTGCTCGGGGTGGGGGTGTTCTTTCTCTAGGGGGTGACAATTGGTTCCTCCTACCTCCTCTATTATAGTTTTGTCGTGGTTTGGGACAGTAGTACATACCGTGACCGTCTTCTCCGCAGTTGTAGCAATGATACTCCCTGTTTTGTCATTGTGCTCTTCCAGGGTCTTGATCTCTTTCTTGACTCCTCCCTTGCTGTATTAAGTGGACAGACAAATTCTGCAGTTGGTCAGTAATATGGGCCAACATATCTTGTTGGTCATCTGTTACCCCAAGAGCCGGTGGTGGTGGTATGGTGCTTGTCGTAGTTGCTGGTCGACGCGATGTTCCTGCTTCTGTTGACTCGGTTTCTTTGGCTTTCATTCGCAGCTTCTTGTCCTTAAGGCGAGCAATCTCAACGGCTAACTCGTACGTAGCCAGGAATCTACCTTTCACCTTCTCCTTGAGAAGCGGCCATAAGCTATGCATGAACCGATCTTTTTTTAGGAAATCGGGTGCGGCTTCCCCCCTTGACAGTGACTCAACCCACCATTTCCACAAATCCACAAATTTGGACTCATAGGTGGCATATTTTAAAAGACCCTCCTGCTTCAAGTCTCTCAACTTGTCCCACAACTTTTTTGAAGTGGTACCTCCCCCAAAGCGCCTCTTAAAAGCGGTTTTTAAGGGTTCTCAGTCATCCTTCGTTGCTTGTGGAAGTGCATTGTACCATGATCTAACTTCTAGCTTCATGAGATGCTTAAAGATTCTAACCCGGGATTCATCCGTATCTTTGTTGCTCACTACACATGCTACTTCAAAGTCATCTAGGAAGTCTGTTACCAAATCCTCCCCCTTCTTTCCTTTAAATGTTGGAAATGCTACACTTTCCATGGTTACTGAGAGAGAGCTAGAAAGACACACTGCTTAACTTGAAAAAGTTTTTTTCTTCTTTACAAGGAGGCGTGTATACCCTCTTATACTAGGACATAGATTAAAACATCAAACGGTACATTGCCTTGTACCAAAGGTAGGACAAATGGTTGATCTGACGCCAGAACCTCAAAAAATCGCTCCCCACCCAGCATGGTGTCAATGACGTGCTGGTAGGGAGCCTTCAAATCCAGTATTACCTTGATTGAGCGTACACGTGTTGGTATGTGTGATCTGTCTTGAGGTAGGTTGTACTGATTCATGTGAAACTTAGAGGTCCTTAGTCACTGTCCAAGCTTGTGGGAGAGGGTGGTGTTCTTTCCTGAAACAAACTCAGTAGATCCCTAGTTTCTCTAGTGAGAGTGTGAGCCAATGATTCCGTTATCTGTGCTGCAACATCATGTGCGACTTGAAAACTGACTGTGATAATTACCTCGGTGACTTGAGTTACCCGATTCTCAAAGTAGAATAGTGTTGATTCTCTATTGTGTAGAGCTCCTTCCATTTTGTTGTTGTGGGTTGGTTGTAGGTTGCGAACATGGTTTTGACCTTCTCCTTCTTCTTCTTGGCACTCGGCCTATATATATCCACTGGGTTTGGCGTGTTGGTTGAATCTCCCACTGCAAATCGATTACCGTTACGCCTGGCACTCGAGCTTCGATGGAGATGCGGAGTTCGTCTAGTTGTGCTTGGAGCTCTTCTTCTTCTCTCGTCCAATTAGCAAATCCTGCTGGCCATTCATCCATTCACAATAGTTTAGGGGTTTCAGTCTTGTAAACTGAAGGGTTTCATGAAAAGATCCTCAGTGGGGGCACCAAATGACGGGAGCAAAGCGAACCTCGAACCCCGACGACCTCTAAAACACCGGGGACCGAATGGCGTGCCTCGAGCCTGTCATGGTAAAGCAAACAGGGGGCACCACCTAGCTTCAGCGGCTAGGACGCAAACAACACACCACCATAACAAAGTTTTCATCCAAGAGAGATGGATGCTTGGGAGCAATGATGAAAAGGAAAGGGAATGAGATCAAGTGAGAGAGAGAGAGAGAGAGAGAGAGAGAGTGATGGAGGGGGTATAGCGGCTTAGTACTTAGGCACCACAAAAGGATGGCGAATCCGCACACCCTTCACACATACACAAGCTCACTCCAAACACAAGACTAGGTGGCGATTCCGCACACCTCACAAGGGCAAAAAATTGCAAGAAAACATACTCACAAAACCTCAAGCTTTATTTAGAGAATAAGGGGATGAAATGGGGAGCATAGGGTAGGGGAATGAGAAGGGAGAGCGTGGTAGAGCACATGGCGGATAGGTGGGAGTTGATGGCGAAGACTCGCACGAGGGTTACGGCCATCATCCTTCATTTAGTTTCCCTTCATCTTCCATAGCCCAAGGGTGTAGAGGTCATGCTTAAGACGAGCATGGTGATTGCGGTGATGGTGATGGTGTGGGTGTGTGTGTGTGTGTGTGCACTAGGCACACACAGTGCATAGTGTACTCTTTGGTGATGGTGTGTGTGTTTTTGTGTGATGGTGACCTCTATTTATATAGGGGAGGAGGGGGGGAAAATTCTAGAATTTAGAAATGAAGAAATCATTATCTACATAGGCCATGTGACTGTGGGCCCCACTTGTTTGGCTGTGTGTATATGTGCCAGAAGAGCAGTCTCATGAGAGAGAGACTAAGAGAGAGAGAGATGGGTGGATGAAAAAAAAGTGAGAGGTGACATGGAGAATAAAGTAATTACAAGAGGGGAGTGTGTTCAAAGGTGAATCTGTGTGCAGATGTGTGTGAACACAAGAAAAATCAGGTAACCACCGGGTGGGGATGGGTCTGTGGGCACCTTTTTTAGTGAAACTGAGTGTGTGTGAGTGTGGGGGAGGTTATTTAGCTACAAGAAAAGAGACATGGTGCCCTTTAGAGAGAGAGGGGGGGTATTTGGGTCATGGGATATGATAGGAGAGAGAAAGAGGGGTGAGGTATACTATTTTGGAAGATAGGGTAAGTTGCATGTGAGTTAGGGTGCGTTATTGGTGAGTTATAATGCATTATTGGTGAGAGGTGGGGTAGCTTGAGGGGAGAGAGAAAGGAGAAAGGACAAGGGGAAGAGAGAGGGGGTTGACCTTTTGAGTGGAGGAGAGGAAAAGGGGCACACGGCGGGGCAACACTGAAGAAAAAAGGAGGCAAGGTGGGGATGGGCTACCCCGCAGGCATGAGGTGGCCTATTTTACCTTTCTTATATATTTACATAATCATACTTTATTTTTTTTCTTACTTTTTTCAATGCCTTTTATCACTCCCTCCCTAAGAGGGGGTTTTCATGGGGTGGGGACGAGAGAAGAGGGGTATGGGAGCTTGGCTTGTGAAAAGCCCCCATCACCACAAATTCAATTCTCCAACAGTGACAAGAAATGTGGGCCCATTTAATAAAAGTGTCAATCGCCATAGGGTTTGTTTCATTATTCTTGTATGTACAAACATTGCCTCTCTAGTCGGCATGACGACAGGAGATGCTTATCTTGGAATTTGTAAGCCACAGATTCAATTCTCTAATAGCGACAATAAATATGGGCCCATTAAATAAAAGTGCCAATTGCCAAAGGTTTTGTTGTCACATACCAGATTTTATTACTATCACTACACTTGTTTACAATGTACCACATAGCCAAGCACAATGCTTTCGCCTCTCCGAGTCTCTGGACGGAGAAGAAGGTGCCTTGAATAGATTGGGCAATTAGACGCACAAAGCTTGGCAAAAATATCACGTGTTCTGGTGTTCTTTACAGAGAGAACGTACATTGTGGTAGGTTCATAAACAACAATTCAGATAATGTACAAAATGGTGTTCCTGAACCATGCTTTTGGGAAAGGGGAAGATATCTAGATGTGGTTTCCAAACCAGGAGGAATTGCGAAGGGGTATTTAGGTTTTGCAATGATAGTAACACTCATGCTTCAAATATTGATGATATGATTATTGGATCTCCTGGCTAGCCCCAAGGATGTGGGTTGTGGAAGAGGGAACCTACCTACCTACCTGCTTTCATGGGAATTTGAGATGCTACAAACAAATGGATGTGTGCTACAAGGCCATAAATCAACACCATAGCTCACAACAATTGGGAAATGTGGAGCACAACTTAGTTCTTTTTGTGCTAAATTCAAAGATGGAAAGCATGTTAGATGGAGTTGAAAATTAACCAAAGACTTGAATGGGAGGATACCATTGGGTTGACCCATGTACGCACAGCTAGTGAGAGAGGTTATGTTGGTGCCTAATGTGTTGCATGTTTTTCATGTTAGCACTCCAAGATCTATTCAAAAGGGGTGACATATGTTGTGACCATTGCAAAATCCTCTCGATGTACTTGTGAGGATTTTCAAAAAAGAGACAACCAACACCTCATGAGTGTGCCTCACAAACATATGAGCTTGTGTATTTTTGTGTCCTTGGGTTGGACTCTATAGCTCATGAGTGTGTGCATTAGGATGTACTAACAAAAGTGGATTTGTTCCAAGGATTGGGTGAGGCCACAGTTTCAACATAGCATCGGCTTTATGAGCTAAGGTTTATAGTCCTCTTTGGACTGGCTTTTTTTTTTGGATTCCCTGCAATTTCCATTACAAGAGAGGTGCCTAGAATTTTGATGGATCATGTTACTTAATAAAATATGAATTTATATTGTAGCAGTGATCACCTTCATGCGCTAGAGCTGCGTTGCATTTATTCGACCGAATAATGCAATTTATATCGAATAACTCGTCATTATTCACGTATCATCGTAACATACGTGGTATTATCAAATAATTTATAATTTATCGATTGATAAGCTATTGATCAATATTGTATCGATCGATACTGTATCGATTGATACGCTAGATTTATATAAAAAAAATGCACGTCGTTGTTCGATACGTTTTCGATCGATTTTGATTTTGGAGCTTTCTAGTTGTCTACAGCTCACACTCTCTACCTCATACTCTCGAGCAGGTCAGCTTTACGTATTGGTAAGCATCTTTTCTCTTCAGATTCGTGTTTTTATAAAAATAATTTAGATTTTACTTTCATGTGATTATATTACTATATGTGTCTCTGATACGCCTTCGGACCCTCTTAGTCACATAACAGTTTAAAATTTAGGATATAGAAATTACTATGGATTGTTTGATTTTATATCTTACTTCCATAGTAATCTAAAAAAAAAAACCATTGACTCTTGTTCTGATATGCTTTGCAACACTCTTACTTGAGTCAATGTTTTAGGAATTTAGATAACACCACCGTACATTGTTTTGATATGCTTGTCGCACTCATACTTTGTACAGTGTTTTAGGAGACCATTAGATAGCATGTGCATTTGTTTGATATGTCTCACGAAACTCTTACTTTGTACGATGCTTTAAGTAAAATAAGCTCCAATGAAATGTGAGCTTATAAAAAACATACTTCTTCCTGCGTCTGAGCCTTGGTTCTACATCGGAAGAAGATACTCCTAAACACGATCTGTGTGAATAAATATTTTATCTAGTGAGTCTTTAAGCTATACACTTTTCAATATACGTAGTCATGGACCACATGATTTGTAGATCTACATTGTAGATCTATATAATGAGAAAAGTATAATTTTTAAACTACTCCCCATGTCACGATCTTCGGTTCTTACAACGGGAGGAGTTTCTCTCAGACACGCTTTGTGAAATAAAAAACCGTTATATGATGAGCTACTGATTTTTATAGTGTAATTGTTCTCGGCGTCTGGATCGAATGTTTATCCTTTGCTCTTACAACAGGAATAAAACCCCTGCATCTGCTGCTTAGGACTTGCTTAGATTCTTACAATGAGAAGGATACACACGTGACACCATATTTTACATTAGTCTTTGTAATTTGTAAAATAATGCGTATTTCTATGACTTCGTCACATTCCTATGATAATGTCTCATACATGCGAGGTTTTATTCAAAAAATCATAACATATTTCTTTATGATATAAAAAATCATAATTAACATCATGCATAATCGTGTGCATGTTCTTGTGTATATTAATCATAAATTACATTCATGTATGTGGTTTAGGATTGAGGGTGATTGCCCAATGGTTGTGTTGTAAAGAATGACTAGAATGTGTTGTACTAATGAGAAGTTTTGATTTTTTGTTTTTTTTGTTTTAGCTTCTACGCACATCATGGGTACAAAAATATTGTAATCCCTCGATGTATGTCCTAGATAATATTACCTTGGACTGATCAGTGAGGGATGGGGCTCTACGCAAATATGTCGAAGAATTTGTATGCACTCATCTTTATGGATTACAAAGTGATCACCTCCAGTAAGTCTTGCAAGAGTCCTCATACAAATCATTTTTGGATGAGTTATGTAGTGCTACATATGCAACACTAGTTGCAAAATTTTGTGGTGCTTAAGGTGGGATTGAAGTCCTTACAGGTGGTCAGTTGGGCCACGACATGAGTCGCATCATAGGACAAGTTTGCAGAGTTGCAGAAACCCTTAACAAGAAAATTAAAGGGAAATCTGGATTCATGGACCGCATGAAGGAAGTAGAGGTCCTCTACAGAAGCATGAAGCAACAGGGAAAGAGACCAAGGATCGAAGAAGAGCCCAAGGATGTACCCGAAGTGCCTGCCGCTTTGGAAGTACCAATCTCTAGCAATGATACAATGCCGCCCAACATGGGAACTTTAGACCCATGCAACCTCGTCATCATGCGTATGGCTTGCATTGAATTTCCACAAATGGCAAGCATTGGAGAAGGTAGATACGGCATGTCACAAAGGTGAAAGTCAACCATGAAACCTTCACAGATGAATTTTACGTTGGCAAGCTAATCAAGGGTGATGGCCAGAAGAGTGCCAATGACATAGCGCTGCATGAGGCACAATTATGAATATCACTCATAGTGGAATCATTGCTGCTCTGGGATTGGCAAGACATGCCACGCAAGCACCCACCCTCATCTTCAAGATGTGGAATGGTGGAAACCTCGACCGCTGGCTAGAGAGACTCCAAAAGGAGGGGAAGAATGTGGCCACGAGCAAGGGTTTCAGAGACACCGAGGGGATCATTGAAGGCGTCAAGAAGAATATATGGCCTATCATTAATGGATTGCTCCAAACCTTCATCTTTTTTCATGTGAATAACATCACTCACAATGATGTTCATGGGAGAAATATATTGTTGCATTTTGGATGGGATGGAGTTTATGTAGGCGTATGTGATTGGGGTAGTGCAACCTTGTTCCCCACAAAGAACACAATTCCAAAGCTACCAGATCTTCTCCCATCGACAAGGGAAGCCTGGAGCAAGCAATATTGGTGGGTGGCTCTTGAATGTATACGACAAATCCTCCAGTCTTCACGCGCAGCCAAGATATCTACTCCCTTTGTAAATACATTCAAGAACTCCTTAAATATTTACCTAAGGATGATTCCACTAATTATATCTCTTTTCTCAGACGCTTTCAGAAAGTCCTGCGCACTTGTGTATCTACCAATCCTACCCAGCGCAAGTCCTCACATGATCTCCTTAGCATGTTACAAGGCATTAAGAGTGTTGCTCACACACTCCCAGATAGTGCAGGCTTGAGGCCATTCAATGATTGAAACTTGAAATCATACCTTGTAATTTGAAAACGTGTCTATACTTTGAAATGATACAGTTTTGTCTTGTCTCATGTCCATTGATTTGAAATTTCATTCTATTTTAATACATTGTTGTTGTCAAATTGATGAGAGAGATGTGAATTTTAAAATTGTGTGAATGTAAACATTGATTGTACCATTGATTGTAGTTTTTTAATCAATGTGTATCTATTTTTTGATCTAATTATTTATTGTCGTGTGATTCGACAGGAAATGGTAGCCCCATACGCTCCTCCCAATGTCGACGGTGAGCTCGATCATGAAGAGTCTCAATGCATCCTCAGAGAGGAGAGCATGCGTTATGGGGCTCAAGACCTCTCCTCATTCTTTGTTGAGACCGCGGAGCCCGAAGGTTTGGAGGGCGAACCAATGAAATTGGAAGACATACGCAAGTGTTGTCCCTCTTTTTTGCGAAAGATGTACTGTTCAGGAGGTCAGGTTGTGCCAAGGCAACGACACCATTGAAAATCTCAAATTTTCAACACAAAGGGCTCGCGCGTGTGTTGCTCCTACGCTTCATCCAAAAGGAGTCCAGTCTACCTAACAATAATCAAGTTGCCATGTAATTCATCTCCTGAATACTTATGTTTATACGAATTCTCTTCAGTACTTGACTTTGTTGCTACTAAATCAAAAAAGTGAGATATATAGCTCAATAGGGAGCTACAGTGAGAAAAAGTGAGATACATTATCATGAAAAGATGTTTACATTACAATAGTGAGCTACAGTGAGAAAAAGTGAGATACATTATCATGAAAAGATGTTTACATTTCACCATCTATCACATTGAAGGTTCTTGGTTAGCTCTCATGTCTTCTTGATCTACACTCACTTCTTCTATGTTGATAGATGACGCACCTGTCATACCCTTCTGTCTCTTAGGAAGAAGTCCTGCTTGTTTGCATTTCTTTACGTACCCTGCAAAATGGACCCATATGTTGTTAGGTGGTGCTCCGCATTCTTTCACATTGGGATTAGTGTCGAATAAATGTTCTTTGATGCGAGTTGCATTGCGTGGCACGTTATGCCCACAATGTTTGCATTTCAAAAACGAAACTGTCTTGCCTCTCTCTTTTTCCTCCACATACAACTACTCTTTTCCTCGCACCATGCTTTTTGACTTCAACAAAATATATCCTACAATCAATAGATACACTATGATTATAATTTTTCATTATAATAGCACAATGAGAAAGATAAAAGGTTATAGATATGATTTGCTAAATTAAAATGATGAATGAATAGTGTCAAGATAATATTTTAGGGAAGATCACCAATGGATATATCATTCTTGGCTACTAGGTGGTAAAGAGAGTTTGCTCAAGACAACCTAGATGAGTGATGGAGTCATCTCACATTCCACTATCTATGGCTCTTGGAGGTGGGAGCTACTGCTCAAACACAACCAATCGACCCTATAATAACCGAGGTCTCTAATTTCTATATCAACATAGAGGTAAGAGCTTTCGCTCGATCACAACCTAGTGAATTCTATAGGTAATCCACCATATTCACATAGAGGTAAGAGTATAAGCTCGATAACAACCAAGTGAATCCTACTTCATACCTTAAAACTCACTTGGAAGTAAGAGAATCATCTCATAACAACCAAGAGGCATTAAGTGGAGCTATTCTATGCAACCAAAGTGAATCCTACTTCATACCCTAAACCTTACTTGGAAGTAAGAGAATCATCTCATAACAACCAAGAGGCACTAAGTGGACCTATTCTATGTCTATATGGAGTTAAGAACATTTGTTCACGACAACCAAAAGACCCTACATGTATGTGTATATGTTCCAAAATGTATGAACTAACACTATTATTTGTGCACATATTATAGCTATGATAGATTTTAACCATCAAATATCACTTTTAACTTATCTATTCTAAAACAAATAGAGCTAAGAGTATAGCTTCTAATGTTTAGAATCATACATTCGCACTATAGCTAGAAAAGTAGCCTCTAATGCATACAATTATTTATTTATCTATTCTTAAACAAGTAGAGCTAAAAGTATACTCTCTATTGCTTAGAGTAATTTATTTAAACTTAGCAATAGAGTTAAAGAATAAATTCTAGTGTTAAGAATTAAAGCTGATTCAAATCTATATATTTATTTTATTTTTAATGTATAAACATTAAATAATATTTTCTTAAAAAATCAAATATTTTTAAAGTTGACAACTCAACCTTTCTATGTCGGAGGTAACCTGACACTTTGGTGAAGGGAATTATAGCTAAAACATGTAACTTTGGGCTTTATATACTACTATATCGATCGAAAACATATAGATCGATTTAAACTATCGATCGAAAGCCTATCGATTGATACTTAAAAGATCGATAAACTATCAATGGATATGTAGCAATAAAACGTTTTTTTGAAAAAAGCTGACGTGGCAGCGAATAATACGCACAAATAAATCTTTAGAACCTATTAATCGACCATTATGGCAAGGCTTCATAAAAAAGCAATTTCTATTACAATTTTCTTTACTTTAACTCGAAAAAAGAAAGGTTCAAATTTTTTTGCTCCGTGTATCGATTTCCTCTTCCTTGAGCATCCCATTCACAAATTGGCAATGGACCTGTCCCTCCTTGCATGAGGCCTCCAGCTTGTCATGATGTGTTTGTTACACAACAAAAGAAAAATAATCAATCTCACAGAACACGCCATGCGCTAGACATTGCACACCAAATATCTATCATTGCACCAACAGAATAGCATGCAAATTTAGACTTGCTACCTAGATTCAGTAGGCACTAAGACTACCAAGAAAATTACCAATGCAGTAACTAGGCACTAGTACAAAAAGTAGCTAGAGACAGTTCCAAAAATAGTAGAAGCCAGGAGTTAAAAACCACCCAAGAGACTATGGAAAGGTACCAAGGCACTATGCCATGGAAGTACCAAGGTAGTCCAATCCTCCAATGATAAGGTCCAAGGCACTACCAAAACTACCTACCAAAACTTGTACCTAAGAGTCCCAGGGTACTCTATGCACCAAAGAGATCAAGAACATACAAAGGCATCTTCTAGTTAAAGCTAGATTTGGTATTATAATAGGGAAGCACCAAGGCAATACCATCCTAGATGTCTAAGTACCCAGGCACTTCCAAGACAAAGTAAACATGTATACCAAAGCTAGCTAGAAGCAATACCAAATATAGTTGGAGGCAGTACCTATAAATCCCAAAGAGACCATGGAAAAGTACTTGGAACAACCCTACAATCATTAAAAGTACCAAACAGTATTATACGAACCAAAGACCAGGAGATGCCAAGGCAGTCCTAGAGAAAGCTATGATTGGTGGTATATCAAGAGAGCACCAAGGCAGCTAGAGACAATACCAAAAATACTAGTAGGCAGGAATTAAAAACTACCAAAGACACCATGGAAAGGTACCAAGACTAAAGGATTAGCACTACGCCAAGGAGGTACCAAAGCGGTCCCATCCTACAATGATGACAGGGAGATGCCCCACTTTCCTAGACATGCTAATGATGGGATTTTTAACACCAAAATTGCACATTTTTGGTTCTTCTGTGAGTGGAAAATCACATGTTTCTAATGCTTCTGTTGGTAGCAATTTGTCTAGAATTTTTGGTGATAAGGGCAAAAGTAAGATGTGTTTCCATTATTGTAAATCTAATGATCACTTGATCAAGCAATGTCCTAAGTTGAAGGCCAAAGAGGCTAAAAAGAAAGAGGCTGGTTCCACTAGTAATATTGGTTCCACTACAAATGCAGTTATTGTTGAGTCTTCTGTGAAAGGAGACTGTGATGTTGTTGTTGATGTAGAATGGGCTTTTAGTGTAGAGTGCACTTATAATCCTATTGTCCATGATGCATCCATGTCAATTGCTGGAGATTCACATGTGTGGTATTTTGATAGTGGTGCTACAAAGCACATTACCTCACATCGTGATTTGTTCACCTCTCTTTAATCCGTCCCTCATGGGAATTCGGTTACTTGTGCCAACAATGCCTCTTATCCAGTTCAGGGAGTCGGAAAGATTGTGCTTAGTGTTGCAAATGACAATTCTTTCACACTTGTTAATGCACTTCATGTACGTGGGATCAAGAAGAATCTTTTGTTTGTATCTGCACTTGCTAGACTTGGTCTTGCAGTCAAATTTTTGGATGACAGATGTACAGTACATGATCTCAGTTTTGGTGATGAAATTGTTGCATCTGGCATTTTATGTCATGGGATATATAAGCTCACTTTGTATGAAAAGTGTGGGAAAAATTTTGCAAATGTAGTTTTGGGTTCAAAGGCTATTTCAGATGCAAAACTTTGGCATGCACGTTTTGGTCATTTGAATTTTGCCACTTTGCTGCGTTTGCACAAATCTGATATGGTTGCTTCTTTGCTGCCTCTTGAAGAACCTGTCAAACATGGATGTGAAGGCTGTATTTTGGGTAAGATGCAGTGTTCTAAGTTTCCAAAGGATGGTTCAGCTAAGGCCACATGCAGGCAGCTTGTGCATAGTGATGTTTGTGGACCCATGCAAACCCGTCCTTGGGCAATTATCTTTACTTCATGACTTTTATTGATGATTACTCTAGGCATGCATGGGTATATCTGCTTAAAACAAAGTCCGAAGTATTTATGTGCTTCAAACAATTTCTGGCTATGGCTGAAAATGTCTCGAAATGTACTATGGGCACCCTCTGTTACGATCAAGGGGGAGAGTATACGTCTTATGAATTTGATGCATTTTTGGCTAATTGTGGGATAAAACACTGATGTACAGTGCCTTATACGCCTCATCAAAATGGTGTTGCTGAGAGGAAAACAGGTCACTTACAAAAATGGCACGATGTATGGTCAAAATTCAAGCTTTGCTGCATTCGTTTTGGCTTGAGGCCATCATGTGTACAACTTATGTACTAAACAGGTTTCCTACAAAGACTTTGCAGTCTATTACTCCATATGAAGCATGGCACAATAGAAAACCTTCTATTGAGCACATGTGTGTTTTTGGTTGTTTGGGTGCCACAAACACAGCGTAGAAAATTGGATGATAATGCTATCAAATGTATTTTTGTTGGTTATAGTGTTGAAAGCAAAGGTTACATGTTGTATCATCCACAAACAAAGTGTATTCTGGTTTCACGGGATGTTGTGTTTGTGGAAGATTCTGTTCAGCCCTTGTTGTCATGTACTAGAGGCAGTAAGGTAAGCTCACAGGACATTTATGACACTTTGTTGCCTCTTTTTAGTGGTAGAATTTCGAATGTCAATTCCCATGAGAAAATGTACAATCTATGGGGGTTTTTGAAAATGTTACATATCAACCTATTACTGATGCAGATGTACATGATGTACTTGATGAGGAAAGGGCTGAAAATGAAAAGGCTAGAGGTATACCAAAATGGTTGGTGCATACATTGCGTGACAGTAAATTGGATGCACCTTTGTCTAGTTGCACTTGTTCAGGCTCTCACCATGCATCTTATGCATCATATTTTTATTCTTTTGTTGTGTCTAGCTTACATGATGTTGAGGAACCTCTGTCTTTTGATGAAGCACATAATTTGAAAAACTGGATGGCTACCATGCAATCAAAATATGATGCACTTATAGAAAATGACACATGGACTTTGTGTGATTTGCCTCCTGGAAAAAGGCCATTGGTACCTAGTACACTTAGAGTTAGAGCGCATTGGAAATTGCGAGGAACCCAGTTTTTCATGCTCACACAAAGCACATTGACGTGCATTACCACTATGTCAGGGAGAGGCTCTCAGCAAGAGAGATCAACTTGACTTATGTGCCAACATAGGACAACCTTGCAGATAGTTTCACAAAGGCATTGTCGCATGAGAAGTTCAAAGCTTTCTGCAAATCTTTGAGCCTGCTCCCCTTCGTGGACTGATCATGTCCTCAGGGCATGGCACTTCCCTTTACTCTATGTGCCAGCTCTTGTTCAATGGATCACTCGAGGGGGGATTTGTTACCATATACATGTGGTAGTGATGTGTGTGAACACATCACTACCACATGTCCTCAGGGCATGGCACTTCCCTTTACTCTATGTGCCAGCTCTTGTTCAGTGGATCACTCGAGGGGGGATTTGTTACCATATACATGTGGTAGTGATGTGTGTGAACACATTTAGAACCGCCGGGGTATTTTTTCCCTCACTAGGAGGTTTTTTCCCCCGTGCATTGTATATACGCCCATCATTCTAGGGCTATCTATCTTTCCTTTGCACACTAAGTAATACACTCTCTATTGTGTGCCTTGAGCTTCCTTCGTCTTTTCCAAGTTGTGTGTGTTTTCTTGCAACCCTAATTCCAACAATCTTCCATTCTATTTTTCCCTACATAGATCAAGTCAATTCACACATTCCAACAGTTAGAATGCTTTGTTTTACAACATACATATAGTATCAAATCTTGTAGCATGCAAATTGGCATGTGCAGTGCAAATCTCAAACATGCAGCTTGCACTAGGACACATGCAAGACCTTATTTTGAAACTCAGCTACCCTAGACCATAAAAAACTACATCATTTATTTATGTATTGACATACAAATCAAACAATGCTCAACTAATATGTTTTAATATCGCTGCATGCAAAAATGTTCAATCTGCAATTTTTAAAACACAACATGCACAACTCACCTCTACTCTTCAATGTAGACATGCCATCGTCGGCAACAATAGAAGACCCTCCATGTTCAGATTGCACAATTGAGAAACTCTGCTTGCTTGTGCGAGTATTCAGTGTCCTCACTTACTCGGACGGCATAGATGGTGTGGTCTTGGTGTTGCGAGGAGACGTGACTTGGAGTTGCCCTTGGTAGGCTTGTATGCTCTCTCAGGAAATCAGTATAGTAGGAAACCTCCACAGGGACCTCATAGCAACCAGAAAAGGGGACACCAAGAAGAGATTGGGATGAGCACAACAAAGAGTCTACTGCTACGGAGTCCACT
Organism: Adiantum capillus-veneris; assembly: GCF_014529385.1. NCBI lineage: Eukaryota > Viridiplantae > Streptophyta > Polypodiopsida > Polypodiales > Pteridaceae > Adiantum > Adiantum capillus-veneris. Next base: position 70,903,580 of record NC_140934.1, read on the forward strand.
CCTGGTTTCTCTCTTAGGAGTGGACTCAGTAGCAGGAGACCTCCACGAGGACCTCATAGCAGCCAGCAAAGGGGACACCAAGAAGTGATTGGAATGAGAACAGTAAAGAGGAAGGCCACACAACATAACTCAAAGCAGAGGAAGCTTGTGATGTGACAATAGGAAGGCCAATCGGCCTGTCAGTTGTGCAAGCACAGAGGATAGCTCGTCTCGTACACGAGAGAGAACGTTTGAAGTTGTTGCAATTATTACACCACACGCACACATTTTCTGTCAAAAGTAGCTCATAATATAAAATTGGGAGTTTCCCCCCCCAAAAAATAAGAATATGACATCTTTTGTTTTAAGGCCATAACAAAGCAACACAAACAAGGTGAATTCAAAATCGGTCCTTTTTTTGTACCACCAATACGTGCTTTCACCCATATTTCCTAGTGGATCTTTTTGATCTCTTTGGTCAAAATATAGAGAACAAGTTTGAACGTGAGGAAGATATTGATGACATTCACCTAGGGATGACTGTATATTTAAGTGCAGTGAGAACATTTGAGGGTGAGGTAAGCATGGCTAAGTGTGAGCTATGTCATGTCTTGGACTCTGTTTGCTGATTAACAGAAAAAGTTTACATTCCGTAGAGGTTGATGGAATAATTTCACAATCTAAAGCTCTAATGTGGAGCTAGAACCACATTCAGACTTTTGTGTCTGATTTTTTAATCTTAAACCTTGGCTTGGAGCTTCAATGCACGAACCACCTTAGAAAGTATTACTTTGGGCTCATTCATTTGTCTAGTAGTATCTTGACAAGGTCATTATAGTTTTATAGGAAAGTTCCATTCTCCAAAAAACTTTGTGCAAATCTCAACTCCACACTTTCTTTTGTACTTTCTTCACTATTGTGTGTGGTGATTATGTCGAGAGTGTGTCATAGCGGCAGAGGATTCGAGCCATACTCTCTCGACATCTAGAGTGCAGATGAGGATGGATTCTAGTAGTAGTAGTATTTTTCTAGTCTTTTTGTACCTAGACATGGTATCAGATTCACAATTTTGCAACAGTTTGGTATCATAGGTCATTTTGGCCTTTTGAAGATGTTACTATAACAATTCATTTCATTTCTCTCTGTCTCTCTCTCTCTCACACACACACACACACACACACACACACACACACACACACACACACACACACACACACACACACACACACACACACACACACACACACATACACATAAGTGGGGATTTGACCATAGATCCATATACATGGGCCTAATAGATATACTATGAGATCATGGGGAAAAATCCCGAAACAAACCAAAGGATAATATAGGAATAAAGACAACTACCTAGATTGTGATCAAGTCTACACAAATATTCCCAAAGCTTTGTCCAAGAACAAGCACATGCTAGATTAGCTGGAGGTCACTTTTCTAGTGAGACCACCGCAAGAGCAATCTTAATGGCAGGCATATGGTGGCCAACACTTTTTGCAGATGCCAAGGAATATGTTTGAAGATGTGATGCATGTCAATGAGCTAAAATGCCAACCCGTCTAGATAGCATGCCTTTAAGACCAATGATGGGAGATAGGGCTTTTGAAAAATGGGGTATAGACTTTGTTGTGCCAATACAACCACCTGCTTATAGAACCCAAGCTCAATATATTATTGTAGCTAGAAACAATCATGCATTATCTTATCCTTGCCATCTTTTAAGTTGCTTCAAAACAAGACAAATCTTGTTGGACAAGAGTACATAGGGCCACTACATTATGTGGACATCCAAGCCAGAGGACGGCACTTCTAATAGCTGCACCTCTAAATTGAAGTTTGTTACGAATCACGATAAAATTATCATGTGAAAGATAGTTTATGACTTGAGAAAATGAGCTAAAATCTTCCTCTATTCTTGGAAGACATAGGGGACTGGACCATGAAAATTTGTAGTTCACCACCCAACCATGCACTATATAGGCCCTTGGCCCTGCTAAAATAATAGAACTCCCCTTTCTCGCATGTCTGTCCTGGACCTTGGCCTGTCCGGTCTTACATAGGCCTGGCATTACTCCCCCCTTGGACAAGCGTTTTTGTCCTCGAAAACAAAACTAGTGATATTTTTTTAAAGCACACTAATGTTTTCCACAGTGGAATCCTTCATGGATCTATCTATACATTTGACCTGAACACGGTTTAGTATGAGGTTCATTGAAATCGAGAAGAACATCTTGATTTTTCACATTCAATGTCCCTTTGCAACCGTCTTGTGTAACCGGCCTATTTTTGCCAACATAGCATATAGACTCCATTTAGAACTCACTTGAGTATGCTAAACGAGTTATGCTACCAGAAATAGGGCGGTTACACAAGATGGTTGCAAAGCAACAATAATGTGGAAATCAAGATGTTCTTCTTGACTTCATTGAAACTCCTACTAAACCATGTTTCGGTCAAATGTGCAGTTGGATCCATGAATGATGCCACTATGGAAAACATTAGTGTTCTTAAAAAGATATGTAAGGTCTCTAACCCGATCACAAGAGCACCCTTGTACCACGAAATGAATACAATGGAATAAGTTACTATTTTTAGCAGTTTTCCAGATTCTGTCAGTGCCATGATGTTTAGAATGTTATAAAGCTTCAAAATGTGAATTAAAATAAATTTTGTGAAAAATTTCAAAAAAATAGTAAGTTTTTGGTCAACCGAACCGTCCAGTCTCGACCGTTTCGAAAATCTGCACCCGTACCCCGAATTTGAAAAAAATGCATTTTCGGACCCCGGGGGCTGCTAAATATGGCAGGTACTCGGGCCAATACGCCTTAGTTAGAGCTTTGTATGGCAATTTACGGCATCAAAATCCGATTCGTATGACCCATTTTAGCCTAGAACCAAATTTCCTAAAAATTGTCCGGGGAGGCACCGGGGGCCCGGGACTGTGTGGGAACAGGTCCCTGGCCACTCCAGATCAGCTTTAGCAGCTAGGGGGCGCCCTCTTGCTTTGTGGGAGTCTTGGGAAAGCTGCCAAGCCTGCAACTCAGTCTCAAAACCAATTAACCAAGCCAACCTAACACTTGGTGGGCAGAGAACTGGACCTGCCATGCTTAACTGGAGAAGCTCCCAGATGCATTTAGCAACCCAGATCGATTTTCAGCCTGTAGGAGCCTATTTAAAGACCTGCATACACACACACACACACACTTATGATCACACACACACACAGTGCATACACACACACCCACATACATTGGGGAGGAGCTGCCGAATCACAAACCTATTGAAGAAGAAGCTAGGAGGGAGGTGCTGCCGAATTTTCATCTCAAGAGGCTCAATTAGATAAAAAAATTGAGAAGATTACCAGATCTTAATCACGGTAACGACAGTTTAATTAATGCCATCTGTGAATCTTTTTCTCTACCATCTAAATCCCTTGTCTATTATGCTTATTCCTAGTCAAAAATCTCTATGACTACTCTCTAAATTCTCCTTATTCGTACTCTATTATGTAATCATCATTCCATAGCTGAATTATCAAGCCATTCTTCACTCTCGATTAATGATTAGAGCATAATTATCAGAATCTTCTCTCTCTAGATAGCATAGTAATTAATCGGTAAGCTAGTAATTGTGCAGATTGAAGAGAATCACTATTGTAATCACTCATTAACATTATAGCTTAATTGAATTCATTTCTCTTATGCATTAAGACATAATTAAGGAGAAATTAATCCGTCAATAAGTCTCTAAGAATTGGTTTTTCCTCACACATATGCATAGGGTAAATCTGCATCATCTAATTGCTAGGAAATAGTTTAATCATACTTAATCCAATTCTCTGGTAATTCCAATAGTGAAATCCTAATTATTCTTGATCATGTAAGCCGAATAATTATCTTAGAGCCGGTTCCCATAGGATTATGTGCCATCCTTAATGATTGCTTTATGAAAGAAATCTAGACTCTCATATAGGAGGGATTCATTGATGTCACTAATCTACCCATTGGACTGTTATGATGCTGTGAACCTTAGCTCTTCCTCCAAGCTAATCATTTAAAGTAGTGAGAAATGGCCCCGGTTAAGAGGACGCGCTTCAGTGGTGCCCATGATCGCGAAGCAGGAACGAGCAATGTCAACGGGAAGGGGAAGGCTCCCATGGACGAGCAAATACCGGCCATCTCACGGGCTATTGACGAGGAAATGGAAGAGGTAGGTCCCAATTTCTATTCAAGTTGTTTAATTAACATTGCATACGATTAGTTAGGAATGAACATATCCCCGAACATGTTGGAGAAATCCGACAGAAACCTCGGCATTGAATGCATAGTACATTTAAGTATAAAGTAGGAAAGAAATGATTGATGGGTATGCTGTTTGCAAGAGGAAAGAATGTTTGCTAGGGAAAATTTAGCTCGACATGTTCATTTTATTTCCAATGTTGAATCAGTCCTGACCCCCCTACTGATCACAGGGGGCAGAGTTCCTCGTTAGGGCTCTTGAATCCACGACTTGCTTTTTATGCGGTGGATACCCACGACTTGCTTTCTATGCGGTGGATACCCACGACTTGCTTTCTATGCGGTGGGAACCCACGTCTTGCTTTCTATGCGGTGGGAGTGTCCACGGCGTGCTTTCTATGCGGTGGACATACCTAGTTGTATGGGTAGCTAGGCGACAACGGGAGGAGTGAACTCTCGCTGGAGGGGGGATGTTGTACCTCCAGAACATTGGAACTTTTATGAATAAGTTTGAGTAGAATTTTTACTAGAATTCTGTCTTGGTGTTGTTTGCAATATTGGTTGAAGGGCTGTTTTAACGAACCATGTGATTTGGAATTAAACAAGGAATATCTATGTTGAACAACCTTGTGGTAGTAATTAGGTCACACGAGGAAGTGTAAGTGTGGGGGTGGAAAGTGGGGGCTTGGCTCGGGTTGCCAATGCCTACGAGATGGGTGGTTCCGATTGGTCGGGAACTCTCTGTCCCCATAGTGCCTACTCGATAGTGGTATTACTCATTGCCCCCAGAGCGGCGAATCCTCGAGATTACGTGCCTCTGAAACATGGGGAAAAAGGCACTCGGGGTTTCTCTCCTCTTGGAAGGTGGGTCTTAGGATCGCTAGATAGTTAAGTACGCTTCCCCTGCGAGGTGGAGCTAGATCTCGTTGCTAGTAGGCTCGAACTCGACTCACTTTGTGATGAGAGATCGTCCGCTAGTTGAACCCTGAACCATTTTGTTTGCTTCCGCTATAGATCTAGTGGCCACCAGGTTTACCATCAGATCTGTTGTTTGATACGACTGGGTGGGGACCTCACACCTGGTATCAGAGCCTAGGTTAGGCTGGGAAAATAAAGTTGTATTGTTTGAACATTTAAAAGGAACTGAAAGTATATAGGTAGTTGATCCGAATTCCTTGCATTGGTGTTGCAGGAAGACCCCGTGCTTGAATATTGGAAGTTCCAAGTGTTTGAGCTTATTTATGAGCAAGCTCGAAGATCCCCTGTTTACCAGTTTAGGCGAGATGTCATGGAGATACTGTTGAAGGCTTATACGCCACACTCCAGTCGCATTGACAAAGGATGGGAGCTTGATTGGACATTTCCAAGAGGGGTTTACTACATCAATGCTCGGAAGCTAGGATGCTTGGCTACCGACTTGAAGAAGATACGTTGGGGAGAAGAGTTGAGAGTGATAGAGATATTCTACTTGGTGCCCACACGATTGGACCAGACTGTTTCGGGCAACTCCAACCAAACCATCAACGACTGGCTCTTGGAGAAGGTCACCAATGTGATTCCAGCAAACCGAGTCAAGACCTTTGGATTACTGAAAGCGGAACTCCAGCCCGATATCTTAGTTTATTATCCCCTCAAGAATGTGTATAAGAACTATTACACGAATGAAGTAGTGCATCATGTCAATTCCATTTCCTAGGCGTATGTTATACGCAAATCCATAAAGCCATGTAATAAGCGGTCATCAGTCATTCTAAACCTTGAGGAGTTTCGATTGTAATAAATTTCCATCAATAAAGTGCTTTTTGTCTCTGAATCTCTGTCTCCTGATAAAGTAGAATCTTGAATTTTATTTAAAGTCTCGTGTCTATTTTGAAATCCAAGTAATGGTATTAAGAATTTCGTATAACCCATGTAGGCACCGCCTGTTGCTCTGTACTCGGCAGTGCAAGAGAAGAAGCTCCTCCTTAAGCAAGCCCAACCTCCGATCTTTAAGGGCGAGGGGGCAAATGTGGAGAGAGATGCGGAAGTATGGATGGAAGCCATGGACGATTACTTTGAAGCTGCAGGGACCCAACCCGTAAATCAGACCATGCTTGCGATGTTCCGCTTGACTGGCGATGCCAAGATATGGTGGAAGCAACATTGCAGAGACCTGGACATTAAAGGATCTTCCCAATCTTGGGAAGACATCAAAGTTGCGATAATGGGGCGTTATTTACCACCTGCTTATAGGACCTTGAGAATGAATGAATTCTTTTCACTTCGGCAGCTGAATTCAACGGTCGAAGAATACTATGAAAAGTTTGCCACTCTTCGGAGATATGCTCCTAAGATGACCTTGGAACAACAGGTGGCAAGGTTCTGTCAAGGATAATCGATCCCTTGAACACTCGGCTGGAGGCTCTCAGGCCGTCAACACTGCAGGATGCCTTGTTGAGGGCTAAACATCTAGCTCTCGAAGTACAAAAGGCTAATCAGAATAGGAGGAATCATTGGGCAAAGAGGGCAAGGACCACTGCTTGGGACAACAGACCAGCCAACCAAACCTATAACCAGCGCCCTATTGTGGCTACCACCACAACCATGGAGTTCCCTGATGTTCGATGCTATGGTTGCGGCGAGCATGGACACTACAGATCCAATTGCCCCGGGAACATTCATGCAACCAACGCCAATGCCGTACCCTTGAATACCCGTGGGCGTGGCCAAGCTAATGGGAGAGGAGGACGCGGAAGAATGAACAGAGGGCAAGGGCGTGGAGCTACCGCCAGAGTGAATGCCGCAGTAGTTCAACCAACAGTGGGTGATGAAGCAGTGGAGAGAGCAACCCTACATGCTGCAATTGACAATCCCAATGGTTGCGAGCAATACGCAGTCATTCATACGCCAGGATCTCTCAGAGGTGAACAAGTTAACTTCCTTATAGATTTTGGCAGTACTCTTTCATTTCTTTCACCCAGATGCATGAGAAAGCTTAAGCAAGATAAGTATATACGTCAAGCAAGCTAGTTGTCGAGTTAGCGAACGGCAAGGAGGTAGTATCTCAACACTCTGCGGGAAAAATTAACTTCGATTTAGGGGGACACCCAACTCTCGCCCAATTTCGAACCCTACCCTTAGGATTCTTTGATGGGATACTAGGGATGGACTGGTTAAAGCAAAATAAGGCCCATATCCATTGTGCACAAGGAAACTTTACATTTACAGATAACTTGGGTAATGAAGCCTTAATCCAGGGGGAAAATGGGAGACCTAGGGCTATTCTAGTTAAGGCCAGCAGACTCTTGAAGGGACTAAGAAAGGGTTAGCAAATATATGCAGTTAAACTCAATAAGGCGGACCAATCAGATACCTCACTTCGACCAAACTGGTTGAGAGAGTATGATGATGTATTCCCTGAAGACCTTACGAATCTTCCACCACACAGAGAGGTAGATCATGAGATCGAGACTATCCCTGGGTGTGAACCTATCTCAAAAAGACCTTATAAAATGTCACTTCCAGAGGCCATCGAACTCAAAGAACAACTTAGGCAACTCATTGAGCAAGGATTCATTCGACCCAGTACTTCTCCTTGGGGTGCTCCAGTTCTTTTCCAAAAGAAGAAGGATGAGACCTTAAGGCTATGCATAGACTATCGTGGACTGAACGAGGTAACTGTCAAGAACAAGTATCCAATTCCAAGGATTGACGAACTTTTGGACAGACTCCACGGCGCCAAAATATTTACAAAGATAGATCTAAGGTCAGGATATTACCAAATCAGGATCAAGGAATCAGATATTCCGAAGACAGCTTTCAATACTAGGTATGGGCACTACGAATTCACAGTAATGTCTTTTGGTCTAACAATTGCTCCTGCAAGCTTCAACCGGCTTATGTAGGATATTTTCAGACCTTACCTCGATGATTTTGTCTTGGTTTTCTTTGATGACATTCTGATCTATTCAAAAGACGAGGCAGATCACGAAGAACATGTTCGCAAAGTACTTGATCTTCTCCGAAAACACCAACTTTACGCTAAAGAGAGCAAGTGCACTTTTTGCTCATCAAAGGTCAACTATCTTGGATTTGTCATTTCGGCTGAAGGGATTTCAGTGGACCTAGACAAAGTCAAGGACATCGTTGATTGGCCTCAACCATCCACTGTCAGCGAAGTAAGGGGATTTCTTGGAATAACGGGATGGTACAGGATTTTTGTCAAGGATTATGCACGTATTGCTGCACCTTTGACGGGACTCCTGAAGAAAGGAATGAGGATCGATTGGAAGACTGAGCACGAGTCTAGCTTTGCTAAGCTAAAAGAGTTCTTGGTCTCAGCTCCTATTTTAAAGCTTCCAGACTTCAGTAAAGAATTTGAAGTAGCGACAGATGCTAGTAAGTCTGCTCTAGGCGGAGTTCTTACTCAAGAAGGAAGACCGGTGGCGTATACTTCGCGAAAGCTGAGGGATCATGAGAAGAATTATCCCACTCATGATCTGGAACTTTTAGCAGTTATTCATGCACTGAAGTTATGGAGACATTATCTTCTTGGACGCAAGTTTCAGTTGGTTACAGACCACAAGAGTTTAAAGTGGATTTTTACTCAACCCATTCTCAATATGCGACAACGGCGATGGATAGAGCTATTATAGGAATATGACCTTGACATAAAGTATAGACCAGGGAAGGAAAACGCAGTTGCAGATGGTCTTGACCAAAAATCGTTTCTCGGAGCTATCTCTATTCCAAATAACCCTATCTGGGATAGAATCAAAGAAGCATCCCTCGAAGATCCAGAGTACCAACGTATGGCTTCATTAGTCCAGCAGAATAAGATGCCTGAAGCTAAAGATTACGCTCTTATGGGAGGATGTCTTTACTACAGACATAGACTCTGTGTACCCAGAGACCCAGCTTTAAAGAAGGCCATTCTATATGAAGCACACGATAGCCCTACATCCGGACACCCAGGCTATGCTAAAACTCTTCACGCCGTCAGAAGGAGTTATTTCTGGTCTGGAATGAAAGGAGACATACTTCGCTATGTGAGGCAATGTATTTCTTGTCAACGGATAAAGGCCGAAAGGATCAAATTACCAGGGAAACTTCAACCTCTTGACATACCCCAGATGAAGTGGGAATGCACCAGTATGGATTTTGTTACAGGATTACCTTCCACAGGAGGTTATGATTCTGTTTTCGTGGTTGTTGATATGCTCACAAAAGTGGCTCATCTAATACCCGTAAAGACGACCTTTACTGCTTCAGATGTTAGTCGGGTATTCATCAAGGAGATTTTTAGGTTACATGGTCTACCCAAGCGTATCGTCAGCGATAGAGATGCCAAGTTTACATCAAAATTTTGGACCTCTCTTTTCCAATCTATTGGGTCACAATTAGCCTTCAGCACAACATATCATCCGCAGACTTACGGGCAAACCGAAAGAGTTAATCAAGTCATTGAGGACATTCTCAGAGCCTATTGTTCGCAAGAACCAAAGAAGTGGTTACAATATCTACCTTTGGTAGAATATGCTTATAACTCTTCCGAACACAGAAGCATTGGAATGTCACCTTTCAAAGCTCTTTACGGACAGGACTGTTTAGCACCACTGAACTTTTCAGATCCAACCATCAGAGTAGAAGCCTCTAGAAAGATGTTACAAGATATGGAAGCACAGACTAGAGCCATTCGCCAGGACATTCAGGCAGCTCAAGATAGGCAGAAGCAGTATGCAGATAAGAACCGCACAGATAGAACTTTCAAGGAAGGAGATAAGGTTTTTCTCCGTGTCCGACCTAAGAAAAGCAATTTATTGCTAGGCAGATACAAGAAGCTAAGCCCAAGGTACTGTGGACCATTCGAGTTCATTAAGGTTGTGAGTGACCGAGCCTACAAGCTAAAGTTACCTGCAAACTTGAAGGTTCATGATGTGTTCCACGTCAGCTTACTCAAACCCTATGTTCCTAACCCTGATCAATTTTTGGACTCAGATCAGATAGTCATGCCAGCACAAGGAGTTCCCGAGCTCCAACCTGACTATGTACTTGAAACAAGGGAAAGAAAGTTACGCAACAGAACTATCACTGAGCATCTGGTAAAGTGGAAGGATTACCCTGAAGAAGATGCAACTTGGGAAGACGAATCGACGATCTTAAAAGATTACCCAAACTCATTCTTGAGATGAGGACATCTCAAATTTTTCACGTTGGGGAGGTTGTAAGGTCTCTGACCCGATCACAAGAGCACCCTTGTACCACGAAATGAATACAATGGAATAAGTTACTATTTTTAGCAGTTTCCAGATTCTGTCAGTGCCATGATGTTTAGAATGTTATAAAGCTTCAAAATGTGAATTAAAATAATTTTTGTAAAAGATTTCCAAAAATAGTAAGTTTTTGGTCAACCGAACCGTCCAGTCTCGACCGTCTCGAAAATCTGCACCCATACCCCGAATTTGAAAAAAATGCATTTTCGGACCCCGGGGGCTGCTAAATATGGTAGGTACTCGAGCAATTACGCCTTAGTTAGAGCTTCGTATGGCAATTTACGGCATCAAAATCCGATTCGTATGACCCGTTTTAGCTTAGAACCTAATTTCCTAAAAATTGTTCGGGGAGGCACCGGGGGCCCGGAACTGTGTGGGAACAGGTCCCAGGCCACTCCAGATCAGCTTTAGCAGCTAGGGGGCACCCTCTTGCTTTGTGGGAGTCTTGGGAAAGCTGCCAAGCCTGCAACTCAGTCTCAAAACCAATTAACCAAGCCAACCTGATACTTGGTGGCCAGAGAACTGGACTTGCCATGCTTAACTGGAGAAGCTCCCAGATGCATTTAGCAACCCAGATCGATTTCAGCCTGTAGGAGCCTATTTAAAGACCTGCATACACACACACACACACACTTATGATCACACACACACACACAGTGCATACACACACACCCACATACATTGGGGAGGAGCTGCCGAATCACAAACCTATTGAAGAAGAAGCTAGGAGGGAGGTGCTGCCGAATTTTCATCTCAAGAGGCTCGATTAGATCAGAAAATCGAGAAGATTACCAGATCTTAATCACGGTAACGACAGTTTAATTAATGCCATCTGTGAATCTTTTTCTCTACCATCTAAATCCCTTGTCTATTATGCTTATTCCTAGTCAAAAATCTCTATGACTACTCTCTAAATTCTCCTTATTCGTACTCTATTATGTAATCATCATTCCATAGCTGAATTATCAAGCCATTCTTTACTCTCGATTAATGATTAGAGCATAATTATCAGAATCTTCTCTCTCTAGATAGCATAGTAATTAATTGGTAAGCTAGTAATTGTGCAGATTGAAGAGAATCACTATTGTAATCACTCATTAACATTATAGCTTAATTGAATTCATTTCTCTTATGCATTAAAACGTAATTAAGGAGAAATTAATCCGTCAATAAGTCTCTAAGAATTGGTTTTTCCTCACACATATGCATAGGGTAAATCTGCATCATCTAATTGCTAGGAAATAGTTTAATCATACTTAATCCAATTCTCTGGTAATTCCAATAGTGAAATCCTAATTATTCTTGATCATGTAAGCCGAATAATTATCTTAGAGTCGGTTCCCATAGGATTATGTGCTATCCTTAATGATTGCTTTATGAAAGAAATCTAGACTCTCATATAGGAGGGATTAATTGATGTCACTAATCTACCCATTGGACTATTATGATGCTGTGAACCTTAGCTCTTCCTCCAAGCTAATCATTTAAAGTAGTGAGAAATGGCCCCGGTTAAGAGGACGCGCTTCGGTGGTGCCCATGATCGCGAAGCAGGAACGAGCAATGTCAACGGGAAGGGGAAGGCTCCCATGGACGAGCAAATACCGGCCATCTCACGGGCTATTGACGAGGAAATGGAAGAGGTAGGTCCCAATTTCTATTCAAGTTGTTTAATTAACATTGCATACGATTAGTTAGGAATGAACATATCCCCGAACATGTTGGAGAAATCCGACAGAAACCTCGGCATTGAATGCATAGTACATTTAAGTATAAAGTATGAAAGAAATGATTGATGGGTATGCTGTTTGCAAGAGGAAAGAATGTTTGCTAGGGAAAATTTAGCTCGACATGTTCATTTTATTTCCAATGTTGAATCAATCCTGACCCCCCTACTAATCACAGGGGGCAAAGTTCCTCGTTAGGGCTCTTGAATCCACGACTTGCTTTTTATGCGGTGGATACCCACGACTTGCTTTCTATGCGGTGGATACCCACGACTTGCTTTCTATGCGGTGGGAACCCACGTCTTGCTTTCTATGCGGTGGGAGTGTCCACGACGTGCTTTCTATGCGATGGACATACCTAGTTGTATGGGTAGCTAAGCGACAACGGGAGGAGTGAACTCTCGCTGGAGGGGGGATGTTGTACCTCCAGAACATTGGAACTTTTATGAATAAGTTTGAGTAGAATTTTTACTAGAATTCTGTCTTGGTGTTGTTTGCAATACTGGTTGAAGGGCTGTTTTAACGAACCATGTGATTCGGAATTAAACAAGGAATATCTATGTTGAACAACCTTGTGGTAGTAATTAGGTCACACGAGGAAGTGTGAGTGTGGGGGTGGAAAGTGGGGGCTTGGCTCGGGTTGCCAATGCCTACGAGATGGGTGGTCCCGATTGGTCGGGAACTCTCTGTTCCCATAGTGCCTACTCGATATTGGTATTACTCATTGCCCCTAGAGCGGCGAATCCTCGAGAGTACGTGCCTCTGAAACATGGGGAAAAAGGCACTCGGGGTTTCTCTCCTCTTGGAAGGTGGGCCTTAGGATCGCTAGATAGTTAAGTACGCTTCCCCTGCGAGGTGGAGCTAGATCTCGTTGCTAGTAGGCTCGAACTCGACTCACTTTATGATGAGAGATCGTCCGCTAGTTGAACCCTGAACCATTTTGTTTGCTTCCGCTATAGATCTAGTGGCCACCAGGTTTACCATCAGATCCGTTGTTTGATATGACGGGGTGGGGACCTCACAAGATATCACCACTTTTGTTTTCGAGGACATAGACGCTTCTCCAAGGGGGGAGTAATGCCAGGCCTATGTAAGACCGGGCATGCCAAGGTCTCGGACAGACATGCGATAAAGGGGGATACCAATGTAAGATAGAGGGGACTGTACCTTGACTTTGTGAATAATAGGACTCCCCTTCATCGCGTGTCCATCCTAGCCCTTGGCTTGCGCGGTCTTACCATAGGTTTGATAAGTCTACACCAAATATATGCCTGGTTTTTAGGGTTTTTAAAATATTTTTTGCCCAAGTGCTCACTTGGTTGGTCTTTGCAAAAATTATTTGTCATACTTCCAAGGAATGGGAATGACATTTATATCTTCTTAAAGTTATGAACTTCATCAATGCTCCACTAAAGAGATTATTGAGGACGAGAAAACAATGTGCTATATATGCAGATCCACAACAAAGACTTGCACAACACTTGTCCATCGCACAAAAATAAGCACTCCATTTCTATTTTAATCCAAAACTCAAACCAAGAGTAACTAATATTTCTAAGAGCCAATAGATTCTTGGTGTTCGTGACCACAACCATACACATCTAATAAAGAGCACTTCGACCAACCTCTTCAAGGATCTTAAATGGGAAAACCTCTTCCAAAGACCAACTTTCAACATGCACAAGAGTTAGTGAGAGGAGGTAATGACGGATATTTTTAATCCGATGAATAATTTCTTTGTCATGTCAACGGGCCTTTCTTCTTGATGTGTTGTCGGTCCCTGCTCCAGGGAACTAAGGGTTTCATTTAAGACCGAGGTATAGCCATGCCTCCATCCATATCAAAGGATTTCTCTATCTAAGGGGAGTTGTGGACTTGAGCATGGGGACATCTATGTATCCGAATAAGAAAGAGGTTTAGGATAAGACCAATAGGCTTAATTTGCTAAGTTTTTAGCTTGGAGAAGGAGATAGTGGCCAAAATAGCTTTGAATAAGAAATATATTCATTTTGAACGGGCTCTAGGTTGTATATCTTCTTTGAAAATTGTTAGATCTTCTTGCAGGTCTATGGATGAGTTCTGTGGAGCAATCTACTTAACAATTTATGACACCGGCTGTTGTAATGGATGAAAGAAAGGTAGTTGGTATTAAAATATTGGATCCTTGTAGGTGGGTGACGATGCTTCATTATTTACCTCAAATTAATGCACTACTAATTTTTTGCAAGCAAGGGTTCAAAGAGTTCTGTAGTATCTCCAAGGTGCCATGATTTTAAATCTCCATTATTTACTATGTCCATGGTGATTATGATTGTTCAATTGTATGTTATTTTTTTTCTTGTCGGGAAATAACACTTGCAGCCCATTGCCATGGCGATCTCCCCCCCTTCCACTCCCAGTACATGCTCTGCCTCATGGCCTTGAAAAAAACTGATGCGTAGGTCTCTGATCTTCCCACTACGGATGGAAAAATGGCAGACAACACTCATGTCCTACTCTTCGTCTCCTCATCCCCCACGTGCTCCTTTGCATTGCCATTGCACATGGCTTTGCCACAAGTCCTAATTGAACTTTGACTCCTAGAATCTATTCTATATATTAAGCAGAGAGACATTCAGGGGGCCACATGGTGTAATTTGCTTCATCCGGCAGTGTGGCCTTGCATCTCCTGCAATAGTGAGGAAAATGCATGTGCAGCTAAAGAGAGAGAGAGAGAGAGAGAGGCGGCCGAAGGCTGCCGGCCACACTAGTTAAAGATGTAAAGAACCCCAAAAGATCATTCTCTCTCTCCCTCTCTCCACGTGGCTCCCCCACCCCCCTTTTTCCCTAAAGACAAGAGAGGATCTCCAAAGATGCTTATTAATAGGCTTCCTTTGGAAAATTTGGCACGCCTATTTGGTTTCAAAATGATTGTGTAGATGTGATCATGACATATTTCTCAAGCTTTCAATCACATGAAAAGGTACCTAAATTCCATTTCCCCGTTATAATTAAAAATCACATTTTACTATATTAGCTAAGAAGGCCGATTGTCTATTGATACAAGATGCTAAAAGTAGGATTTGATTTGGTTATGCAGGCTTTGGAGATGAATTATTTCATTATTTTAGGCATATTTGTCTTTTTTGGGGTGGAATTTTCCTTCGTCCCTTGCCCTCAACCGGAATTTTTGAAATTGAAAATGGCACGATATTAAGCTAAGACACATTTTTCCCGAACATTGCTGTGGACTCTGTCTACATTTGAGTTTGAGAGAGAGAGAGAGAGAGAGAGAGAGAGAGAGAGAGATAGATTTTATTATCGTCCTCGGAGGTCAAATATGACCTATGGGACCAAAGTTACATGTGATGTAGTATGTGTATGGCTGATGAGTGACTCTCGATGCTCCAAAATTGTAGCGATGAGAGTCACAATGGAGAGCCCACACTTTGGCTGGGAGAGGAAAGTGTGTAGGTCTAAGTTATGGCTGAAAATGTGAGAGAAGCAAGTTCGGATGTGATCAAAAGCTGAGCACTCTAGTAGTGTGTGGTACTCAGACTCTCGAACTTGCAGTGAGCATAATGTGCACAATCGATTTGACTCTTCTCCATTGCCCCAACGCCCTATCTCGCATCGAAGGAAATGGGAGCTAAGCCGAATTGCTGCGATAGTGCGTATCGCGGACAAGGGAATAGGCTCAAGCATGTAAGTGTGAGTACGGTTTCCTCTCTCAGCGAAGAACATGGTTTTGTAGTTGGGGGCAATATAGGTGGTGTAATGTATGAAGCGTGACCCACCGGATTTCTCCCAAGCCATAATACATTGGCGTTGTAGAAAAGCTTCATTCACTTGAGAGTCAATTGAAGCATCATGTAGCAAGTGTAATGCATCCCATCTCCCAAACCACTTCTTTATGTCTTGCATCCATCCCGTGCTCAAGATCTTGCTTTTATGCGTCTTTTGAACTTTTTTGCTTGCTTCCCATGCAATTGTAGGAAGTCGATGTGAGGGGTTTTGACGCATCTTTATCATGTACTCCACAACCCTTTCCATGCCCATAACCTCAATTGGAAGAGATCCCGACTCAAGAAGTAGGAGCATATATGGTGTTTGTGTCTTAACTTGGAGAAAGTTTGTAAGAAAACACTTTTGGACATTCTCAAACTCTTTCCAAGTAGACTTTGAGATGCTCCCGCCCCACACTTCAACTCCATAAAGAAGAACCGGTGTCACCAATGCATCAAAAAGATACTTCTTGAGAACCCAACACTTGATGTTTCCCGCATTACACATATTCTCAAATGCATAATATGCTCTCTTTCCCGCTTCCAAACGACGCATAGCACATTCATGCCACTTGTGATTGGATGGAACCTCAAGGCCAAGGTACTTAAAGCTCTCAACAACTTCAAGTGTCTCGTTGTTGTACACAATGCATGGCTTCTCCTTATGGTTGGTTTTCACAAGCATAACCTTTGTTTTGGATTCATTTACAATCAGCCCACTATGCAAGCAAAAGTTCTCAAGGACAACCATAAGCTTTTGTGCATCTTCTAAAGTGTGTGCTAGAAGCACTACATCATCCGCATACAACAAAAGCATGATTACCGCATTGCAAATAGTGACCTCTTCAATGCCTTCTTCTTGCATAAAGTCAAGTACCATTTGTTCCAATTGATCGATGCATAGACCAAAGAGAGTTGGTGACAATGGACATCCTTGTTTAACCCCAATAGTGATTACAAAATTTTTTCAAATTTCTCTTCCCATGAGCAATTGACAAATCACCTTCTCATAGATTCGAGAAACCGCAAGCATAAACTCACTTGGCACTTGGAGTTCTTCCATCCTTCTCCACAAATTGTTACGTGGAATCATATCAAAGGCTTTCTTAAAGTCCACAAAACAACAATACAATCGCTTGTCTTTCAACCGACTTTCCTCCATGAGAACACGAAGAGTGACAAGATTATCAATGGTGCTATGGCATCGACGAAAACCCGCTTGTCCCTTTGCACGCTTGTCATTCTCTTCAGCCCAATCACTCAATTTCATCTCCATTATGCACCCAAACAACTTTGCCATAAGAGACCCAATCATTATAGTCCGGTAGTTGCTTACATTCTTTACATCCCCTCCTTTATGCAAAGGCTTAACCTAATTAGTACTCCAATCATAAGGCATACCATGTTGAAGTGCAAGGTTGAACATATCACACATCCACTCATGGGTAAAATCTCCCGTCCATTTGATCATCTCCGGCTTGATACCTTGAAGATCTCCCGCTTTGCGAGTGGCCAACTTTTCAAGCCCACCGCATACATCCTCAATAGTAAAAAAAGACGGCATACATGGGAGTGAACCATAAAATGACATTTTTTCAGTATTTGCTTGCTCATATAATGGCCTACAAAGTGTGTACATATCCACTAAACTCAAGTTACCAAAATTTTCAACCCGCTTGCCTCTCAAGTTTCTCCAAAATCTTCCACATGCATGTGCCTTTTCTTGGAATTGAAATTCTTGTTGCTTTACTTCCCATCTTCTTCTCTTCTTTTGAATCAATGCCTTGTATGTATGCAAATGACTTTGATAGTTGTCTTTGTCCATAGTTGCATCAAGCTTTATCAAGGACTTTCGAGCATCTTGACATTCTTTATCAAACCACCTTTTGCGTGATCTATCTTTGTTGATACCATGGAGATGCTTTATGGCAAAGCATTCTTCCGCACAAGAACAAATAGCTTTCTTGAAAGCTTCCCATTTAGTTTACAATGGTGCATCACATTGAAGCTTTGTCATCCATAATTTTTGCTCAACCATTTCAATGTACATTGGTGCCCGTTTGAAATCCATACATAGTGATAACTTCTCTTTCCTTTGGCTGAGATTATCATGCTTAGTTGCTTCTCCACATGAAAGGTCAATACATAACATGCGATGGTCGGATTCCGGGGTCCATTGACCAAACATAAAACTCTTTATGCGATACATGATGGCTTCAGAGAATAGCATATAGTCAATCACACTATCCCCATTATGTCTCCTACATGTTCACAGGTATCTGAATCGTGACAGGTCACAGGTATTAGTGCCATAATGCTCCCATGCTTTACAAGAAGCTACTGTAGCCGGTAGCTACCGCCCGCAACATGTAAAGCCATCCCCTCCCTTCAGGCTCCAATAGCCTCGACTTCTGATGCCCGCCATAGCTGCCCAATCCCCACTTTTGCATGATTGGGTGATGCCCTCTTAGTGAGGTGTGGACCTTGGGGTTCTATAGACTACATACCACACAAGAGAGAGCGAGAGAGAGCCGCATCCACTTGCAATTGTGTGTGTATGTGTGTGTGTGTGTGTGTGTATGTGTGTGTGTGTGTGAGAGAGAGAGAGAGAGAGAGAGAGAGAGAGAGAGAGAGAGTGACCAAGGCCTACACCTCACGAAGAAGGCATCTTCCAATCGTGCCGGAAAGGGAGCCTCTCTCTCTCTCTCTCTGTGGATACATTTTCCCTAACCAAAGAAAATAAAGGCAAACTTGAAATTTCTAGTCGAGCTCAGAGAGCCAGAGCCCTTTGACCACCAGTAGTAGGAGGCCATCGAGCAGCTTTTAGGACAGGTACCTAAGTTGTCTCCCTCAATGTCTCGCAGAAGGGTGCCAACATATGGTAGTCTATGGCGCTACGCTCCTGCTCTCTTCCGCCTCTCATTACTAATGTGCTTTATTAGGTTACTCTAAAGTCTGTTGTAATGCCTACTCATCTAAATGCCACATATGTAGTCTAAAGAAATCACTGATCTCCCTTTGTGAGTGTCTCCTACTGTTTGGTCTCCTTGAGAGGCTCTCCCTACGTCTGCGCAACTCCAATAAAAATAGCACAAGGCACCTATGATCCTGTTATCTCATAACTTTGGCCCCTCTCTGAATAGGCAGTGGAAGCAAGGGGTTTGAGGGTAAGAGGGGCCATGCCATCACTGAAGGCGACACCGTTTTACTAGTATTGATAAAGTTGTTGATTTGATAGCCTGTAAGTGTGATGTTCACACAAAAGCTCAAGGGAATGCTAAAAAGAGATCTCTCTTTTTTTAATTATTGATAGGCTACTTCTGAGTTATATGCTTATCTTAACTCAGCAATGCCCCGTTTTTGCAAATTTTGACACCTCTACATATATCTCATGGTACTAGTTCCCATCCCTTTAGCACCACTATTCTAAACAAAGAGGGCTTAGATTCTATCTATGTAAAGAGAGAGCTAATTGGATTCTCATTAAAGATGGCTATGAGAGTGCAAACAGAGGTTTGAGGCCCTTGGTCATGTAGACATCTTGGACCTGTTATCATATACATGTGGTAGTGATGTGTGTGAACACATTAGGACCGCCGGGGCATTTTTTCCCTCTTTAGGAGGTTTTTTTCCCACGTGCATTGTATATGCGTCCATCACTCTAGGGCTATCTATCTTTCCATTGCACACTAAGAAACACACTCTCTATTGTGTGCCTTGAGCTTCCTTCGTCTTCTCCAAGCTGTGTACGTTTCTCTACAACCCTAATTCCAACAATTGGTATCAGAGCAGGCTGCGTCCTTCCGGGCTTAGTCGCTAGCTGTTCTAGCACACACCTGCTCACTTTGTCCGATTAGAGTGAGATTTGGCGAGCATTCGCAGGTCAAAAAATATTTCGAGAGAGCTCGTAGAGCATAGTCTGCTCAGATTTCTGATTCGGGCTCATTTCGGCCTCCGTTTCCACTACAGGTAGGTCTGCACAGGCAATTTTGTCATTTTGTGCAGAATTTTTGTCAGTACCTTTTTTTGCATAACAGGTACCTTACAGTCTTCTACGGTTTGTGCTATGTAGTACGTGTTGTTCCCGCTTCATTTCTCCTATTTTCGGGCAGTTTTCACATCAGGTGCAGCATTTACCATGGCTAACAACAACACAGATGTGTTCAAGATGTTTACTGCTAAGGACAGGTTGGATGGGGACAATTACCCTATGTGGGCTTATATGTTCTTGTGTCAAAGGGCATCTGGAACATTGTGCAGGGCATTGATGTACGTCCTGGTTCTGAGGATGTAGGCGATGTTGAGGATGTTGCAGGTCTTGCTGCTATTAGAGTTGTTTTGCCTACGACAGAACAGGCTTATTGCGATGTAAAGGATATGCAGGCTCATGAATTGATTGCGTTGTCTATGAAGCGCACCATTGTTCCTCACATTCGTTCAGCAAAATTTGCAAAACAGAGTTGGGATATTCTAGCAGGTCTTTATGCGAGCCGCAATGAGGCTAAAATTGCTTTGCTGCTTAAAGAGATGGAGTCAAAGATTATGCATGAGGAAGATGATATGGACACTTTCCTTGCTGGTGTCAAGGATATCAATGAGCAGCTTATTTCTGTAGGTGAAGTCATTTCAGATAGTTCCCTTGTGCAGTTTGTTCTTGATGCCTTACAAGATTCATACCAGACTTTTGCTAGTACTTGGAGACCGATGACCCAAGGAAATCCTGCACATTGCTGTTGCAAGAGTCAATTTCCAAAAAGAAAACAGGACTAGGCAGCAAGCAGTTGAACGGGCTTTTATTGCTTCTCAAAGAAAGGGTGGTAACAACAATACAACCCCTTCTTATGGTTCTACTGCGAGTGGAAAAAAATATGTTCCTAATGCTTCTGCTAGCAGCAATTCATCTGGAAATTCTGGTGATAAGCGCAAAAAGAAAATGCGTTGCCATTATTGTAAAGCTAATGATCACTTGATCAAGCCATGTCCTAAGTTGAATGCCAAAGAGGCTAAGAAGAAAGAGGGTGGTTCCACTGCAAATGTTGGTTCCACTACAAATGCAGCCATTGTTGAGTCTTCTATGAAAGGAGACTGTGTTGTTGATGTTGATGCAGAATGGGCTTTTAGCGCAGAGTGCACTTACAATCCTGCTGTCCATGATGCATGCTTGTCAATTGCTACGGATTCACATGTGTGGTATTTCGATAGTGGTGCTACAAAGCACATTACCTCACATCGTGAATTGTTCACCTCTCTCGAGTCTGTCCCTCATGGGAATTCAGTCACTTGTGCCAACAATGCCTCTTATCCGGTTCAGGCAGTTGGAAAGATTGTGCTTACTGCTGCAAATGGCAGTTCTTTTAGACTTGTTGATGCACTTTATGTATCTGGGATCAAGAAAAATCTCTTGTGTGTATCCGCACTCGCTAGACATGGACTTGTAGTCAAATTTGTGGATGACAGATGTACAATTCATGATCTCAATTTTGGTGATGAAATTGTTGCATCTGGCCTTTTGTGTCGTGGGTTGTATAAGCTCACTTTCTATGACAAGTGTGGATAAAATTTTGCAAATGCAGTTGCAGATTCAAGGGCTATTTCAGATGCAAAACTTTGGCATGCACGTTTTGGTCATCTGAATTTTGCCAGTTTGTTGCGTTTGCAGAAATCTGATATGGTTGCTTCTTTGCCACCTCTTGAAGCACCTGTCAAACATGTTTGTGAAGGTTGTATTTTGGGTAAAATGCAGAATTCTAAGTTTCCAAAGGATGGTTCAGTTAGGGCCACATGCAGGTTGCAGCTTGTGCATAGTGATGTTTGTGGGCCCATGCAAACTCCGTCCTTGGGAAATTACCTATACTTCATGACTTTCATTGATGATTACTCCATGCATGCATGGGTATTTCCACTTAAAGTGAAGTCCAAAGTTTTTATGTCCTTCAAACAATTTCTAGCTATGGCTAAAAATGTATCAAAATGTACTACAGGCACCCTCCGTTCCCAATCGAGGGGGGGTGTATATGTCTCATGAATTTAATGCATTTCTGGCTAGTCGTGGGATAAAACACCAATGTACAGTTTTGTATACACCTCAGCAAAATGGTGTTGCTGAGACGAAAAATAGGTCTCTTACGGAAATGGCAAGATGTATGGTCAAGAGTCAAGCTTTACCACATTCATTTTGGCTCGAGGCTATCATGTGTGCCCCTTATGTACTCAACAGGTGTCCTACGAAAGCGTTCCAGTCTATGACTCCATATGAAACATGGCATGATAGAAAGCCATCTATTGAGCACATGCGTCTTTTTGGCTGTTTGGCTTATGGCTTAGTGCCACAAGTGCAGTGCAAAAAATTGGATGATAAGGCTGTCAAATGTATTTTTGTTGGTTATAGTGCTAAAAGAAAAGGTTACATGTTGTATCATCCGCAAACAAAGCGTATTTTGGTTTCACGGGATGTAGTGTTTGTGGAAGATTCTGTTCAGCCCTTGCTTTCATGTACTAGAGATAGTAATGTAAGCTCATAGGACATTTATGACACTTTGTTGCCTCAATTTAGTGGTGGAAGTTCGAATGTAAATTCCAATGAGGCAAATGTACAACCTATGGGGGTTTTTGAAAATGTTACAGATCAGCCTATTACTGATGCAAATGTACATGATGTACTTGATGAGGAAAGGGCAAAAAATGAGCAGGCTAGAGGTATGCCAAAATGGCTGGTGCACACTTTGCATGATAGTAAATTGGATGCACCTTTGTCTAGTCGTACTTGTTCAAGCTCTCGCCATGCATCTTATGCATCAGATTGTTATGCTTTGGCTGTGTCTAGCTTACACGATGTTGATAAGCCTCTGTCTTTTGATGAGGCACAGAATTCAGAAAATTGGATGGCTGCCATGCAATCAGAATATGATGCACTTATAGAAAATGACACATGGACTTTATGTGATTTGCCTCCTGGCAAAAAGGCGATTGGTACGAAGTGGGTTTACAAGTTGAAACGCAAGCCGGATGGTGAGATCGATCGCCATAAAGCTCGACTTGTTGCAAAGGGTTATGCACAACAAAAAGGCATAGATTATGAAGAGACCTTTGCTCCCACTTGTCGTATGACTAATGTGCATTTTCTTTGTGCATTGGCAGCTCATTTTGGTTGGGATGTACATCAATTAGACATTGTTACTGCTTTCTTGAATGGTGACATATTTGAGGAAGTTTATGTAACGTAGCCTCGTGGTTTTGTCAAGAAAGGACAAGAGGACAAAGTGTGCAAATGTAACAAGGCTTTGTATGGGTTGAAGCAATCTCCTCGTGCTTGGTATGAGAAAACTAACACTCATTTGGTCAAACAAGGCTTTCATAATAGTCCAACAAAAAGCACATTGTATGTAAAGCGTGAGGGTGATGTACTTCTCATTGTGGTTATTTATTTAGATGATTTATTGATCACTGGACCAAATGAGAGACATATTGCTGCATTTAAGGCTGATTTGAATGCTACTTTCAAGATGAAAGATCTTGGACTGTTGCATCATTACTTGGGTATACAGTTTAAGCAGTGTGATGGTGGTATTGCCTTGTGTCAGAAAAGTTACATAGAGACATTGCTATGTAAGTTTGGACTTGAGGACTGCAAACCTATTGCCACTCCCATGGAAACAGGTTTGAAATTAAGTCTTCATGATGCTGGTGATCCTATTGATGTCACTCTTTACCAAACTACTGTTGGATGCCTCATTTATGTATGCAACACGAGGCCAGATATTCAGTTTGCAGTCTCACAGGTCATCAGATTTATGCATAGCCCAGGGTCTAAGCATTGGCGGGATGTCAAGAGGATTTTCTGCTACCTTAGTGGCACTTTACATCTTGGCTTGTTTTATCCCAAGGGGGGATCATTGCCGCCAGACTTACATGCTTTTTCGGACTCAGATTGGGCTGGTTCTTTTGACACGCGAGTGTCCACAAGTGGTTTTTGTTTCATGCTTAGCAGTTCATGTATATCATGGTTGGGCAAGAAGCAAACTACTGTGTCCACTTCGAGTTGTGAGGCTGAGTACAGGGCAATCTTCACAGCTGCGGTTGAGTGTGTATGGCTCAGACGCCTTATGGATGATTTGGGTGTTGGACAGGACACTGCCAACACTATCTACACTGATAGTCAGAGCGCATTGGCAGTTGCGAGGAACCCAATTTTTCATGCTCGCACAAAGCACATTGAGGTGCATTACCACTATGTGAGGGAGAGGCTCTCAACAGGAGAGATCAACTTGGCTTATGTGCCAACACAGGAAAACCTTGCAGATCTTTTCACAAAGGCATTGTCTCGTGAGAAGCTCGAAGCTTTCCGTAAAGCTTTAGGCTCACTCCCCTTTGTGGACTGATCATGTCCTTAGGGCATGGCACTTCCCTTTACTCATGTGCCAGCTCTTGTTCACCGTATCACTCCAGGGGGGATTTGTTACCATATACATGTGGTAGTGATGTGTGTGAACACATTAGGACCGCCGGGGAATTTTTTCCCTCTTTAGGAGGTTTTTTTCCCCCATGCATTGTATATACGTCCATCACTCTAGGCCCTATCTATCTTTCCATTGCACACTAAGAAATACACTCTCTATTGTGTGCCTTGAGCTTCGTCTTCTCCAAGCAGTGTGCGTTTCTCTGCAACCCTAATTCTAACAGGACCTAGAGACACCATAGCAAGTTTTTTGCACAAAATAGAGCACCCACATCATGAGGTAATTTCCTTGGAGGAATCAAAGGCAATGGTGAGAAAGATTTTTTTTCGAGTTGTAAAATCATAAGGGAGAAATCTTTTCATTTTCTTAAAATAGCAAGTTTTCCCACAAAGTTAACCGACCTCACTCTCTCTCTTATCTCCCTCCCCCACTCTCTCTCTTCCTCGCTTGGTGCGTGTCGAAGCTCTCTCTCTCTCTCTCTCTCTCTCTCTCTCTCAGGGGTGGTGCAGCCTACATGGCATGTATGCAAAGCCTGCTTGCGAGCATGCATTGCCTCCAGGAAGGGCCTGTGTGTGTGTGTGTGTGTGTGTGCACGCGCCTGCGACCTGCGTTTCCCTCTTTCTCTCTCATGCGTGGGCGAACGGGGTGGGGTGGGGTTGGGTTGGGCTGAGCTATGTGGCCTGCGTCGGTTGCTTGGCACTGCACGGCATTGGCCTACGCCTTGGTGAACCCTCTAAAAAGTGCCACATCACTGGCATTTTTAGTGCTATTGCAACTATTATTAAACCTATCGTCTGTTTGGGTGTTTTTAAAATTGAGTGACCTTGTGAGCAGGGCAAACAAACGATAATTGAGTGGAGCCAACCTATCAAAGTTTCTCTATGAAAACTTTAATGGGTGCTCTCTCACCTAGCTACTTGTTGCTTTCATCCTACATCTTCTACTATCATTAGCAAAAGCGATTCTACAATTTAGCGATTCTACATAAGTTGTAGACAATGATAATATTACTTGGAGGTATAGGAAAAACTATTTATTCCATGGTACAAAGAGACTTGGACCATTTCATACATTGTAAAAATTTTCTTCTTTTAAGAGGCTAGTTTGACCTTTGCTACATGTTTGATACAATTTAGTCTATGGTTGACAACACATGGAGCATTCATACAAAAAGCCTAGCTTTATTTGGGTAGAAGCATGTTAACGTGTCACTCAATATGTTGTCTCAGACAATGCTAATTACATGTGCTTGTTAGCATATACTGAAAACGGATGGGCAAGTTCTTTGAATTTCAAATGTTCCATTAAAAAATTATTTTCCCTCCTCATGTGCTTCTATTTTCAGTTACTGAAGACGACGTGGGGAATCTCTCTCTCTCTCTCTCTCTCTCTCAGACTAGCAGGTAGTTTGCTGACTCTCTCTCTCTCTCTCTCTCTCTCTCTCTCTCTCTCTCTCTCTTTGTGTGTGTGTGTGTGTGTGTGTGTCGTTCGTTCTTTGCGCCGGGCATCCTGCCTCAGAGATGAGTTGTCAAAGCTGAGCTCTTTCTCTCGTACCGACACAGACCTACAGAAATGGAGAACCAGCAGCCAACATTATTGCCACTAGCTCCAATGCTGAAATGGAGCCGTACTGTAATGTGATGGTAAGAAAATCTTATGTGTAGCCCACCCACTCCAAATGAAATCATTGTTTTGTTGGTCACATCTATAGTTTTGTGAGGGCATTTGTTCATAGTATGTGTGTATTACAACATCAAGTGTTGACAGCTATACATTAAAGTGATTTTAAGTAAGTAACATATTATGCACGTCTACAGTTCTCAGGAAAAGCAGAAGAGAGACACTACAGGCAATGAACTACAACTCCCAAGATCCAGCTCTTTTTGTAATCAGGGAATACGAGAGAGTAAGAAAGAGGAAACAACGCGAGCAGAAACAAATGAAATTTGAGCGACAACATCATGCCCTCAACGATGAGGAGAAAAAGAAAATCTCCTCTGAGATCGTGAGAGCTTTCAAGAGTAGGATTGAAGGTTTTAGTACAGAAGAAAAGTGGGAAATCTGGAATCTTATTGCTCAACATCCGCATGTTTGGGAGATCCATGATGAGTCTTTCGAGGAGGAGGCTGCTGTACAGAACACAATTGTCTCCAATGTCCGCAACACACTGGCTACCGTTAAGCAGCGAGGTTCCAATGAGGAGTTGTTTTTGAAGAATGCAACATTGCAGATGATGTTGAATTCAAAGGAAAACATGCCTGTTGCAAAAATTGTCAGGGTCCTAAATGTCAATCGTCTCACCTTGCACAAGGCGAGATCATGACAGGCAAAGCCTGATGTTGATGGTCGATTGTTTTCATTGGTTGCATGTCACAAGCAATACCGTCATAGACCTATCACAGATGAAATTAAGGAATTCATCTACACATTTTGGAAAGTGGAGACTCGCGTTTCACCGAATAAGAAGGATGTTTGTCGAAAGAGGATGGGGAGGAAAAGGTACATAGAACACCCTGTGCACCTCCTGGACAAGCCTCAGGTGATCAATCAAATACTTGTACCATAACTTACGCACTTTATGCATTGCATCTCTAGTGCATAGTAACTTGTATATGCTGATCAATAGCATACTGATCTGTAGATTTTTGCTAGTTAGCATATGGACTGTGCTAGTTAGCATATTGACTGTACTAGTTAGCATATGGAGTATGCTAGTTAGCATGCCTTGGGTCCTAAATAACATACACAGCTAGTGGTTAACACAATATGTATGCCAATTAACATACATGGTATGCTTGTTAACATACCTAGTATGCTAGCCTAGTATGCTCAATTGCATGATAAGTACGATGTCTAACAGAAAGTCATTATGCTAGTTAGCACATGGAGTTTTCTAGGTAGCATATGGAGTATGCTAGTTAGCAGGCCTTGAGTTCTAAATAGCATACAGAGTTAGTTGGTCAACATAAAAGGTATACAAGTTAACACCACTTATGCTAGTTAACACCTAGTATGCTCACTAGCATGATGGGTATGCTATTTAAGACAAGGGTTATGCTAGTTAGAACTAGGAGCTGGGATGGGTATGCTAGTTAGCAGATGGAGTATGCTGGTTAGCATATGGATTATGCTAGTTAGCATGCCTTGTGTTCTACCTAGCATCAACGTTAGCTAGTGAGCACATCAGCGTTAGCTAGTCAGCACAAGATGTATGCTAATTAACATCATTTATTCTAGTTAGCACCTAGTATGCTCAATAGCATGATGGGTGTCCTAATGCGTATACTAGTTAGCATAGTGAGTATGATAGTTAGCATATGGACTGTGCTAGTTAGCATATGGATTGTGCTAGTTAGCATATGGAATGTACTAGATAGCATATGGAGTATGCTAGTTAGCATGCCTTGGGTTCTAAATAGCATACATAGCTAGTTGGTTAACACAATATGTATGCTAATTACCATACCTGGTATACTAGTTAATATACCTAGTATGCCAATTATATACCTAGTATGCTCAATTGCATGATAAGAACGCTGTCTAACAGAAAATGATTATGCTAGGTAGCATATGGAGTATGCTACTTAGCAGGCCTTGAGTTCTAAAGAGCATACACAGTTTGTTGGTCAACACAAAAAGTATGCAAGTTAACACCACTTATGCTAGTTAACACCTAGTATGCTCACTAGCATGATGGGTATGCTATTTAAGACAAGGATTATACTAGTTAGAACTAGCAACTGGGCTGGGTATGTTAGTTAGCATATGGAGTATGCTGGTTAGCGTATGGAGTATGCTAGTTATCATGCCTTGTGTTCTACCTAGCATACAGAGTTAGCTATTAGCACAAGATGTATGCTAATTAACATAATTTTTGCTAGTTAACACCTAGTATGCTCAACAACATGATGGGTGTCCTAATGAGTATGCTAGTTAGCATGCCTTGTGCTCTACCTAGCATACAGAGCTACATGGTAAACACAAGATATATGCTAATTAACACTCTTTATGCTAGTTACGCTGTTGCATGCACATTAGGATGTTGATTGTGCTATTTAACACTATGATTTGTTTTCATGAAAATGTTGGATGTCCTATTAGCAATTTGAATACTGATCATCATTTGGGTGTTGCATGCTGAGTTCTTTCGTAGATTCAAGGAAAAACATCCAGATTGCAAGATTGGCATGAGAATGTTTGAGATGTTGAAGCCGTTCTTTTGTAGGTGGCTGAAGGATAGATACACATGCTGTTGCGAATACCATGTGCAAATGTCCTTTTTGAAGGACACACTGAACCACATGCACTCTCGTGCTTTTGCGCTGCATAGAGCAGATTGTGACTGTATATGCAGTATCCGTGTCCTAGGTGAGAACATTAGCAAGGGTTGCTTGGATTCACATCACACGTTCAAAGGCGTCACACATATGTGGGAGTCTGTTCTTTGTCCAAAATTTGAACGACATTCTAGCGATTTACACAACCAAGGGTACTTTAGGTAATTTTCCCTTCATTTTACATTTAACGAAGGGGGTTAGAAGCACGCGTTGCGAGGGCGATGGGGGCTTTCACAGGTGGTGCATGATAGAGTGAAAGGGAAAGGAGGCAGCTGCGTGGTGCAATGGGGGTAGATGCATCACTTGCCTCTTGGTAGGTAGTGCATTCTCTCCCTTCTCTCCCTTGGTTCAATTCCTTAGCTCCCTTGGCTGAGCGCACTGTACCTAGGTTCCACCAAGACCCAGAGGAGGACTTGGTTTGTGCTGCAGAGCAAAGCGAAATCTCACACAGAGGACTCGGGAGGCATCGTGGAGGCATGGCGTGCATCTGTCTATACTATCTGCAGAGTAGGCAATGGTTGAGAAGCCTGTGGAGAGCCCTCCGGCCTCTATCTCGCTATAGTAGAGAAGCCTCTCTCTCTCTGTATTGTTCTGCCTCCGAGCCTCAGAGAGCACCGCCTGAAAAGCAACTCTCTCTCTCTCTCTCTCTCTCTCTCTCTCTCTCTCTCTCTCTCTCTCTCTCTCTCTCTCTCTCTCTCTCTCTGTCTCGCACAGTTGGCTAGTGCAGGGAACACTGGCCAGAAGATTCTCCTTTCGCCACGTGTCCGAGGGAGGGTGCCAGAATTCCTCCCCCATTATAAGGTATGGATTATTTTAAAGCAAGTTTTGGATATCCTTAAAGTTATGGAACCCTGTCCCCTCCAAATATTTGCAGTAGGCTTTACATGCATAGAAGCAATATAACTACAAGAGTTTGTGCTCACTGGTGGTAGATGGTTGTCTAGGGTGCAAGATTTATGCTCAGGGGGTGCAGTACTATGTAATCATGTTAATGTATAATGTGAGTTCGAAAGGAGGGGTTTTAAAATGCAAAAAATTTAGGCAACTTAATAGAGATACATTGAAATAAGGGGTTT
Source organism: Adiantum capillus-veneris (assembly GCF_014529385.1). Lineage (NCBI taxonomy): Eukaryota > Viridiplantae > Streptophyta > Polypodiopsida > Polypodiales > Pteridaceae > Adiantum > Adiantum capillus-veneris. The sequence continues at coordinate 70,933,420 of NC_140934.1, forward strand.
TTATATTCATTTTTGGAAAAAAATCTGAAAATAAAGGGTCATTTTATTCATTCAAACATGTTAAAAGAGGGATTTTTAAAAATACACCACGAACGCACGTTATATAGGGGGGTACTAAACAGTGAACCCCCCGAGGATTTCTGGCTGTCGGGCACTTTAGATTGTGTTCGCTCCTTATGTTGGTCAAAGACCACAAAGAGGAGTACTTTTCACTCATTGCAATTTCCAAGCAACTAGTGGCTACATTTAATTTGGGAAACTTAGTAGAACAAAGCATGCAATAAATGAGAATTCACTAATAATTCTCTTTTTTTTTAACAGCTCTCCGTCTCCATCATTTTCTCTCTCCGGCAGAGCACTCAACCCCTGGACGTCTTGTTTTTTGAAATTGAAGAGAAGCTTTGATGGAGTAGGGAAAGGGGAAAGGTCAGTTGATGACCTTTCCCCGTAATGTGGGCGAGCGCATGCGCGACTGTCGCTTGCATGTGTAAGCCCACCATTACGGGAAAGGTCAGTTGATGACCTTTCCCTTCCATCAAGGTCAGGGGGAGGTGGCCCAGGTCATCATTAGCAGAGGTTGTCGGACTGCACACAGAGTCAGACGAGCACCGCAGCATGCAAGAAATCCGTCGATTGATGTGGCAGTTGCTCATTAACCAAGGTGAGAATTCCTTCTGACAGATGAGGTGGTAGCAGCATGTGATGTACCCGTTGCTGATGTGTTCGACGTACACTGCACTGCGAACTATTCTGTACGCAACTGAGTTGGCACAGATCTATGGACTGCACCTTTGCATTCTGCAATGGAAGGGAGAGTGGATGGACGGCCCTGATCTTCTACCCGTCGACCCCCGACCTTGACGTATTTTTATTTGATTAACCAGCATATAAATGACATACCTAGAAGCAACAAAATCTTGTAATATATCCAAAAGTATAACTTTTTTATTTTTTTTAAATTTTTTTTAAAAGGAGGTAATCCCTGTCCCACCTACACCAGTAATCCCACCAAACGAGGAACAAAAAGAGCTAGATTTCAATCACGAGCACAAACCAAAACTCAAGGACCCATCATTAATAGTGTTGAATACCATGGATAACTCTTTCGAGGGATTTCACATAGCTATACATGACAAACGAATGATGGAAGAGGAGTGTCTCTTTCACCAATAGAGGAATTTGAGGCTGGATCTCAAATGAATCTAGAAGTGGAATCGTATTGTGTGCACGTATGTCGCACGTGTCAATGCAAGGAACTTGCCGATACACCGTGTGCGAGCCACAAATGGTTCCAAGCACACAACGAGCCTAAACTAGTAAGCTCAAAGAAGGCGATGGTGTGTCACTCACCGCTCTACGCTTGCTTCGTGGAGGATTCCTCGCCGCGAAGAAGAAGGAGACGCCTCTACGCCGCGCTCAACTGCTTCACCGCTGTCGTGCCTTCGTAATGCTTGATCGCCCACACACTCCCTCTCTCTCCCTCTCTCACTCTTGTGCTCGTATATCGCACGTGTCAATGCAAGGAACTTGCTGATACACCGTGTGCGAGCCACAAATGGCTCTAAGCACACAACAAGCCTAAACTAGTAAGCTCAAAGAAGGCGATGGTGTGTCACTCACCACTCTACGCTTGCTTCGTGGAGGATTCCTCGCCGCGAAGAAGAAGGAGACGCCGCTACGCCGCGCTCAACCGCTTCACCGCCGTCGTGCCTTCGTAATGCTCGATCGCCCACACACTCCCTCTCTCTCCTTCTCTCACTCTCTCTCTCTCACACACACAAAGAGATGATGAAGAAGAAGAAGGAGATGGAGCAAGAGCACTCTTCAATTGCACAAATGAGAGAATGAGTGAATTTTAGGTTTAGTTGAATTTTATATGAGCTCGCCCCATTCACACTTGGGCACCCATGCTTAGCCAACTAATCCCTTGAATGTTCCAGTTAGAGTGCGCCTCTCATCGGCAATCACTCTTACCCTTTTCCTATTGGACCGACAAGCCCGGTACCTGACTGTACCAAATAAATAATACAATGTCCGCCGTAGGTTACAACGTCCCTCGTAGGCAATAGGATGTCCGTGAGCCGTGAGGGTTAACATGCCCCCCTTCCTGATGTAGATTCCGGCCTCAGAACCTATTGAGTTGAAGCTCGTTTATCGAGGTGGAAGAGCATTTGAGATGAATGTCCTTAGCCTTCTTCAGTGACTGCAAAATCAAACAACATTGGCACAGTAATTGCATTCTCATATAGAATTAAAAAGCATATGTAGTTGTAGGCAGACAATTTGATTGGTAAAAAAATTTTAAACCATTTGTCAGCAATAAACATTAGATTGCAATATAATCAAATGCATAAACAGGTGTAAAGGTAAAAGTTAAACAAGTCTGGGGTCGCTAATTTAACGGTCGAAAGGCACTAGAGATCGACTATTAATACCATGGGTAAGCTTCTTAATTTTCTCTGGTCAATTAAGTTGTTTAATCGCGAGAGCCAAGTATTTCATGTTCGAGGGCTGACTAGAGGCTATACCTAGAAGACCTTGTAGTTAAGCTACGATAAAAGGAATTTCTCATGAAATCATCGCCTGACTGATTACCTTTTCTTTGACCCCCCAAAGTCTTTTCACAGTGATTACATTTTGATGTGTGTGCTTATTTTGTATGCCTTGGGTTTTTTGCTTTTCAAGGAAAAGCGCCCACACTAGGAACCTCTAGGGCTCTAGTACCATAGGCGATACATGTGAGTGAAGTACCCAATCAAGCTGAGATTTCTCTTCCAGCTTAAGAATTTACATTATGGCACTTTGATTTGTTTTGTTTGTTTGTTTTTCAGTATTTTAATTTTGTAACTTTTGGGGGGTCATATAACACTGTTACACCTCCCCAAGCTCATCACACTAGTAAACTCCCTACTCCCTTTATAATACTTAAGCTAAAGGTCAATAGGGACTAAGCCCACTAGAAAGCCCTAGTACATTTCACACAATGCTGCCTAAATCGGATTAAGAACCTAAGTAACCATTGATTATTAGGAAGGCATTCCCCATGGTATTAAGAGAAGATCTCTAACACCTAACTTGGTCAAATTAGCTTAGTCGGACTGCTTGATTTTTAAATCTAGACAAGTGATTATGACAAAAAATTCATTGAATTTAATGTTTGGTACTAATCAAATGCGATGAATATTATGCTATCAATCACAATCAAAGCAGACAAACATGGATGCAAAAAGATAAGGGGAATGCTAATGGACAAGAAACACCTGTGTGTGTTGATGGTCGCGCTTGATCTAAAGTGTGAACGAGAGAAAGATTCCAAGAAGGTCCAAATCCTAACCACAGCAACACGTTCGTGTACACAGTGAGAAACACAAAGAATACCTCTAGGAGGCACATTAGTGGGAAAAAGAAACTTTGCTAGTCACTCAACTCTAAAACAAAAACACTCCTATCGTACTAATTATACCTACCCTCCATCCGTCGAGTGATGAGGATCAAAGGTGTTTTATGGCACATGTTTCTGTTTTAGTGCACCAGATGTGAATGTGTAGGTCCGGGTCAATGTTTTGAATTTTATTGTGCATACTTGTTTGCTAATTGCTCTTGCTCTTTATTTTTTTTGTTTTTTGTGAGTATAAGGCTTTATATATACATTCCCTAAGATTGGAGATTAAGAATTCAGGGAGAAAGGTTGAGAGGGGAGTGAGTGAATGATGACTGTCAGCAAACACTCCCCCCTTCCTTGGGTAGATCATACCGTTTGAAATGAGCTTGTCACCCTTTGAAACCAATTGTTCCAGTTGGTAATAGGTGAGGATTTTTTCCAGTAGTTTTCTATTACCTTAGGTGCCACGTCGAGTCGCAAGGGTGGTAAAGTACTCTCCCAGGATCGAACCTGAACTGGTTCAGTAGGTGATTCTTGAAAACTGGGAGGTGTGGATTCCTTTGTAGCTTTATGGAGGTCCACTATTGTAGGTGGAGGATGTGGAGAAGCTTTTACCTCTATGGATGCATTACATGAGGAGCTAGAAGCTTCATGGGACTCCCCCCTTCCTGAGCTAGGTGGAACAAATTGTTCTTTCTTTTGTACCCAAACTAGCTCTATAGCGGGTGTGTAGCATTCTGTGATTTTTTTCTTTCCGCGATCATTGATTCGTTTTGGAGCTACGGGATTGGGCTCACATGGGTCAGGTGACAGGTAAGAACACAATCTACGTTTTGGCACCCAGATTTGATCATTTCCTTGATAGTAGCCTTGGGCTTCCAATAGTCGTTTAGGAATCCATTGCAACATTTTCTTATTTTTCTTGGAGCGAGTGTTACGTTTCTTACAAGGCTTTCCTTTTTTAGTACTAGCCATGGTCGTTAAAGAAGCTTTAGGGACCCACTTGTATGTTTTCTTTGTTATATTAGGATGAGTCTTGTCAGAAGCTATATGCATTGCTTGCAGCATATTTAAGGGAACGGGCATTTCATCCCCCTCAGGTGTTACCCAAGTTGTCCCCCTGTTTCCCCAAGTGTCTATGGTTGCTGCTAGGTGGACCCAATCCACATTGTCCGACTCACTCATCCCAGGTAGTACATCCATATAAGGAGAATCTTCCTCAACATCAGTGTCCGCTTTACACGTGTAACAATACTGCAATGGGGCCGAGTGAATTGTGGTGTCAGATCTATGATCAATTATAAACCTATTTCCTAGAGGATGTGCTCGACCCTGCACAAGATCCACTCGAATGACAGAATCTTGGAACTGCAAGTAGACATGGTTTTTAGACCAGTCATGCACCATTTTTGCTTCCCTCATGAAAGGGCGTCCTAAGATCATCTTCGATGCCATAGTGTGTTTAGAGAAATCCATAACAATGAAGGTAACTCTTATTTTATGTCCAAAAACCTTTATCTTGAGATCTTCTAGCATCCCAATAGGTTTAACGATAGACCCATTGACCATCTTCACTACTATGGTTGTGGTCGCAATGTGAGGTCTTCCCATAGTTTCCCATCAATTTTTAGTCACAATGCTAACCCCAACGCCACCATCAAGGATTCCCTTCACAGTTACTCCCTTAGTAGTGATTGGTATAGTCGCATTGGATTCATCACCCTCAAAGCATTGTCCCAACTTGTTAACATGTATTTCTATAACAAGGTTCTCATCTAGGTTGGGTTGTGGATCTAAGTGTTCCTCCTCTATTGGAATCTCCCCAGCTCCATCCATCTGTGCAAATTGTGGTAGCCCAAACTTTAGTTCTCCATTGAGGAAGGCTCGAAGAACTGAGACTAGCTCGGGGTCTTTATATAGTTTGGACATGATGGTGGTTCTAACTTCTGAAGACATGAAATCCATCAATTTGGCAATGTTTAACGGCACCTTTTGGCCTTGAGTCCCTTGACATGGGGAAGATGGGATCTCCATTTCTTCGATAGGATCAGGTAGTCCCTCTGTAAACATTCTTTCCATCAAGAAGTGAGTACGCCCACTTTCCCATGACTTTAAGTCACTTTCTTCTTGGATGACACTAGGTATGTCCAAGGGTCTATGGACTTGGTGAGGTTGTTGTTGCGTAGGGAACACAGTGTCTGCAATCTGGATCTTCCTAGGTGCTGGTTCTAGATCCCTTTGGGTATCTTCTACCAAACTCCTTAATTGCTTGACTCGCTCAATCTCCTCTGTAGGGTTTGGGTAAGTTCCTATCTTCTTTTTGGATCGTGGCCATTGTGGCTCATGAAGATCTTCCTTGTTGGTTTCTATGTTAGTGGTCGTTTGGGTCTCCATGGTTTCACCTGAATCAGAATCTTCTTCAGCGTCGTTCATATATACGGGGTCATCATCAGTCCCTATGTTGGTTTTTGAACTGGGGTCTGAATTCGCTGCTTTGTGCGATCTCTTCCTTCGCGTTTTCTTCTTTTTATGAGATTGGGCAGTTGATGCTGTGTCTCTTTCCTCAAGAATATAATTTTGTTTTTGGAGCATCGATCGTGTGAGTATGTTTACTGGTACCACGGGTGTACTTGGTGATGGCTCCTCGGTAACTTCAATCAAGTTTAATGGCGTGATCTTCGGTGCATTTGGATTATTTGGACATTGGGCAATCAAATGATCTATGCCACATCGATTACACATGAGTATCGGCATTGTAGACGTGCTCGCTTGATTGGTTTGCACTAGTGTGGCGTTCTTTTGTAGCCTAATAGGACACTCGGCTACACGATGTGGACCTCCACACTCATAGCATTGAAGAGGTGGTCTCTTAGCGGTGTAATTGATATTTTGGCCTCTTGCCGCAAGAGCAGCTACTTGATATACAGGTTTGACTTGTCCCCAATAGTCCTCCATGTAGTATTGTGGACTTTCTTCAAGCACATCCATCCCATAGGCGATATTAGAATCTATATCTTCCTCATAGCCTTCCAAACAAGAAATAGATGACTCACAACCCACTTGATTCACAGAAGTGATTCTCGGATGTGGTGGTTGCGGTCCTAGCACTGGAGGTGGTAAGGATGTTGTTTGAACAACATTTTGGGCCCTAGGGACCATGTGTTGTGCTGTTTGTTCAAGAGGTGGGGCTGGCATCAATGCAGGCACTCGAGGTGTGTCTGTCCATGCTAAGGTTGGTCTGTTGGCCATCGCGTGCTGAAATACTATGCAATCCTTAGCTTGATGACCATACCTCCCACATGCATTGCAGTTCCCATTGAATTTTACTCTAAAAGTAGGGCATTCACTGGTACTATGCGGTCCATAGCCTACTGAGCACCATTGTTGCTCCCTTCTTGGATACATATGATTGTTCTGCGGAGCACGATTGCCTCTAAGGCTCTCTTGAATAGCCTTGGTGAGATCTGCTAAAGTCATCTCAGATATCTTTGGCTCCTTAGCAATAGGCTTTAGGGTCATTGGCTGATGCCCCGATGCTTGTGAGCTAATAGATTTAGACTCAACAGACACTCTTTCTCCTTGAATCATTAGATTATCCTCCAATTGGATCGCATTGGTGGTGACTGCTTCCAAAGTGGTGATACCTCAATGACTAGGCCATTGTAGATATCCTCATGTCGTAATCCCCTAATGAATCTATCAAGCAATTGGTTATTGTTGAAGCGCTCATTTGGATTACAACGAGAATTCAAATGCTTCAAGAGACTTATAAAGTCTCTCACCGACTCTCCTTTCTCTCGTTGCGCTTTTTGAAGCTGAGAGGCTACACCCCAAAGTACTCCCTCTCGTATGTATTGTTTTAAGAACAGTCTCCTAAGAGTAGGGTAAATCGTTTTTTCTTCCACCCTTAGGGTTCTATACCAATCCCCAGCCTTTCCACTTAAGGTTAGTCTTAAAGCATTGCTCTTATGTAGGTCATTGTGTTCTCCTAGAGAATCGCATATTTGTTCAAACACTTCGATATGCTTTCTCACATCCTCGTCTCCACTAAATTTTTGTGTGAGCTTGGCTATTTGTACTGCCTTACTTCTAGGATCTCTATCAGGCGTGTTACACATATCCTCAGCAATAGATCGACCAATAGCTTGAGCAAATGTTGCCAAGTCACCTAAGTGAGCAGGCACCGTGGGTGAAGGTGCTCCAGAGACTACATGTGGAGTAGGTATTGGCATTGGGCTTGGCGCATAGGAAGCCCTTGGGTTCCTTGTTGGGTATGATGTTGTGCCATGTGGTGGTCCATAGTTCATATGAGTGGCCCTAGGCATAGCAGACGTTGGATGTGACATGCTAATGCTAGCCGGTATAGTCCCATGGAAATAAGAACTTGTGTATTGTGGTTGTGGAGCATAGGTAGTTGAGACAATGGGAGGAGTAGAGACTACATGAGTACGATGACCCATAGGTGCGTACGATTGGTACGCACTTGTAGGTACTATTGCAGGCATTGCGCTACCATGTAGCGGTGCTTTACTAACAAATGAGGTCCATGGCGTGTTTCTTGGCATGCCCATCATTGGGGTAGGCATGGTAGCCGTGGTGTCATCAAGGGAAAGATGAGCTAGACTTGGAAAAGTAAAGCTATCACTTGTGGGCTCAGATTGCTTTGAGACCCCTGTCGAAACAACATATGGGGGATCGATGGGACTCACTGGGGGAGTCTCCATTTGTGATAGAGTGGGTTTTTTCCCTTTGCCCGTGTCTAAAAATTGCATAGGACCCGTCGAAGGTATGTTTATTCCTTGATTTTGCCTCTCGGACTGGATAATCCTATGGATGACATTGCAGATCATGTGTTGTTGTTCCTCTAGACTAGTGGCACCAGATGTGGATTGTACAACTTCTAACCAACCCACATGGTATGTGTAGCCCATGTATAGGTCGGTCAAAGTCTCCATGTGTAGGTCATATTCCCAATTTTCATTGAGAAATACCCCGTCCAAACTTGGTGTACTAGAGGGTTGCCGTGAGGTGGATGCAATGTTGCTTCCCGTGTTCTGACTTTTAGTCACCGCTACCTTAGAGGCGACTTTGGAAGGTGGTATCTCGGTAGGACCCTCATTAAATGAGGTAGGTAGAATGTGCACGTGGACACTCTGAGGGAGTGTGGGGCTACAGGAGATGTGAATGGTGATTCTACTTCCCCACCCCCTTCGTTTACTTCACTAGCCGTAGGTTCAGAGCGCGTAGCTCTACTAAAAGTTTCCATCAAACGGCTAAAAACACTAGTTCCAGGTTGTTGGGCCCAGCTAGGCACAGTTTCATTTGTTCCCCCGGGGCTTTGTGTAAGATGCTCTTCCATAATATCGTAGTTAGAGGAAGAGTCGCTAGCCGCTATATTTGGGTCTTGGGTTGCACTACCTTGGGTCCCCACCGAGGGCGTAGACCCTAGCGTGGAAGGATAGTGAGTACCCCCGTAAATCGAAGCACTAGCTAGTTGTTCGGACTCTAGCACACGACCAGAGTGTAGATACATGTGGTTTGGGTACCCTACAAGTGTCGGCAAGTACCCTTAAAGGTTACTTGCTTTGTTTTGTGGGTGTTTTGCACCCGTTTTCTACTTGATTTTTTCTTGTTTTTGATGTTTTTTGAATGTTTTTGAATGTTTGATTTTTTTGATTAAAGTGTGTGATAGCTCGAAACGAGCGTATCACTTAGAGGGTCGCTGTGTGCTTTACAACACAATTTTCGGGCATCTGACGTTCCGTTGGTCCTCAAAAAATCGATTTTTAGCTACGTGTGAAGCTAAAATTCATTTTTTTAAAAGGCGACTGAGGCCTAGGCTTGAGTGTGAGCTTGGGCTTGGGTCTGGGAGATATTCCCGATCCCGGTCCTACCTTTAAAATTTTTTATTTTTATTTTTATTTTTTTTAAAATTTTTAAATTTTAATTTTTTTAATTTTTTTATAAAGGATAATGTCGCCGCGGCCTGCGCGAGAGCACACACACATTCTATCTACCTACTTCTAACTAATATACCTACTCTTACACACTAACACACTATATTAACTCTCACTAATCTACTTCCTACTTTCTGTACACAGAAAAATAACTACCTTAATACACAGAGAATAAACACAGAACCTTTGAAATCTCTATTAACAAAGAAAACTAACTACCTTAATACACAGAGAATAAACACAGAACCTTTTAAAACTCCATTAACAAAAAACACACACATTATAACACCAAATCCCTCTTCTCAACACACACACACACTCCTTCCTTACCTTTCCTACAATAGAAATTGCACCACGGAGAAGCATAGAGTGCTACTCGAGCTTCATGTATGGCATTCCCCGGCAGTGGCGCCAAAAATGTGCGTGTATGTCGCACGTGTCAATGCAAGGAACTTGCCGATACACCGTGTGCGAGCCACAAATGGCTCCAAGCACACAACAAGCCTAAACTAGTAAGCTCAAAGAAGGCGATGGTGTGTCACTCACCGCTCTACGCTTGCTTCATGGAGGATTCCTCGCCGCAAAGAAGAAGGAGACGCCGCTACGCCACGCTCAACCGCTTCACCGCCGTCGTGCCTTCGTAATGCTCGATCGCCCACACACTCCCTCTCTCTCCCACTCTCACTCTCTCTCTCTCTCACACACACACAAAGAGATGAAGAAGAAGAAGAAGGAGATGGAGCAAGAGCACTCTTCAATTGCACAAATGAGAGAATGAGTGAATTTTAGGTTTAGTTGACTTTTATATGAGCTCGCCCCATTCACACTTGGGCGCCCATGCTTAGCCAACTAATCCCTTGAATGTTCCAGTTAGAGTGCGCCTCTCATCGGCGATCACTCTTACCCTTTTCCTATTGGACCGACAAGCCCGGTACCTGACTCTACCAAATAAATAATACAATGTCCGCCGTAGGTTACAACGTCCGTCGTAGGTAATAGGATGTCCGTGAGCCGTGAGGGTTAACATATTGAGAAGACAAAGGATCTGTATAGTCAATATACACATCAGTATAAGCTGCTCTTTGGGCAGGCCAAAGAAAGAGATGTAGATTATCAAAATACAAAGAATGCTAATTAATTTGGATGCTTTGAACAAAAGAAACCAAGTCTTTGTGGGCGTCATGCGCGGCCAGACTGACGACCTGTCGAAAATGCGCGGCTCTATGGGAAAAGAGAGGCTGCATTAGGGCTCGCACGGCCTTCTCCACGTCACCCCTGTTCAGCAAAATAGAGCTATCGGAAGCTGCAAATGCATGCTGTTGTGGCAAACGCAAGCCCACCCGCCAAAAGTAGTGCACAAGATTGGCATTAAGGGGATGACAGCGATGAAACGCAGGCAGAGCATGGACACCCCATAGCTCAAAGCCTCTAACGTGGAATTCCACCCGCTGTGTGTCAGAAAGCCGCCCACGGACTCATGCTGCAGCACTGCTCGCTACGTCGCCCAAAGCCTTTGCCTTGCCTGCTGGAACGCTGGCAAAACGCGTTGGGTGGCCGGCCGGACGCCTGTGTCTCCGAGCGCACAACCCACAAAAAGCCGCAGCCGCTTTTGTCGATGCCCATGGAGATCTCGTCGATTTGAGCCACCTCCAGCACGCCCTCGCTGCCGAAAGAAACTAGCAGCACGGAGCCTCTCTCCTGCTCATCAAGCCATTGCATGATGTGCTCTTCGTCTTCTTCCTGCACCATCAACGCGCTCCCTGCTAATTTCTGCGCCTTGCGATTCTCCCTGCTGTTCTTATGCAGATTAATGGTAGCCACGCCAATAAATGTCATCTTCATTCCCGTCGTCTGTATGAATGGCAGCAGCGGCTCCTCCAAGTGCTTATACGAGTTCACCAGAAAGTGCAGAGCTTTCGCTTGCTCTATCCCCTCCATCAACGCATCAAAGTACTTTCACTTTCGCATCCTCACCTCCGGAGAGTCTCTGATGCTGAAGAGGCCATGTCGTCTTGCATCATCCTTGCCGGGAAAATTGAACTTGTCCACAAGTAGCTCTTCCATTTCCGCCCCTGCACGCAAGAGTAAAATCGCGAATGCGGGTAGCCTGTGTGTGTGTGTGTGTGTGTGCGTACATGGGTACATACACACCTTTGCCGATTCTGTAGGCATGATTTTGCAAAAAGACAACGCGTTGGTTGTGAGGAGACGAGATAACTGAACGGAATTCTTGTCGGCGACCTTGCCCACCCACTTCCACATGAGGAGGTCGCAAATGATACAGGAAATGGGGAGAGGAGAGTCCTTAGAATCCACAAAAATCTTTTCAATTAGCGCTTGCTGTCCTTCAAGAGCGGCAAGTTTCTGTCGCAAGACCGCATGTCAGGAGCTCATGCTCACATGCTGCTTGTGACTAAACACAGGATCAACAGAAGCAACGTTCGGCGATGGCGAAAGGGCCACGAATTGCAACAAGCCGCCGAAGAAATCGTCTTCTGCTGATAAAGAACAGTAAGAGCTTCTATCGCTGCTGCGTTCATTGTCTGGGCAGAAGCTAAATATTGCGCCATCTGCTGATGCGCCATGGATGCTTGGGGTGTTGCATTCACGAAAGTGACCTTGCAATCGATGGCGGCGAGCTGGTGAGCTAAGCAGAGTATGGGGTTGATGTGCCCTTGCTCCACGAAGGGCAGGAGAAGGAAGTGAGGGCGCCCCATAGTCGTATTTTTGCTGAACGACGATGAAGCACGATCTTTTGATTTCTCAAGATGATCGGATTTCAAGTTTCTACGCACGTCAATCTCCGTTCGCGACTCTCACATGCGCTCCAATTGGTAAGTGGTGATGTGGCGGGTCACGTGATGTGTGTCAGGCACGTGACACACTTTCGCCTGGACGTGTGCGACTGAATTGGCAAAAAGGCATCGCGTGCGTTGTGTGTCCACTGCTTCACGATATCATCCGGCCGCACACCCAACCCATTGCGAATATTCAAAGAAACCAACAAGGCATTCATGAACCTATGTGTGCCTTAAAACCTAGAAGGTGAATTAGCTGCTCTATGCTCATTTGTTGATGAAGCAGTGTGCTCACATGTTTAACATGTTGGCATAGCCTTCGTGTGTGAAAACCAGAGTGCCTAGTTGGGGGTTTTTGGGCCCTGTCCAATGCTCGTATCCGACATGGGCCTTAGACCTAGCGCTCACTAAAAGCCTTTATTTGCATTGCCTTTGGGAAGGAAGGGATGGTGTATGCTAAGCAATTTTCAGCCCGTGTACTAGAGATACCCTGTCCGATGCTCGTGTCTGACATAGGCCTTAAATCTAGCACTCACTAAAAACCTTTATTGGCATTGCCTTTGGGAAGGAAGGGATGGTGTATGCTAAGCAATTTTCAGTCCGTGTACCAGAGATATTTCACATGTATCTAATGCCATGTGGTTGTGCACAAGACTCTCTCTCTGTGTGTGTGTGTGTGTGTGTGTGTGTGTGTGTGTGTGTGTGGAGAAATTTGGACTCACTTTCGGGCCTTTTAGTTCTAGAGAGAGAGAGTAGTGCTCGACCAATGAGAAAGAGCCTTACGTTACGTAGAAAATCAACATTTTAGAGCCAAAGTCGTTAAAAAAAAATAAAATAAATAAATAATTTTGTTCTTCAAACTATACAATTTCATACTTCCAAAGCATAAATGCCATAACTCATACATTAGGGAATTTCAGAGGTCATTTGGAGGGCCTTCTAAGAAAATTTACTTTTTGCACTCTCTCTCTAGAAAAAATGGCAAATAATAGAGCTGGGTCTTTCATAGTAAAAGTTCAAAAAGTGTACTTTAAGTAGATTCCTCACTCTTCTGAACATTCGTTCGTAGTGATTGAGGGATAATCCTCTTTTCAGTTGCATTGAATGAACCTCGTCAATATGGAGGGAATGAGGCTAACATGGAGGGACGAAGGCGCAACCGCTATTCACTTTCCATTAAACCTGCACATTTGGCTAATGGCGCACTCCTTAAATGGCACAAATGTTACCCAGAAACGAGCCAAATATCACCTTCACATTGATTTGGACAATGAGTACCAACCATTGATTAAGCATAGTAAAACAAACACACATATACCTCCCGCTTCCATAGACACGCTCAGAGCTCAGGGAGCTAAACACATAGATATCTGGACGAGAGGCTCTCTCTACCCTAAGAATCCAATGACTAATGCGTCTCCACCATTTGTCAATCCTACAAGCTTATTGACCTTTGCTGGTGATGGAGAAAAGGGCCTTCTGGGTTATTGCAAATCTCTTACAAGAGAAGCTGAAACTTACAAGGGCATTCTCCAAGCTCAACAATGTGAGATTGTTCGCCTTTCACATTTACATTCTACAGATCAGGTTACCATTTTGCAACACAAAACAGAGGTACAAGAACTGAAAGGAAAGGTGCGAAGTTGTCAAATGAAGGACACCATCTTGGGTGGTCGTATCCGAAAGAAGAAATTGCGCAATCTTGAAACATTGCAGGTTGCATCCGGAGGTCTCTAGAAAAGAATCTGAGCATTAAGGTGATGCTTCTTGGTTGGCTACATTGTCTTAGTTAAGTAATCTTTTTGTTTTTTCTTGTTATGCATTGTTTTCATGTGCCTAAATAGTGTTAGTGAAGCAAATTTTCTTTTATTTACTTATGCATTGTCTTCATGTAGAGATTCAATCTATCTTGACAAGGAAAACATTGACCCCAAAGCCAATATAGGAAAGAGATTGAAGCCACTTATAAGTAGAAGCCTGGCAGCAGATATAGTACATGACAAGAAGTTTAAGGTCCTACAACGAAATGTAGTGGACTGCTTTATTTCAGAGAACTCAGTGCCTGCAAAAGAGATACAAGGCACACTTGATTCACTTGGTGTAAGCAAAAGAGGATATTCGGCTATCCAAAAGTCTGTCTCATCCATCTTTGTTAAGAAGGGTATAAAATCCAAACTTCTACCATCCGCCTCAAGTGTTTGGAAAGAGAGGCTTCAGCTTAACGAGCCACATGGAGACTATCTTGGACAACCCTTTCATATTAAAGCAACTTACAGTGGCCATGGAGAAAACATGGCATATGATGAGTTCAATAATATTTTTATGGACCTGCAGATGTTATAGAAGAGAATGGTGGAGTTTTACAACATCACATTTGAAGAGTCACGAGGGGTATTACATTTTGTGTTAAAACTCGATGAGTGTGAGCTTGTTAAAGAGAAAAAGCTAGAGCGTGTTACTATTACTTTAATGAATAGAGCCCTCTTAAAGTGTCCCAGTGATGATCCTTTGTATTTTAGTGCTCAATCAAAATCTAACATATGGTGGCTTGGTGCGTTTGAGGTAAGCGAGATTCTCAGGTAAGCTCAAATGTTCACATCTACTTAAGTCTCATTTATTTTGTGTTGCAGGTAAAGAAAGAAGATCATGAGATTCTATATTGGGTGTTCCATCGAACTAATATTCCGGAGGTGATTGATCGACAGACTAACCAGGGAGAGGTACTACGTCTAGATGGAAGGGGAGACTTTCAAGTTCAGTGGCATCTTGCAGGTGACCTCAAAACATTAAAGTGCATGTATAATTGTGGAATGGGTGCAATGGCAAAGTCGCCGTGTTTGTTCTGCATGGAGCCTGCAAAGGTCATGGACCCAAAGTGGTGGAGAAAAGCTCTAACACGTCACATTGAGGATCCTGCTTTTCGACCGGTTTTGAAAATACTACTTGTGAATGTCCACATCTGTACAATGCATGCCCTTTGTAGAATTGTGGAGAAATTCGTGTACTTATATATCGGGTTTTCTTGGAAGATTAAGAACTCAGCAGAGCGATAAGTAGCCCTGCAGTGCTTAGAATTGGTATTGTCGGATAAGGGGCCTAATGGTGGTGAGAGGCGGAAGTGAAAAAAATAGACCCGGTGGCCTCTACACCAAGACTATGCACAATGGCCTCATCATGGGGAATACACAATAGGGGCACCACCTAGCAAGATATGCGGCTAGGACGCATACATATACACAATGAAGCATGCATGGAAAACAATGCCTAAATGTGGAATGGGGTGGTCGGAGAATAAGGTGAGAGGAGTGGTGAGTGAGTGAGAATGGGCTCGCTACGCGTGCATGTAGTAAGGAAGATAACGAGGTCAGGGATACATGCAAGTATGCTCACTTCTCATACAAAAGGTGGCGAATCCGCACACCTTAAGATGGAAGTAGCAAGATGATAGGATTATGAGAGGGAGAGAGAGTGTGTGTGTGTGGTGGCGAATCCGCACACCTTAACATAAGCAGAAAAAAAATGGCAAGGAACAAGCATATACCATACTCACAATGAGATGTATCCAAAGCGACACAAAGTATGGCACCAAGATGGAGTGTGTTGATTGCTTGAAAAAGATGAATACAATAGGTAGCGTATGGCAGGAAAATGAGAAGGGAACAAGATCGTAGGAGGCATAATGGAGAGATGGGAGTTGATGGCGAGGAATATCATGAGTGTGTCCACCCTTCTTCTTCTTGAAATTGTGCCTTCAACCCTTAATTACAAGTGGTGTGGAGGTGTGGTGCTCATCTTTTGTGCATGGTGATGGTGTTGTGATTATGTGATTAGGGTTCATGCTACAAGCATGTAGCACAAGAGTGTGTATGGATAGGTGTGTGTGTGTTCTCTCTCCCCCCAAGTGAGCTCTCATGGCCTCCTTATATAGGGAAGGAGGGGAGGATTTAGCAATATTTCTATTTGAGGTGAGTGTCCCACTTTGGTGACTAGGAAAATGGGGTGCATGTGACTGTGGCTCCCATCTTGTCTCCTCATTATTTAAAATACTAGAGTCAATAGAGAGAGAAGAAGAGAGAATGTGGGTAGGATGTAGAGGATAGGAGATATTTACAATAGTTTAGCTTTGGCTAGACATAAGCTTATCAGGGAGAGAAGAGAGAGGTAAGAAAATTATAAGAGAGGTTTTCGAAGGTGGATATTTGTTGATGAGGATGGATCCTCCAAAAATGGTGATAGAATTACTCTAGACTAGTCAAGACCTCATTAAAAGAGCCTTGTCTCTTGTAATCATGCTTGAAGACTTGTAGAACCATAGCCATTCTAGAAGGAAGAAAAGTGGGGATGGCCTGTGTCACCATTACACGAGAAAACTGGGGTCCACTACAAAAATCATATCTCCGTGTTCATAACTCCAAAAATTCTGAAAAAAATTGAGCTAAAATTTGAGATCACAAGCTACATCTTTCATGTTGAACGCTCCTTCAGATTCGGGGTTCTTCTTTACTTAAAAAATTCAGCCAAATAATGTATTATTTGTGGCTGCAAAAGTCTTTTGGTGGTCCCCTTTGAGTGGACTTCTCTCTTGCCTTCAAGTGTAAGCTCCTTCATGTGTATGAAAACATGACCTAGAGTGTTGAAAAGATTGGCAATCATCTAGATGGAGGTATTATTGAAATTTGAAAGTGGGGTTGAGGTTTGAAAATGAAAACTAGTGAATAAAATATTTGGTAGAGTGGAATAATATACATACATGAAAAATATATATTAGAAAATACTAGAATATATATATTTAATATTTTTAAGGTCAAAAGAGAGATCAACAAAGAAAGCTTACTTATTATGCTACATCGCGATTGATTAGCATAAGTATTATTTATTTAATAAAGGCTAAAACGTTAGTGAAAAAGGGAAGAAAAAATCAAAAGTAACTTATATAATAGGAAATATTTTTGGTAAAAGAGAAAAGAAATATGGGGGGGTTCCCATGCATGGAAAAGCATGCCTCATTAGCCCTCCCCCTAAGGCTAGAGGTATTCATGCCTTTAGCGTTGTACCTGATTCTTCTTCAATTGAGGTGGAGGAGTCTCCCTCCTCGGGGATTTCCATCATAGGTGTTTGATCAAATCTCAAAAAGTACTGCTTCAACCTCCATCCATTGACACGTGTTTTGTGGAGCCTACCATCTGCATCCATCAATCGGTAACTGCCATTGGCGTAGCGCTTTCTAATGACAAATGGCCCCTCCCATCTGGGTGAAAACTTTTTATCCTTCCTAGTGTCAAACCTGTTATCATACCGTAGGACCAACATACCTCCCTTGAGACCTTTTGCCCTAAGTCCCTTGTTGAAGGTAAGTCGACGTTGCTCTGCCTGTGCTTCATAATAGTTGATAGCATCTTCTCTGTCTAGTTGAAGCCTCTCTAGATCAAGAATGTGGTTGTGGAGATGAGCATTAGGACGTTCCACGTGCCCAGCTAGCACCCTGAGACTAGCCAATTGTAGTTCAATGGGTAAAATGGCTTCCTTACCAAACACCAAGTGATATGGTGTGAACCCAAGGGATGTGCGAAATGAAGTGCGATAAGCCCAAAGTGCAGCCATAAGATGCTTGTCCCAATCACTTTTGTGATTGTTTACATGCTTAGTGATGATCTTGCAGATCATACCATTTACCTTTTCCACCAAACCATTGCATTGTGGGTAGTAGGGAGTTGAGTGTCGTCGTGAGATACCTAACTTCTCCATTAGCTCTCCTACAAGGTCTCCTCTAAAACCTGGTCCCCTGTCAGAAATTATTTCAAGAGGAGTGCCAAAATGGCAACAAATGTTTTCAAATACGAACTTAGCCACTTCCTTAGCTGTAATCCGGGTGGTGGCAACTGCTTCAGCCCACCTGGTCATGTAGTCCACACCCATGATGATATAAAATTTACCTGATTGGCTCCTTGGCAAAGGCCCAATAGCATCAATTCCCCATTTCTCAAATGGTCCATATGAGATTATAGGAGTCTGTGGCTCATATGTGAGCCTCCTATCCCCTGCCTTTTGACATTCCTTGCATGTTTTACACCAATGATGCACATCCCTATGTAGACTAGGCCATACAAACCCGGCTTGTAGAATCTTTCTACTAGTGATGTCAAGTGCAAAGTGTCCTCCGCAAACACCATCATGGCAACTTGAAATGATTTCAGTGATCTCTCTAGAGAGAGGTACACGCCTAAGAATTTGATCCTTACCCTTGCAGTAGAGGTCGTCATTGATAAGGCGGTATTTTGTTGCCTTGCGCACAAGCCACTGCTTTTGGCCCTTAGTAAGATCCTTAGGACACTCTCCTGTGTCCAAGAAACTCATGATGTCAGGCATAGCATCGCTACCTTGGAAGAGAGGCAGGTTCAACTTGATAGCACCCACCACTGAAACATCTTGCAACTTCTCTCTAGCTAGAGCATCTGCTTCTTGATTTTCTGCTCGAGGGACATGATGTAATTGTACAACTTGAAATTTCCCTAAAAGTTCCTTGACTTTGCGCAAATGGCCTAGCAAGATATGATTTTTACAAGCCCAAGTTCCTTGTATTTGTTTTATTAAAAGCATGGCATCACCAAATACATTTAACCGTTGAATGCCCTGTGTCACACACCACTCTAACCCAAGAGTTAAAGCTGCATATTCTGCCTCATTGTTAGAGTGAGAATCCAAGAGATTCCCAATGGAGAAAACCTTGTCCCCTTGCTCGTTGAAGATGACAATGCCTGCTGCAGCTTTGTCCACTTTCCTCTTGTAGGCTCCATCAAAGAAAAGAGAGTGAGCCTCCTCTACCTTAGGGACTTCCAGCACGGGTGTAATATCTTGATCATTTGGCTTTATCTTTAGCTTCTTTTCATAGTGGCGATGAGTGAGAATACCTCCTAGACTGGCCCTTGTGGAGTTCTCTACTTGCATTGTGTAGTCAAACTCTTGTAGCCTTGTGAGCCATTTGGAAATCCTAGAAGAAACATCCATGTGCTGCATTACATAAGGAAATACTTCTTCCATTGTTAAGATTATGAATGGTCTAGACAATAAATAAGAGCGAAATTTGGTGGTAGCAAACATTAATGCAAGCACCATGTGCTCCATTGCCGTGTATCCCTTTTTTTGGTTCATTTAGATTCCGACAGAGTTGTCACATCATAGGTGAATCAAAAAAAGAATCTTCTAAAATATGAGGAATCTCATGGCGTGCTATATATCAATAGATAGAGCTTGAAGAGAACATTCTAACTGTCAAACCTCTGTCAACTTTGGAGTTTGTTTGCAAAAATTTATCCATGCGCCCGTTTTGGTAGAGAGAGGTAAAGTCAAACTCCTTAAAGGGCCCCTTTGTGAGTCCAAATTTTGCCTAATGCCCCTGATGAAGATGTGAATGATGACTATGAAGATGTGATTGATGAAGCTAAAGCAGAGGAGAGCAACAACGACATCAACACTACAGAGACCCAGTATGGACCCTTGCTACCTGTAGATACGGTTGTTCCGGTAATGTCTATTCAAGTATGGAAAAATATGTTCAACTTCTAACTACTTATATGTACTTTTCAACTTTTACAGAGGTTGATTATCTTGGACCTCAATGGATTGATGCTGATGCGCGTGCCTCTCGGTGACACAGAATCCTTTGAGGATTTGCAAACGTTTTGGATGGGAACTTGTCGAGTCGTGGTTCGTCCAAGAACCAAGTAATTTATTCAGTTTCTTCTTTCGCGCTTCAGAGTTGCCATATGGTCTTCAATGCAAAGGCAAAACTTGTCGCCACTAGTTACAATAGTTTGCAGTGTATGCAGCGCTCACACGTCAGATTTTGCCTTTTTGTATGATCAAAGAAAATGCGTTACCGTCGAGGGCCACTACCACCCTAAAAAACCACACTTACCTCTTTTGTACAAACCGTTTAGCCAAATCGGTGTACCCTTTGATGCAACTAATACACTACTGATTGATGATACTCCTGAAAAGGGAGAACTAAATCCGTCGGGAACAACTATCTCACCACCTTCTTTCGAGGGGCATTCCTTCGATTTTTACCTTGAAGACATTCTGATTCCATACTTACAGAAATTGTATCTCAGTCCATTGTTCACGGACGATTTTGTACTTTCTAATGAATTAAGATGACTCTTCTATCATGTCTTTGTCTTGTCTAACATTGAGAGAGAGAGAGAGAGAGAGAGAGAGAGAGAGAGAGAGAGATTTGACATGGTAAAGAAATGTATTTCAAGCACACTTTTTCACAGGGCACAATTGACAAATGAGCTCAAAAAACTTCATGTATTGAAAGCCATTTGTATACACTTGGGTTCACAAGAATATCTGTTACATTGACACTACTTCAACCCGACCATCCAACTCTTTGCACAAAATATCTTTTTCCCTTTGCCGCATCACCTTATGGCCAGCTAGGAAAAAGGAAAAATCTGATAGGTCCCTGTCCATTGACTCTTCAATTATGTCATGCCACAACTGTTGAAGACTGCATAGCTCCCTTATTGTAACCACCAACAGTAGGCCATGCTCTTTATCAATCACTTCCACATCCACAGCAGGATTATCTTCCAAACCTGCAGAAACCTAGTCCATAGGAATGTACTTACCATTGAGCATTTGTGATCGCATATACCAAAACGAGAGTAACAGTGATTGGCTTGCAATCATGTACTTGACAACTAGAGTATCAAGCGCGACCTGGCACCGTAAGCCAATCTCTTCCTTTACATACCATCCTCTGTCAAGAAGTTTGTCACAGGATGACTGCTGAAATGACTTGCACATGAACATAGTTTTTGTAACACGGATGTTGTAGCTATGAAACAACTCTATGAAGAGTGCAGCAGGACAAAAGTTTGCAATTCTAACCAGTTTGGTGGGAATAGAGCTACGTAGAGACCTTTGTATATCCTTGTAGAGCTTACTTTGCATTGCCTCCACCATTGTTTCCTCAGGAATTGGCCAGTCCACAGTGTTCCAATCGGTTGGTAGAGGCACTTTCACCAACATGCCATTCTTATTCCCTGAGCTGAGTTGGTAGAAGTGGTCATAAAAAAATATTCCTTCATCAGCCAGGCTTTTGCTGCTCCTCCCTGAATACTGTAGAGAACCAATGTGGGCATGAACAACAAGGAAGAGGCCTATTATGCACTCCACAGGCTCCCATTGCTCATAAGAAGAGGGATAAACATCTGCAATATATATAAGAAGAGTTAAACTAAGAGTATCAATAAGTAAAAATGACAAATCTAATGTAATTGAGCTGTGAAGAATGGAGACATTGCTCATAAGAAGAGGGAGAAACATTGCAAAATATATAAGAAAAGTTATAATGAGAGTATCAGTAAGTTCAGATGTCAAGAGTACTTACAGATCAAATGAAGTTTAGATGTCAAGAGTACTTACAATTGCAACGTGGTTGATGTATATCTGATACATTTCCACCGTTTGCTATCACATCTGGATGGGTAAACACATGCTGAACAAGAACTTCTTTTACAGATCTTTTACCGATTTCAACTTTGAAATCCAACACTTTGGCCTTCCATGCTGAGCGGTAAACGTTGATACCACTAGACCTCTTGGGTCTTCTTGGTTGCATGAGGACCCATGAACCTTTGTTTATCCTTTGTCCAACCCATTGGTTCTCTGCACTTATTGAATTTGATATTGTAATTGAGGATATGCTACTACTTGGCCTTCTAGGCAAAGTGCAACTGTTGGTTGTTGGTGTGAGAGACAGTAAACACCTGGAGCTTCTTGGGCGAGAAGACGTGGAAGCCATAGCTCTCAGAGAAAAGCTTTAGTGGAGGAGATTCACTTTGAAAGCATTCTAATGGAGGGAAAGTGTTTTAGAATTCCAATATCTTGTGCGGGCTTAATGGTCACCCTCCAGTACGTTAATGACCATAAGAGAATATCAGAAGTGGGACCACTGGCAAGCACCTAACAGCTCGGTAAAAGGAAGGAAATTACGATGCCACAATCCTAGATTCGTGAAAGTTTTATGCTATTTTCCTATATTTTGAGTCTTTCCACATACTTTCCTACGTAACGTAGCCTTCGTGTTCATTGGACGCACTCTATTTTTCTCTCTCTTCATATGGCCCTCCAAATGACCTCCGAAATTTCCTAATGCAAACTTGTACCAAAAAATTTCAGAACTTCCATTGAAGACGATTGTATCTATGCTCCCGCCCAAATCTTGCTATGAGTAACTCTACTTCCCTCTCAAAACCTTGTATTCCCCCTTTCATATTTCCACTAATCGTACTGTGTGTTCTAGTACACACCATGACTACCTCTCGAATGCCTAGCACTATTATTGACTATGTTCGCATTTTTAACAACTATACTAGAAATCATCAGGCATGGATATTATCTAGAATAACTATCAAAAGTTGGGTATTATTACAGACGAGGATGAGGAAGAGGAGGTAACACAATGATTTTGTGGAGGCTTTCAAAGGACAACTTAAAGATTTTACATTGTGTGCACAAAGCAAGCGGGTTAAAGAGGTCGTGATACAACATGTTTTCCAACATGCAGACATAAGGTTTCAAACATCTTCTTCTAGTTTTCCATGACATCGACCAAACTGTAAGTTATTCTAAGCATATACCTCATTTAGTGCATGATTATTTTGGTAGGTTTGGGGTTAATATTATGTTTGGTATGTTGCAGTTATTTGTCCATCAAACAGGACAGACTGGCAACCATTTGGGAGCATAGTTAGGATTTTTGATGCTTTCCATGCATTTATCGGCAAGTAAATGTACCGAGGAAGATCGCACAAGGAGCTTGCAGATAATACAATATTCTTTTATAATATATCATATTTCGAACTCAAATGTTGGTTGGTTAGGGTCGTGTAACTCCCATTGTCATTGTTTTCAAATTCCATCCTTTGAAAGCAAGGATTGGTCTTTGCCAGCGTCTCAAACTAGTGAAAGATTTAGGAACAGGTTGTTTCAGGATATACAAAAGTCCCTTAAGTATTCAATTACTACAAAGATTGTTGGGCTCACTCTATTTATGCATGTTGAAGTGTTTGGTGCTCCATGACTAAGGTACTTGAGGGTAAGGTGTTCCACAAAGTCAATGCATATCCCTACACAAGGGAGGGTGAGACCTCATTCTAGGGGCTAGAGAGAGAACACACACACCCTCACACAAGGCAAGCTTGATACCAAGAAGGCAAATAAGACACTTGTCAAGCTCCTCTTCATGTTGCCGTCATAGTGTGCCTAAAGCCTATTGGTTAGCCTTCCAAGGGGTTCAATGATAATTTAGTTGATTTAATTAATTGTTTTTTCATTTATCTAGTCCTCTCTCTCAAAGAGGAAGGGGACACTTGTTCCAAGGCTAGCATGTTTGCTTGATATGCACCCTGCATGTGATTGGTCAGGCTTGAAGGCGTCCAATGAGCTTCTTTCATGAGCTAGAAGAGGGGGTCAACCAAGGAAGCTAGGCGCTAGCTTGGGGGGGTATACTCTCCCACTATCTCTCTCACTCTCTCTCTCTCTCTCTCTCTCTCACACACACACACACACACACACACACACACACACACACACACACACACACACACACACACACACACACACACACACACACACACACACACACACACACACATTGTGTGAAGTGCAAAGTGCAAGAGATCCATCTCCTTCTCCAAGCTAGTAGAGAAGTTGAAAGCCTACACCAACACTCTTGGCTATGGAATGCAAATCCAACCAAGAGCCATGCTTCAATGCTTAAGCTTGCCATCTTCTCAATCTTCATTACTAAGCTATTATGTATGCTAGCAAGAAGAGTGATGATAAGTGAGGAACTACTTCTTTCTCCTATCGAATGTTTCTTCTTCCTCTTCACCACCCTCATTCCCCGCTATCTCTCTCCACCTTTGAAGGTGTTTGAGGCCTTGGGATTGAGGCTGGGGATAGTTAATGCTTTTTGCAAAGTTTATGTTATGGTCGTGATGCATGAAGCTTTCCATCTTCATTGCATCACCTAGGTCACAAGGAACACAAAGATTGTATTGTACCAAGTATCTCTCTTGATGGGAGAACCTATAATACAAAAGCCTATTGGAGGGGGGATCGGCTCCACATAAATCCGGTCCTCAACTATTGTCAAGTTCTCTAAACTCTCTCTCTTGCAAAAGTATTTTTCATGCCAAGTTAGTTAAGTACTATGATTAT
This sequence comes from Adiantum capillus-veneris, assembly GCF_014529385.1. Taxonomy (NCBI): domain Eukaryota; kingdom Viridiplantae; phylum Streptophyta; class Polypodiopsida; order Polypodiales; family Pteridaceae; genus Adiantum; species Adiantum capillus-veneris. The sequence continues at coordinate 70,957,791 of NC_140934.1, forward strand.
GTTGCTACCATCAATTAATTTTATTCTCTATGTTCTCAAAGTAGTCTCACAAAAATGCTCTCTTTAATTCTCCTAATTCCACTATTCTCAAAGTTCATAGGCCATTTCCATTACATTGATATCAAAGCTATTGGTTTCTCTTTTCTTGCTTTAAAAGAGGGGTCCTTAAGTTGTCCATGAAAGGTTGGGCCTGCTAATTGCAATAGGGTAAGTGGGACATGGATCTAATATCTTGGTTGAGAAGGACTTAGTTCGATGTACACCATTGGGAACTATAGTCTAAATAATGGAGCCTCTTGGGGTTTGCCTTTGGCTTTACCATCATTGAGCCACGAGCAAGCTCAACAGGAACCATTATCAACCGAGCAATGTTAGACCCTCTCCACTAGTCTTTGCAATCAACAGTGTCTAAACCACAGGTGTGGCTCCTTGAGAACTGATTTTCAAAGGCAAAGAAGAGTAGCGACTAAGTTTTTTGAGGGTACCAAAGGCAAAGAAGAGTAGCGACTATGTTTTTTGAGGGTACCAAAGCACAAAGTAATCTATACATAAGTTTAAGTAGCACGGCTAACAATAACCAAGAGAGTAGAATGAACATTGATAACTTCGATTTTGCACATGAAGATGCTAATGATGATGTTCCCATATTTGTTAATTATCTTGCTACTAGGTTGCAACAAGCTATGGGAAACCCTGCTTTGCAAGCTGAAGTTTCTCAACAACTTCATGCTTATATGTTTTCCGTTCAAGGAGAGAGAGATTAGGAGGCCTCTTGATGAGACCCCCAAAAGAAGACTCTCTCCCATACGAGAGGAGGAATCCAAAGAGAGAGAAATTAATGAATCCCTAAGTTCCTCTGAAGATGTGGCTCCACAAAGACGGCGGTCTAGCGTTGCCAATTCCTCCCAAGAGGAAATGGTCAACCCACCGTTCTTATTCTCGTCACTCCAAAAGGGCAGAGAGGAATCAAAGGAATAAAAGGGCAAGAAAGAGGTCACCCTCTTCTCCTTCTTCTTCACCTTCCTCCTCTTCCGACGAAAGCTATGGCTATTCTCCTAGAGAATACAAGAGGGGAGGACATCGCAAATCTTACCCTGTATGGCAAAGGTCTCAAAAGCTTAAGAAGTTCAAAGAATGAGGAAAGAGTATCTCTTTTCTCACCTATGATGGCACCTTTGGTGCTATCGACAAAGTATTGGCCTTCATCCAAAAATTTGATGCCGCCTTTGGAGACGAGGGATTTACGGAGTCCTCCAAGCTACTCCATGTAGCTATGCACTTTCTGAAATCGGCTCGTCAATGGTGGGCTAGCCTTCTTGGCAACGGCGAAGCCCCAAAGACATGGAAAACTCTACGAGTTTCCATCATGAAGCGATTCCTTGCAAGCAATGCAAAGAACAAAGTGCTTACCCACTCGGAATGGCATAGTTTGAAGCTTCTCTCCCATGAGTCTATCCACAAATACGTGGACAAGTTTTGGGATTTACATCTCAAGGCTACTATCTTTCAAAAGATAGACTTCATCGAGCAAAAGCAATAATTCTGTGCAGGATTAACTGAAGAGATGACCGAGTACGTCAACTCTCAACGGCCTTTTTCTATCACCAAAGTAATCCACCACACTATGGTTGCTTGACGCATCAATTTCCAATAAGAGGCTAGAAGGAATGTCAAGCCCATGGAAAGCAAAGGCAAAACTGATGCAAAGGAAAAAACCAATGCCCAAAATTCTTCCCAAGGCAATTCCAACAACAAAAACAACAATAATCGGTCCAAGGAGAAGGGAGTTTAAAAAGATAAAAATAAACTCTCCCCTTAAGAGCTTGAGGCTTTTTGCAAGGACCACAAATGTTTTAAGTGTGGGGAGCAAGGACATGGTTATCGTTCTTGCCCCAAGAGAAATGCCCACAATGAGACTCCTAGAGCTTCCACTATCGAAGCTCCAAAAGAGGATGCTCATTGCAAAGGATCACCTCTCTCCTATGCTTGGGGAAAGGTAAGGGAGAATGATGCCTTCATCTTGTTTGACCCTGATTCTACTCACAAATTCAAATCGATGGAGTTGGCCACCAAGTTGGGCATTCAAGATTTCGAGATGGGCGATACTGTAATTGCCGACACCGCTTTCAAGGGACAGCAAGCCTCCATTACTTCCTTGATTGGGAAGTTGAGGCTTCACGTGCAAAGCTATTTTAACAAAGAATACTTTTTCATCTCTCCTCTCCAACATAAGGATGCTATCCTAGGGGCACCATGGTTCAACCGCATGGTTGCCAACATGAAGCTCCCTAAAAGGAGAATGTACTTCACCTATAGGGGAAAGAGCATGTATATAGATGCTAGTGACTCTAGTCATACTATACCACTTGTAAATCCTCCTGCTTTTGATAAATTAATGAAGAGCTCAGTTTTTGCGTACATGATTTTTGTCAAAGAATCCCTAAAAGATCCTAATGTTTCATCAAATGTAAATGGTAGGAATCAAGAAGAGTTAGACTTGTCTAATTTTCTAAAAGGATTCCAAGATGTGTTCTTCAATGATATCCCTATGGACTTACCTCCAAAATGAGGGGATGATGACCATTGAATTGAGCTCCTACCAGGAAGCTCACAGCCTAACAAGCCTCCTTATCGAGTTTCCCAAGCTCAACAAGAGGAGATCATGAGGCAAGTACAAGAATTGGTAGACAAAGGGATGGTGATGCCTAGCTCCTCTATCTTTTGTTCTCCAGTACTTTTAGTGTAAAGAAAGATGGTACATATCGTGTGTGTGTGTGTGTGTGTGTGAGAGAGAGAGAGAGAGAGAGAGAGAGAGAGAGAGAGAGAGAGAGAGAGAGAGAGAGAGAGAGAGAGAGAGAGAGAGAGAGAGAGAGAGAGAGAGAGAGAGAGTGGACTATCAAGCATTAAACCATATCACTGCCAAAAATAGATTTCTCGTACCTCGGGTAGAAGATCTGTTTGATCAGTTACAAGGCTCTACCTACTTCAGTAGGAATGACCTTAAAAGTGGCTATCATCAAAAGGATAGTGGATAAAGATATCCTAAATACCAGGTTTTGTATAAATTTTTTGTCTTTATATCTAGTCATGCATTTTGGCTTGACTAATGCACCAGCCATGTTCTATCGTCTAATGGAGAAAATATTTAGACCCTATCGCAAATTCACCGGAGTGTTCTTTGATGATATCAACACCTACTCCAAGTCCTTGGAGGAACACAAGCAACATCTCCATGTGATTTTTCAAGCTTTAAGGGAGAACAAGCTTTTTATTAATCAAAAGAAAAGCAAATTTTTCCTTCAAGAAATTCAATTAAGCTCTCTAGAAGACTATTGAACAGGGTCCAATGAGCATTCAACAGCCTAATGGCTTGCCTGGTTCCTATTGGCCAGGAGGCAAAGGGGTCCAATAAGAGTTTAGTTGAATTTATTAATTACCTAAAGCTCTAACAAAAGGGGAAAGGGGGAAACATATCAAAAGGCTATCACTTATGCTGCTTAAAATCCGTTGGCTGAGGCTGGGGAGGTCCAATAGGATGGAAGCATGAGCAAATAGCAAGAGGGGTCGACCAAGAGAGAGAGGGGGCTGATTTTTCAAAGGCATTATTTGACTCACACACTCACACAATCTATGTGTGAAGCAAGAATAATCTCTCTCTCCTTCTCAAGCTTCAATGGAAAGCTTACCACCTACTCCAAGCTTGTAAGAAGGGAGGCTTTACACCAACAACTCTTGGCTTTGTGATGAAAATCATACCAAGAGGCAAGATTCAATGCATGCTCATCTCCTCTACCATGCTAATTACTAAGCTAAGCTATGCTAATAAGAGTGATCATGTGAGGAGATGTATATCTTTCTCGTAAGAATACTCCTTCTTCCTCTCAATCTACTCTCATACCCCGCTAGCTCTCACCATCTTCGAAGGTGTGTGAGGTCTTGGGTCTGAGACCGTGAGGGAACTGATGTTGTGTTTAATAAGTGTTGTGCTTAGTGCTTGAAGTTTTCATCTTCATAGCACTAGCTAGTATTGAAGGAACACAAAGAATTGTATTGTAAAATTTCTCTCTTGATGGGAGAAACTATAATACAAAGCCTTTTGGAGGGGGGACTGGCTCCATGCAAATCCGGTCCTCAACTCTTGTCAATTGCTTAATTTCCCTCTCTTTTGAAGTATTATTCATGCTATCTAACTAGGTGTTATACTTTTTGTTGCTCTCTCCACCCAAGCACTCTTGTTATTCTCATTAGGAATCTATTCTAATGAAATGCTCACTATGTTCATGCTATTTTCCGCTACACAAAATTTACAAGGCCATTAAATATTACACTGGTATCAAAGCACAAGGTTTCTCTTTTCTTGCTCAAGAAGGGAGGTCCTCAAGCTAGATATAAATGGTTGGTATTATTAATTGCATGTGAGTAAGTAGAATAGGGATTTTTTAGCCTTGCAGTGCACCTGCCTTTGTGCAGATAACGGGGCATCACCGTCGAGAGCTATGGTCTTAATAGTGGAGTCCTACGGGGCTTGCCTCTGGCACCACTATTGAGCTATTAGAAGCTTGATAGGAGCCGGTGCTTTTTTGGTGTTGAATGACCCTCTCTTCTATTCCTTGCAATTAATGGTATTCGAGCCACGGGTACAATAGCTTGAGTGCTTTTTCTAAAGGGGTAAAGAGGAGTAGCAACTAGGGCTTGAAGTGCCAAAGTACACCTAAAAAGTTGTTAGAATGGCTGACAATAGTAAAGAGAGTGAAATTAATGTTGATAACTTTGATTTTGCTAATGAGCAGGCTACTAATGATGCTCTGATGCTTGTTAACTATCTTGTTTCTAGGTTTCAACAAGCCGTGGGCAATCCATCCCTCCAAAGTGAAGTGCAACGGCAGCTTCGTGCTCATGGGATTCTCCAAGATCCCCACCATGACAAGAGAGCACCTAGGAAGAGTCCTTGTGGGACTTCCAAAAGAGGCCTCTCTCCGATTCGGGAAGAAGAAGAGGATCCATACGAAGGGCTCAAAAATTTACTCCTTGATGATGCATCTCCTTCTCAAAGGAGAAATCAAGAGCCTCCACCGAAGGAATGGGAAAGAAATGAGTCTCCCGCCACCTCAACGGAGATGGCTCCACGAAGACGGCGGGCTAAACGCTCTCCATCACCTCCAAAACGGAGAAGACCATCGCATACTTCTCCACACCCTACTTCAAAGAGGGATGACAAAAAGCAAGAGAAGAAAAAGGTGAGAAAGAGGACACCCTCTTCTCCATCTTCTTCATCCTCTTCCTCTTATGATAATGATGGTGAAGACAAAGAAGATCAAGGCAAGAAAAAGGCAAGAAAGAGGTCACCCTCTTCTCCATCTTCCTCAAATTCTTTACCTTCTGAAGAAAGTGATGGTGTAACCTTTAAACCATCAAAAAGAAGAGGCCATAGGAAATCCTATTCCGTGTGGAAGAGGTCATCCAAACTCAAGAAGTTCAAAGAGGGAGGGAGCATCTCTTTCCTTACCTACGATGACACCTTTGGTGCTATGGACAATGTCTTGGCCTTTATCCAACAGTTCGATGCGGCGTTTAGAGATGAGGGCTTCACGGAGTCCTCTGAGCTATGCCATGTAGCTATGCACTTTCAAAAGTCCACCAGACAATGGCGATCTAGCCTACGGGCCAACGGTGAAGCTCCACAAACATGGAAAGCTTTAAGAGCTTCCATTATGAAGCAGTTTTTGGCCACCGATGCCAAAGACAAAGTACTCACCGAATGGCGAAGCTTGAAGCTCTCTCCCTACGAATCCATTTACAATTATGTAGACAAGTTTTGGGACTTACAACTCAAAGCCACTGTCTTCAAGAAGTTGGATTTTGGAGAGCAAAAGCAACAATTTTGTGCGGGCTTAACTGAAGAAATGGTGGGAGTATGTCAACTCCCAAAGGCCACGCACCATATCGGCGGTTATACACCATACTATGGTGGCTTCTCGAATCAATTTCCAAACAGGGGCTAAAAGAAATTTTAAGCCCACGGAAAACAAGGGTTCCAATGAGCCTAAGGGGAAGGACCATGTCCAAAAGTCTCCTAAGGGAAATTCCAACAAAGCTAAAGAGAAGGGAGTTTATAAAGGCAAAAATAAACTCTCTCCTGAAGAGCTTGAGCGTTATCGCAAGGATAACCGCTGTTTCAAGTGCGGAAAGCAAGGGCTTGCGTACCGCTCTTGGCCCCAAAATAACACCCGCCATGAGCCTCCTAGAGGTACCTTGGTCGAAATCCAAAATGAGGAAACTCACCACAAAAGATCTCCTCTATGCCATGCTTGGGGAAAGGTAAGAGAACATGATGCTTTTATTCTCTTTGACCCTAGTTCTACTCACAATTTCATATCCACAGAAGTTGGCCACCAAGGTAGGCATACAAGCTTATGATATGGGAGATGTCCTACCCGCAGACGGTGCTTTCAAGGGGCAAGAAGCTTCAGTCACTCCCTTAATCGGGAAATTGAGTCTCCATGTCCAAAGCTATGTGGACAAAGAGGACTTCTTTATCTCTCCTCTCAAGCATGAGGATGTCATCCTAGCGGCACCATGGTATGATCGCATTGCTGCCAATGTTAAATTCCCTGAAAGGAGAATCTCCTTTAAGTTCAGGGAAAAAGATATGTACATAGATGCCAAGAAAATGGGTAACACCATACCCATTGTACATACACAAGCTTTCAATAATTCAATAAAGAGCTCTATTTCCGTGTAAATGATTTTTGTTAAAGACTCTCAAAATGAACCTAATGTTTTAGCAAAAGAAAATATACACAATCAAAAGGAATTGGAGTTATCCAATTTTCTCAAGGGATTTCAAGATGTCTTTATTGACGACATCCTTGTGAGCTACCTCCTAAACGAGGCAATGATGACCATGCAATTGAATATCTTCCAGGAAGTTCACCGCATAACAAACCTCCTTATAGAGTTTCTCAAGCTCAACAAGAGGAGATTATGTGGCAAATGCATGAGCTAGTTGAGAAGGGCATGGTTAGGCCTAGCTCATCTCCATTTTTTTCTCCAGTGCTATTAGTGCAAAAGAAAGACTGCACATATCGCATGTGTGTCGACTATAGAGCACTAAATAGGATCACTATCAAGAATAGGTTTCCCGTTCCACGGGTAGAAGATCTATTTGATAAGCTACAAGGGTCCACCTACTTCAATAGGATTGACCGAAAAAGTGGCTATCATCAAATAAGGATAGTTAATCAAGACATTGTAAAGACCACATTTCGCACTACGTTTGGTCTTTAGGAATACATTGTCATGCCTTTGGCTTAACCAATGCACTAGCCACATTCAACTGCTTGATGGAGAAGCTATTCCAGCCTCACCGAACCTATACTGGAGTGTTCTTGGATGATATCATCTACTCTAATTCATTGGACGAATACAAGCAACACCTCCGAGTAATATTTCAAGTTCTAAGAGAGAATAAACTTTATGTTAATTGAAAGAAAAGTGAATTTTTCTTACAAGAGATTCAGTATTTAGGTCACATTATCTCTCAAGATGGCATCCAAATGGATCCATCAAAATTAGAGGTAATAGAAAAGGATGGCCTAAACCAAGGAATCTTCATGAACTAAGAAGCTTTGTAGGTATGTGTGCATACTATAGACGCTTCATAGAAAATTTCTCACTAATAGCAGGACCATTACATGACCTAACAAAAAAAAACGTTAGGTATACATGGTCTTCCAAGGAGAACAATGCTTTTGAAAAGCTTATCTCTCAACCTGTGCTTACACTACCAGATCTCTCAAAGCCATTTGAGGTCCAATGTGATGCTTGTGGTGATTGCCTTGGAGTTGTTTTGCTCCAGGGGGGCATGCCATAGGCTATAAAAGTCAAAGCCTTGACCCTGTTGAGCAAGCTCTAGGCATATATGAAAAGGAAATCCTCGCAGTTCTACATGCCGTATACTCATGGAAGCACTATTTATTGGGGACTCCTTTCATTCTGTGGAACGGATCACCAATGTCTTAAGTACTTCATGACACAGACCAAGCTCTCCAACAAACAAATGAGGTTGGCAATTATCCTTTTGCAACTACATTTTTATATTGCTCACATTGCTGGCAAGCATAATCAAGTAGTCGATGCACTCTCAAGATGGCCGAGAGTGAATGCAGTTTCCACAACAACTCACAATGATCTATCTTCTATGATAGATGAGTATGCTATTGATCCCGGTTTTAGAGATGTGATTTCAGCCCTTGCACTAGGGAAGAAAGAGGAACCATTTACTTTACAAGATGAGTATGCTATTGATCCCGGTTTTAGAGATGTGATTTCAGCCCTTGCACTATGATAGATGAGTATGCTATTGATCCCGGTTTTAGAGATGTGATTTCAGCCCTTGATAGATGAGTATGCTATTGATCCCGGTTTTAGAGATGTGATTTCAGCCCTTGCACTAGGGAAGAAAGAGGAACCATTTACTTTACAAGATGGTTATCTTCTCTATGGAAATAGACTATGCATTACTAACTCACTCTGTGAGAAAGTAATGTATGAATCTCATGCTCCTCCTTATGCGGGGTATAGAGGGATTCAGTCTACCCTAAAGGGGATTGAAACATATTTCTATTGGCCTACCATGAAAGCAAACATACAAGAGTATGTTTCTAAATGTGTGGTATGCCAAAAGACAAAGTGTGATAGAGGGAAGCAACCTGGATTGCTTCAACCTTTGCCAATCCCTAATTCACCATGGGAGAGCATATCCATGGATTTTATCTTTGGATTGCCTCAGTGTATCCATGGGAATATGAGAATATGGACGATAGTAGACACGTTCAATAAACAAGCTCATTTTATACTTGTCAAAAAGACTATCAAAGCCCATCAAATGGCAACCCTCTTCATTTCACAAATATTCAAGTACCATGGCTTGCCAATGTCTATAGTGTCGGATAGAGATCCTACAATGGCCATTAATTTTTGGAAGGGTCTCTTCGAGAATGTAGGAACAAGGCTAAATTTCTCTTCAGCCTATCACCCGCAAACGGATGGCCAAAGTGAAATAGCTAACCTAAAAATTCTAGATCTACTAAAAGCCTATGTAACGGAAGTAGATCAAAGATCCCAATGGGAGAAGTACTTACTGTTAGTGGAGTATACCTACAATAACACTGTACATACATCCACGAGAAAAGCACCTATTGAGGTAATTGAGGGAAGATCAAAAAGTCCCCTGCTACTTAAGGTGAACGGGAAGATCTTCGCTGCAGATGAGTATAGACGAGACCTACACGAATCTTTCCAAAAGATTAAGGATGCTATCTCTATGTTAACCCTCACGGCTCACTGATACCCTATCACCTACAACAGACGTTGTATTATTTACTTGGTACAGTCAGGTACCGGGCTTATCGGTCCAATAGGAAAAGGGTAAGAGTGATTGGCGATGAGAGGTGCACTCTAACTGGAACATTCAAGGGATTAGTTGGCTAAGCATGGGTGCCCAAGTGTGAATAGGGCAAGCTCATATAAAAGTCAACTAAACCTAAAATTCACTCATTCTCTCATTTGTGCAATTGAAGAGTGCTCTTGCTCCATCTCCATCTTCTTCTTCTTCATCTCCTTGTGTGTGTGTGTGTGTGTGCGAGAGAGAGAGAGAGAGAGAGAGAGAGAGAGAGAGAGAGAGAGAGAGAGAGAGAGAGAGAGAGAGAGAGAGAGAGAGAGAGAGAGAGAGAGTGCGATCGAGCATTGTGACGGCACGACGGCGGTGAGGTGGTTGAGCGCGGCGTAGCGACGTCTCCCTCTTCTTCACGGTGAGGAATCCTCCACGACAGCAAGCGTAGAGCAGTGAGTGACACACCAGCGCCATTTTTGAGCTTACTAGTTTAGGCTTGCTGTGTGCTTGGAGCCATTTGTGGCTTGCACACAGTGTATCGGCAAGTTCCTTGTATTGACACGTGCGACATACGCGCACACTCTATCTCACAGCAAAGGCAAAAGGCTGCTGATGACAAGAACATAAGAGCCTAAGCCTTTAAAGAGAATGATTGGGTCTTACTCAAATTTCCCAAGGCTCAATTAAGGCACACGACGGGCAAGAATCCTACGGGACACCCAAAGTACTATGCTAAGATAGCAAAAAGGTACTATGGTCCCTTCCAGATTCTTAGGCCATTCAATGAGATGGCCTATCAACTCAAGTTTCCCAACCATTGTCTCATACACAATACTTTCCATGTGAGCCTATTAAAGCCTTACAAAGGAGAGCCATCTCAAGAATCAACTATTGAAGACCAACCGGAGATCGAGGACCAAGAAGAGGTGCTGCAACCCGAGTCCATTCTCCGACATAAAGACAAGGTACTAAGAGGTGTAAGACTATCCGACGATATCTTATTAAGTTTAAGAATTATTCTTTTGAAGATGCTAGATGGATGCAAGGCATACAATTACAGATGCTAGATGGATGCAAGGCATACAATTAAAGGATAACCTAAACCTTGTCAATGCTTACAATGCTTCCCTAGAGTAAGAAAATGTACATATGTTAAAAATGAACAAAATGTTTTTGTCTTATAAGACTCTATTTTTCTTTAGTGTGCACAAAAATGAAGTAGTATGCATGCTTAGATCAAGTTTGCGGAGACTACGTCTCCCAAATACCAAGTAGAGCTTGTCACTCTATCATGGAAGACTGATAGGACTAATGTGCAGACATGCTTGCGGCGGCAGCTTAGGCTCTCAAGCACCAAATGGACTAGTCATCCATTCTGGAACGATGTCGTAGGGTAACATAGGGATCCTCTACCCGCTAGAAAAAGGACTAATGAATATGCTTTATCTTATCTACCCCATAGTCGAGAGGGTTCTTGTAACCCTAAGATAATGTGTAGATCACAACATCATCAAACTTAATTGTATATCTTGAATATCCTTTAAGCTGTTTATACACCCGCATCAATCATTAAAATTGAAGCTAAATCCTTGCACAAAATCTCTAAATCTCTCTCTCTCTCTCTAGATGTGTATCTGCAGGTTTGATATTAGTTCTAGTGTACACTTCCTTCTTGCTTGTGTTGCTCAGGGATTCTCCCCCTTTGCATCGTAGTTCACGCTCTAACTAGGTGGTGCCCCTTCACCCGTCTGTTGGTTGTGGGTTTTTTGTTGTTTCTCTTGTTTGTGGTTTCCTTAGCCCCAATTGAGCATCACAGGATCCTCGAGGGGTGTTTAGAGGCCACCTCTCTTGTTGCCGCCTCGGACAATCTCAATTTTGATTCCCTTGTTAGGTAATAAGACGTAGCTAAATAGATAATTGAGTAGATTACTTAATGGAGAGAGACAAATTTACATACACGAGATTATAGAGTAGAGAGAGAGAGAGAGAGAGAGAGAGAGAGAGAGAGAGAGAGAGAGAGAGAGAGAGAGAGAGAGAGAGAGAGAGAGAGAGAGAGAGTACACACGATATACATGGTTCACCCAATGTGGGCTATGTCCACGGGAAAGCAGCCACTCAATGGCTTTAGTACTTCAAAACAAGAAGTAGTTTACAAAGGGATTATACCCTTAATGGAGCTCCCGCCTTGCTTCACTCTCACCACCTCACACTCACCTTGTTGCATCAACTTCAAACTATGAAATGTGTGTAGAAATGGCCTCCTTTTATAGGCCAAAAGGACTGCCCTCTCTCATGAGAGGCAGCCATGTGTACCCGCCCTTGTGTAGATAAGTCCAAATCGGACCCTCCAATCCGCCCATGTGTGGCCGCCCTTGAGAAGACAAGTCTGCTTTTGAATTCGGCCACCGGCCACCGGCCATTGACTATCGGCCACCGGACAACCGAAGGTTGTTTTCTGATCACTTTCCGGCTGGCGTCCGGTCTTAATATTCCGGCGAAGCAAAAAAAAAAGTCTCGGGGGCTTCCGCCCTCGAGGCCCCTAAAGTTGCCCTTGATTCTTGGCCGCCGTGAAAATTTTGGTTTTCGGTGATTGATTTTCCTTCACGCACGATGGCTTCTCCTCATAATGGGGGCCTTATAAATGTGCGCTTTTACCACAGAAAATTACAAGGGTAAATCAGGCTCCATACTTAACAATCTCCCACTTGGAGACTGATCTCCAAAACAAACCTGTGACTGCTTTTTATTCTGGCTTCTTATCCTTGAATGTCGATTGAAGATGAGCAAAAGCTCAACTTCTCCTTGTTGACCACCTTTGTAAACATGTCTGTCTGCAGGATTTTCACTTGTATGCACCTTTCCTAACTTTAGCTGTCCCTCTTCCAAAAGAGTGCGTATGAAGTGATATCTCACCTCAATGTGCTTTGTCCTTGAATGAAAGGTTGAGTTCTTCGCAAGATGGATAGCGCTTTGGCTATCACTGTACAAGACACAATTGTCTTGTTTGAATCCAAGCTCTTCTAAGAATATGTGAAGTCACAGAATTTTTTTGCTTGCCTCCATCATTGCTACATACTCTGCTTCCGTGGTAGAAAGTGAAACCAGTTTCTGCAGGTTTGAAGCTCAGCTTACTGCTGTGCCTCCAACCGTGAACACATAGCCAGTAGTGCTCCTTTGAGTATCTTTGTCGCCTGCCATATGTGCATCAGCACACCCTTCTAGAAAAATATCAGTTCCTCCAAAATACAAAGCATTTTTTGTTGTCCCTTTTAGATACCTAAGTATCCACTTCACAGCTTGCCAATGTTCTTTACCTGGGTTGTCCATGAACCTACTTACAACTCCCACTGCATGTGCAATGTCTGGCCTTGTCCAGACCATAGCATACATAAGAGAACCTACCGCTGCAGCATATGGAGCTGTAGACATATATGCTATTTCTTCTTGTGTCTTTGGACACATATCCTTCGTTAATTTAAAGTGACTAGCCAAAGGTGTAGATACTGGTTTTGCATTGCAAACCTTTCTAGTACCTTCTTGATGTAATTCTCTTGAGATAGCTTTATTGTCTTCTTCATCCTGTTCCTTGATATTTTCATACCAAGTATCCTCTTTGCAGCACCTAAATCTTTCATTGAAAAAGATTTAGACAGCTCCTCTTTTAGGTCTTTGATGTCCTGCATGTTAGCACTTGCAATCAACATGTCATCAACATACAACATTAGGATGATGAATTTCCCATCTCCCAAATTCTTCGTGTAGATGCAGTGATCCGAGTTGCATCTTGTGAATCCATGATCCAACATCCATTGATCAAACTTCAAGTACCATTGTCTTGATGCTTGTTTTAAACCATACAAGCTCTTTTTTAATCTGCAAACCATCTTCTCCTTACCTTTTACTTCATACCCCTTTGGTTGAAGCATGTAGATTTCCTTCTCTAAGTCACCGTGAGGGAATGTCGTATTTACATCCATTTGCTCGAGATTTAGATCATGAGCAGCCACAAGGCTTAAGACAAGCCTAATTGAGTTCATTTTTACAACAGGAGAAAATATTTCATTGAAGTCAATACCTTTCTTTTGAGAAAACCCTTTTACCACAAGCCTAGACTTGTACCTTTTCTTCCCACCTTCTTCTTCCTTCGGCTTGTACACCCATTTGTTTTGAAGTGCCCGCTTACTTTTAGGCAACTCAACCAACTCCCATGTTTGGTTGCGATGTAGTGAGTCCATCTCCACTTGCATGCTCTTTGTCCATTCTTCTGTGGATTCATGTTGCATAGCTTCTTCGTATGATTCTGGCTCTCCACAATCTGAGATCAAGAGATGGTTGAAGGAAGGAACAAACCTTTCTGGAGGTCTACTCGCTCTTGTAGATCTTCAGGGAATAGGTTGAGGCTCCTCATTTGGTTGACGTTGTTGCACATTGTCACTGTTTGCAGTCCTTGAGTCTTCACCATCCTCAAGATCCATATACTCATCACCTGTTTCTTTTGTTTGTTTTCTTTCCAAGTAATCTTTGTACATATTTTTTTCGTTAAAAATTACATCCCTACTCCTTAAGATTTTACCATCTTCAGGATTCCATAGGCGATACCCAAAGTCACCTTCCCCATAGCCAATGAAGAAACACTGTTTGGACTTTGCATCTAGTTTTGATCTTAGGCTTCTATCTATGTGCATGAAAGCCTCACACCCAAACACTTTGAGAAATGCATAATTCACCGGTTTACCTGTCCATGCCTCTTCTAGAACTCCCCCATCCAATGCCGTTGAGGGTGATTGATTGATTAAGTACACAAACGTACTTACAGCTTCCGCCCAAAGCTCAAGCGGTAGGCCTGCATGTAGCCGCATGCTTCGTGCTCGGTCCATGATTGTCGTGTTCATCCTTTCCGAAATTCCATTTTGTTGAGGTGTTCTTGGGGTTGTCCTTTGCCTCCGAATACCATTGCTAGCACAAAAGCTTTCAAAAGCTTGGATGCAATATTCGCCTCCATTGTCGGATCTGAGGCATTTAACCTTGGTACATGTTTCATTCTCCACAAAGGCTTTCCACCTTTGAAATATGGAAAATACATCGGACTTATTCTTCATGACATAAACCCATGTTTTTCTAGTCGCATCATCTATGAATGTTACATAGTACAATGAGCCACCAAGTGATGGTGTACTTGCAAGACCCCAAACATCAGAATGAACCAACTCAAGTTTTTAATTTTTTCTTTCATTTTCTGATTTTTGAAATTTCACCCTCTTTTGTTTACCATAAACACAATCTTCACAGAACTCTAAGTCCACTTCTTTCAAACCTGGTAGAAGCTTCTTTGTTTGAAGGATTTGCATTCCTTTGGCACTCATATGCCCAAGTCGGTAGTGCCACACCGCACTGTCAACTTCTGTAGTTGCTGCACAAGATGAATGTTGCGTGCTAACAGTACACAAGTAAATTGTACCGACTTTTTCTCCCTTGGCAACCACCAAAGATCCCTTTGAGATCTTCCACCGTTTGTTTCCGAATGCAATGTTGTGACCTTCATCGTCGAATTGTCTTGTAGAGATCAAATTTTTGCAAAGAGAAGGAACATGCCTAACATCTTTAAGCTTCCATTCATTTCCGTTAGCAGTTTTGATAGAAACTGTACCTTTGCCGACAATCTCACAAGCTTCATCATCTCCCAAGTATACATACCCAAAATTACCTTTGGTGTAATCTTGGAAATGTTGCTTGTGTGGTGTCGCATGGAATGAAGCCCCAGAATCTACTATCCAGGAATTAGACACATTGTCTAATGAGAGAATTAGAGCATCTTGCTCTACTTTACCTGCCACATTGGCCTCCGATGTTGGCTTGTTGTCTTGAGACTCTGTCTCCTTCTTCTTCTTGGACCAGCAATCCTTCTTGACGTGGCCCTTCTTGCCCCGCAGTTCCAACATTCAAGAACTGACTTTGTGCGTGACTTGCTCCGCCTTGAGCGATCACGACCCTTTTGGTTTTTGAACCTCCTTAGGCCTTCCTCTTGTTTCCACTGACAGTGCAACACTTGATGATTCTCCTTTGCTTCTCCTTCGTATTTCCTCGCTTAGGAGAACACCCACAACATCATCAAACTTAAGAGTATTTGTACCAGAGATAGAATTACTTACAGCCATCACAAGGCTGTCCCAACTATCCGGTAGAGATGATAGTATAAGGAGAGCTCGCACTTCATCATCAAAATTGATTTTCACCGATCGAAGTTGACTTATGTTTGTGTTAAATTCATTTAGGTGTTCTGCAACTGAACCATTCTCTGCCATCTTTAGATTGAACAAGCGCTTCATAAGAAATACCTTATTGGATACCGATGGTTTCTCGTAGAAGTCATCAAGTGACTTCATCAAGTCCTCCGTGGTCTTCATCTCCGAAACATTGAAGGCCACCATTGACGCCAAGCTTAACCGGATTGTTCCCAGGGCCTTTTGATCAAGGAAAATCCATGCTTCATCTGCCATTGTTGCGGGCTTCTTCGCAAGACCACCTAGTGGCAAATAGAGGTCCTTCTGGTAGAGATAGTCTTCAATCTGCATCTTCCAATGTTGGTAGTTTTTTCCGTTGAACTTCTCAATCTTGAGCTTCCCTTCCTCCGCCATAACTCCCACTCAATTCAAGGAATCCTTTCCTTGAGATAATTTAGCTACGAGCAAACCTTGCTATGATACCAGTTGTTAGGAAATAAGACGTAGCTAAATAGATAATTGAGTAGATTACTTAATGGAGAGAGACAAATTTACATACACGAGATTATAGAGTAGAGAGAGAGAGAGAGAGAGAGAGAGAGAGAGAGAGAGAGAGAGAGAGAGAGAGAGTACACATGATATACGTGGTTCACCCAATGTCGGCTACGTCCACAGGAAAGCAGCCACTCAATGGATTTAGTACTTCAAAAACAAGAAGTAGTTTACAAAGGGATTATACCCTTAATGGAGCTCCCGCCTTGCTTCACTCTCACCACCTCACACTCACCTTGTTGCATCAACTTCACACTATGAAATGTGTTTAGAAATGGCCTCCTTTTATAGGCCAAAAGGGCTGTCCTCTCTCATGAGAGGCAGCCATGTATACCCGCCCTTGTGTAGATAAGTCCAAATCGGACCCTCCAATCCACCCATGTGTGGCCACCCTTGAGAAGACAAGTCTGCTTTTGAATTCGGCCACCGGCCACCGGCCATTAACTACTGGCCACCGGCCAACCGACGGTTGTTTTCCGACCACTTTCCGGCCGCCGTCCGGCCATAATATTTCGGCGAAGCAAAAAAAAAGTCTCGGGGGCTTTCGCCCCCGAGGCCCCTAAAGTTGCCCCTGATTCTTGGACGTGAAAATTTTGGTTTTCGGTGAGTGATTTTCCTTCATGCACGATGGCTTCTCCTCATAATGGGGGCCTTACAAATGTGCGCTTTTACCACTGAAAATTACAAGGGTAAATCAGGCTCCATACTTAACAATCTCCCACTTGGAGACTGATCTCCAAAACAAACCTGTGACTGCTTTCCATTCTGGCTTCTTATCCTTGAATGCCGATTGAAAATGAGCAAAAGCTCAACTTCTCCTTGTTGACCACCTTTGTAAAAATGTCTGTCTGCAGGATTTTCACTTGTATGCACCTTTCCTAGCTTTAGCTGTCCCTCTTCCAAAAGAGTGCGTATGAAGTGATATTTCACCTCAATGTGCTTTGTCCTTGAATGAAAGGTTGAGTTCTTCGCAAGATGGATAGAGCTTTGGCTATCACTGTACAAGACACAATTGTCTTGTTTGAATCCAAGCTCTTCTAAGAATCTGTGAAGCCACAGAATTTCTTTGCTTGCTTCCGTCATTGCTACATACTCTGCTTCCGTGGTAGAAAGTGAAACCACTTTCTGCAGCTTTGAAGCCCAGCTTACTACTGTGCCTCCAACCGTGAACACATAGCTAGTAGTGCTCCTTCGAGTATCTTTGTCACCTGCCATATCTGCATCAGCATACCCTTCTAGAAAAATATCAGCTCCTCCAAAATACAAAGCATTTGTTGTTGTCCCTTTTAGATACCTAAGTTCCCTCACTGAGGAGTGCTTGTGTATGTTGTTGTGAGTACTCAACCTTTAGAGTAATCAAGTCACTTGCATGAATCACGAAAACTTGTATGACCCATTTGTTCCCATTGCAAGGCAAAAGGTGCATATCATTGTGAGCACTAAATTCAAATTTCAATGAGTAATTTGTAGAATTTTGGGACCTCTTAGGTGGCCAAGATAAATGCTTTAGTAAATCCTTTTACTTCGTCTCTCATTAGGTACGACCTTAGTTTGGACGTCTATATTTTTGTTTTGTTTTAAGCATTAGGTCATGGATAGACCATGGATAATGGCCCAATAATAGAGGTTTTTCCCTTCCATTTCACTCCACACATTAGAATAAACCTTGCAATTAGTAGAAAGATTCATTTTCAGCAACATATGGTGTTCATGTTTAGTGCCCAAAGGGTAGGATAAATTATTGCATCACCAAATCCTGTCATCCTGCCTCTTGTGGACTATCATAGATTATTTGATGTGAATATTTTTATTTTGTTATAGATTGAAATTTAGCAAATATTATTGTCTAATATTTTTTAAAAAATAAAAAGAAAGAAACGTGTTGTCACTTTGAAATTATTTAAATGGAGGCCCAACACCAAATTTCAGGATATCCTCTCTTTTTTGGAGAGCCTGACGAGGATGCCAAGTTATTTCTAGAAAATTTCAAAATGGATTGCCGCATAAAAAGAGTGATAGGAGATGAAGAATGCTTAGAAATGTTTGAGGTAGTTTTGAGGAAGGATGCTAGCACCTGGTTTTCCTCTCTATTCGGGAGGAAGTTAGAGAGAGCTATAGGGGAGTTTTGGATCACTTCAAGTGATATTTTTTCAAACCCCAAAACACTCAAAAACTATGGCAAGACATTGTTGCCCACAAGCAAAGAGACCTAGATGACTAGTACACCTACAAGCAGAAGTTTCCACCTATTTGGGCTATATGCGTAAGAAATAGTGCTAGCCCCATGGATGATGCATAATTTCTAAAGAAGGAGAGATTCATAGCCAATTTATTTTCCACACTCAAGATAAAAGTTAAGGCGAGTGCCCTTGCTACCTTTGTTGCCACTAAAACTAGGGCTTCCTTGAAGTACATGAAATTGAATTGTATTTAGGGAGAGCCTCCACTAGAGGATCCTAGATCTAAGGAGACAACACAAGCGTCCACGTATAGACAAATGTCCTAGATAACATCCGAGGTAATTGAAAAGTTGAATGAATCCTTAAGAAACTTGTCAATTCATCTTGCACATGCTGTAGTTCCCAAGGAACAAACAAAGAAAGTTGAGAAGCGAGGGCCATGACCCATGCGAGTATTATAGTGTTGGAATTGTGAGGAATTTGGGCATGGGATGTATAATTTTCCTTGGCCCCATGGAGAGCTAGGGAGACCTAACTTGAATAGCAGGTGAAGAAACTAGTCATTGACCAATGCTTCTGCAAAGACTAAATGGAGCAAGACGACCTCCACGAGGAGTGGAAGGAGTTCCACCTTTTCCAAATCCAAATGTACATGTGGTAGAGGTGACAAATTCCGATGAGATGGACATGGAACAAATGGCATTAAGTGTGGTCGTGGAAAAGGTAAGGAGAAATAAGGATTCACATCACAAAGTGACCATGAACAAGGGAAGAAGGCAAAGTAGACCAGGAAAGGAAAGAGAACTTGACGTCGTATCAACCTCCAAGACTTTCCTCTTGGACATGGTACGGCTCCATACAACCTATTGGAAGAGATGAGAGGTAAGGGTCATGATATCTCATGGCCTCAATTTCTTGCATTGTGTCCACAAGTTAGGAGGGAGTTAACAAAGGCGGTTAGCACTAGGAGAAAGGTAAAAGAGAACGTTCCTATTGTGAAAACTGCACAAGATAAAATGAATGAGGATATTACACCTGTCTTAGATTTTTATATTAAAGGAAAATTGGTTAGGAAACGTCTAGTGGATGGGGGTGCACAAATTTTCATCATGACAAAAGGCCTCATGCAAAGATTAGGCATGTGCATCCATGAGACACCTGAAATCAAAGTCAAGATGGTAAACAAAAGCAAAGATAGGTGCTTGGGCATTTGTAAAAATGATTTTTTGGAGACCTTTGGAATTTAGAAGGCTATTTATTTCTGTGTTATGTCTACCAAAGAAAATGGTTACCCATTTATCCTAGGAAGATGATGGCTAATGAAAATGCGAGCTTTGCAGGATTGGAAAAGTGGAAAGCTGATTTGTAGAATGACAATCATAAGAAGGTTGTCTTTGACATGAAGGAGCAACGTCAAGAGGAGCTCCATGAAGAATCATCTCAGAGCAAGATGGAGGAAGACTAGACCAATAGCACTTCAAAAGAATAAAGTAGCGGCATCATTACTAAAGAGGAGTCTTCCATCAAAGTCATGGGAGTAAGGTTTAAGCCAAGCAACCAAGAGACCTCTTGCCCAGCCTTAGAAGAGGTAGGTCCTCAAGAGAACCAAGGTGTGCAAGATGAAGGGATGCTAGAAGGTATATTGTCAAAAACACTAACAGAGGAGTAAAGAGAGGCGTTGAAATGTGTGTTAGGAAAGTTTCCTAAGCTTTTTGCTAAAGACTACACAGATATACATGGAGAAGATGTTGTTCAACACAAGATCAAGTTAAAGCGAGAGGCCACACCTAAGGCTCCAAAGCTACAAAGGCTAGGAGTCATCAAGGAGCAGGCTTTACTCAAGGAGGTTAAAAAGCTTTTAGCAACAGGTTTCATTTATCCATTAGAAAATTCAAAGTGGGTCTCTCTCGTCATTGTCACTCCTAAGAAGAATGACAAGTGGAGGGTGTGTCTGGACTACTGGCCACTCAATGATGCAACCAAACGAGATCACTTTCCCCTCTCATTTCAAAATGCGATACTAAATGAGGTAGCTGGTCATGAGAAGTACAATGTGTGTGATGGATACTCATGCTACTTTCAAATAGGTATCACACTAGAGGATCAATTGAAAACAACCTTCATCACTCCTTGGGTCTGCTTTGCTTTTAGAGTCATGCCATTTGGCTTGACAAATGCTCCAGCAATGTTTCAATGTTTCATGACCATTGTGTTTCAGGCATTCTTTGGAAAGTCAATTAGGGTGTTCATTGATGATTTTTGCATTTATAGCTCAAAATTTTTGCATCTACAAAGGTAGAAGAAGTTTGAATAAGCTCTACAACATGGGAGGTCAGCTCAATCCCGACAAATGCCACATAGGTGAGGATGAAGTGATCTTGCTTGGTCACAAGGATTCCTATAAGGGCATTGAGGTGGATCCTTCAAAAGCAAAGGCTCTCATTGAGTTACCATCACCCAAAAGTCTCAAGGAGGTCATCTCATTCATTTAAAAGGTGAAGTATATTTCCCGCTTTATTCACCTAGCCTCATAGTTACTTCAACCCTTGCAAAAATTGACACAACAAGTCAAGTCTTTTTTTTCTGATGAGCTTGGAGAATATTTTTGTAACATTAAATTCATTCTATCAAAACTACCAACACTCATGCCTCCTGGTTGGGATTACACATTCTTTGTTAGCTCTAGTGTTCGGAAAGAAAAAATTGGTGATTTTTTTCTACAACAAGATCTCCACATTACCCGGATGCTGCCCATCTACTTTGCTAGTAGGGTCATGAAATGCATTGGAGAAAGGCTACACGGAAGCATCGCTCATTATGCTTTCTCTCATGTTTGTGGTGATAAAATTTAGATCCTACCTATTACCAAAACCTTTAGTAATTCTCACTACAAAAAATTGGTTTCCTTGGGTGTCATCTCAAATGAGCCTTAGTGCTAGAATTTCAAAGTGGATTATGGAATTGCAAGAGTTCCAATACTCCACAATTGGCAGGGTATAACTTATAGGGTGCATGAAAAGGAGATTAAGGTGCTTGAAGTAAAGTCCCTACCATTGATACCACCTAGAAGTATTCCTAATTCTTTTACCTTGTTCTTTGATATATATTTTTTATGAGCCACATGTAAAGCAGAGAGGGAGGTTGGTGTTGATCAACCCAAGTGGAGAGGTGGTCATGAAAGATAAGGTCAATCTACCGAGTTCAATTAGCAACAATGAAGCAGAGTACGACATGATACTTCATGGTTTGAAGATGTGCATTATCAAGGTATACAACGTCTCATGTGATAAAGGGGGATGCACTTCTCATTGTGAAGCAGATTTTAGGCATTTGGGCATGCAAGAATGAAAGCCTAAGGACAGAAGTTCATGCCATTAGTAGGTTGTTTAATCGCTTTGAAGAAGTGCAACTATATCATATTCCTAGGAAACAAAATGAAGATGGTTATTTACTTGCACAACAAGCAATTATATATGTTGAGAAAGAAGTGTAGGTCATCATGGTGGAAGCAATTCTCAAGCAACCAAGGTACCAGGGAATGGAGTCATTGGCTCCCATTATTGTATACATTTTGGAGGGAAAGTTTCCACAAGGCTTTACAAAGGCTCAAAAGACGAGGCTCATAAAGAAGGAAAATGTCTATCTCTTCCTAGAAGGCTCCCTCTATCAAAGAGGAAAGGATCAGGTGTGTAGAAGAGTACCAACAATGGAGAAAATTCCAACCATTCTAGAAGGTTTGAATGAGGAAGCTTGTGGTGGTCATTTTGCCCAAGAGTTAATTGGAATTTTTTTAAACTTGCGGGGTATGTTTGGCCAAGCTTGCATGTTGATGTTCAACATTG
This sequence comes from Adiantum capillus-veneris, assembly GCF_014529385.1. Lineage (NCBI taxonomy): Eukaryota > Viridiplantae > Streptophyta > Polypodiopsida > Polypodiales > Pteridaceae > Adiantum > Adiantum capillus-veneris. The sequence goes on from NC_140934.1 coordinate 70,979,980, forward strand.
GTGCAGAAGTTGTCACAGTTGTCAGGTTAATGGAAATTAGAAGGTTAGTGCATGGTCCAAGGCAAATAGTGCTTGCAAACCCTTCAAAAAATGGGGCATTGATGCTATGGGTCCACTACCTAGAACAAAAAAAATGGTAAAATCTACATCCTAGTGGCAACAAACTATATGACTAGGTGGGTGGAAGCACAAAGTGTGGCAAAGGTAAATGAAAAGATAGTGAGTAAATTTGTCTACACTTACATTTGTTACAAATTTGGCACACCTTTGGAGATTGTTTCTGATAATGGTCCAAGATTTAGGAAGGGCTTTCTCATAGAAGTTTGTGAAGAGCTTCACATTTTACATCATCACAGTACACACTACTATCCCTAGTCAAATGGTTTGGTAGAAAAAGCCAATGGTGTCATTGCAGGAATTATCAGAAAGATAGATGGCAAAAAACAAGACAAAGTTGTGGGGAAACTTCTTGGATGGGGCATTGGGGAAATATCGAACCATATACATGTTGGGGTGTGGGCCAGGTGGCCGTGGGAAACCACCCTTGTACACTTAATTTCCCCTATTCAATATAGGGAGAGAAAGAGGAAGAGTTGACCACACCTTCTCCTTCTTCTCCACTAACCCACACAGTGGCTGCCTGTGCATCTCCCCCTTCCCCATTTCTCTTCTTCCCCTCTCTTGCACACACTCCGTACACGCACACGCACACTCATCAATTGGTATCAGAGCTCACGACATCCGACCCCGAGCCTCGGCTCACCGCAGACGTAACGACCCCTATCGGGTTTTGGAAAGCTTGGCAAGGTAGAGCTTGAAGCTCTGCAGAAAACAAAGCTTCTAAGGCTTGTAGGAAAGCAAGGAGAATCGGGCTTGCCGGCATCAGGTCAAGAGCAATTAGATCGGAGAGTAAATCAATTGGAATCGGGCTGACAGTGAGAGTAGCTTGGGGGGAAGCATAGTGACTTGGAGAATCGGGTCAGGATTTGGCTTGTAGTAGCACCAACTGTAGGTCGTTCCCGGCATTTCAATTTCTCAATCAGTGCAATTTTAACTGGGAACAAGAAGCAAAATCACTAAGAACTGGTCAGCTTGAGGGATCAAGCATGTAGAGCTTGGGACGTGCAGGAAATTGACCAAGCCAATTGAATAACGAACAGTGCAAAGACTTGAGCAAGCTCGAGCAGCAAGTAATCCACAGTAGCGCAAGTCTGTAGAGCTTCAAGTAGTGAAAATCTATAACGAGCAAAGTAAGGCTTGGAGATAGACAGAGAATTGGCAACTCTGCAAAGAAAAAGCAGATTTGGGTAGATTTGAAGCAAGCCGATCGGGCTGCAGTGAGCAGAACCAAAAATTGGGCAAGTTTTGCATTGTCCACATCCACATACATCGTGTGTACTAGCAAGCTGTAGGTAGCAACACCGAGCAGCGAGAAAGGGAAGTAGAATCGGGCAACGAGAGAGAGAAGCAAGGCAAGTAAAGGCAGCCAGGGAATCCGGAGAATTGAGAAAAGGGGAAATTGAAGCTGAGCTAAGCCAAGCAAATTCGGGCTGCAACGAGGCTTGAAGTAGGTTGAGAAGCAAGGCAGGAGATCTTGTTGTCACACACACACACACACACACACACACACACACACACACACACACACACACACACACACACACACACACACACACACACACACACACACACACACACACACACACACACACACACACACACACACACACACACACACACACACACACACACACACACACACACACACACACACACACACACACAGTGTGCAGCTGAGCCTTGCAGCGCGAGTCCGGGCAGTACCGAGTAGGCCCACACACCCGTCCTCATCTCGTCAATTCCTGCAGTATTCGGCAGTGCAGCAAGTAATTAAAAGATTTTTTTAAACTTTAAGCCCACATGTGTGCAAGATCTCGTTCCCACTGTTGAACCCCGAGTTCCTAACAAAGCGAACTTGACACCGTGCTTGCGAGCGAGCCCAAGCAACACATAGAGCGAGTGAGCGAGTGAGAAAGAGGGACCAGAGTCTCATCGTCGACATCAGCGATTCTCCGATTTCAACATCGACTTCTTCGACATCGTCACCCGACTTCGACGTCCACACTCCCGAATCCGACAAGTTGAGAGCAATCTTTACAGACCGAGCAAGATCTACGATTGATACCGATACGACTCGGTATTGGCCGCTCGAGCATTGGCGTTTTACGGCTACTTGGCTAGCCACTTCCTCCTGGCGGCGGAAGACGACATTGACATCAGTTTTCGACACTGATTCGACAATTTCCTAACGTTTCTCCTCCACGGCTTCGAGCACCGGCTATTGGCATCATTTTACGACACCATTTCTAGCGCACCGGCTCGGCATTACTTATTCATTGCGGCGGATCTCCGACATCCGACCCACACACCGGGCGTTTCCCCACACGAGCGCGTTCCCGCGATCAACGACCATGCTTGCGACATGCACGGGTGAGGTACCTCTATCATGGAGGAGTGACACCCGGCATCGGCACCGAGCACACCGATCGCCCTGTACTACACAGTTTACGGATACGACACCTTTGGCGGCTATTCGACTAGCATATTTCTGCCTGGCGGCAAAAATCGGCACATAGCGACACCGACACGCAGGTTACAGGCTACAGAGGGTTTTTTCAGCCCATTCATTCACACATTCTCCAGGTTACCAGACACAGCGCTTTGGCGATTTGGCAGTCATTTTGACAGCAGATTCTCTGCGGATACATGCGTTGACAGATGCATTTTGTTGTGAGCACACCTAGTGCTACTGAGCTCTTTTGAGAGTAGATATCCCTGCAGGGATCACTTTCACTGCATGCATCAGTTCTTGGCACCTGTTTGAGCGCGGTTTTACTCATGTACGTTGAGTTGCGGACACTGCCCACTGTACTACGTGTGGAGACATTTTTTGGCTATTATGGCAGTTTTTCCCGGCCGTTTCCGAGACTCGGAAGGGAAGAGCCCTTTCTGAGACTGTGGCTAGTCCATTTGTGTCTGCATTAGCCTTTTTTTTGGAGGGTCGATAGCGTGAGGTTTTCTTTGAGCTGGGGTGTGCTCGAATGTTGAGACACCTTCAGTGATACAGGTTGCTGGAGTTCCCCTTTACGGTACCCTCGCCATAGGATATGTATCTGGATGCTTATTTATGCTTTTGACGCCGAGTTGGCACTCACATAGCAGTTGTTTTGTGCAGTAGATACCCAGTTAGTGCAGTTGGCACATTTATATGCATTTTGAGTTGAGTTTTGACTCCTCATACAAAGGAAACTCTGCCGGATTTACTTCCCGCGAGTTGTGACTTCCATTGTTGGCACTTTTGAGTCTATTTCGGTTGAAATCTTACTCCCGCTACAAAGGTTACTCTGCCCAAATTTCTACAGCTTCTCGCCATAGTTTGGCACCTCTCAAACCCTCTTATCAACAATGGCTTCTTCTTCAGAAAAGGAGGAGTATTTCATTCGGAAGTTCGATGGCAGCAACTTCACCATGTGAAAAGAGCACATGAAAGATGTTTTGATAAACAAAGGCCTCTCAGAACCGTTGAAAGAGCGCGCAGAGGATGATGATTATACACAAGCTCAATGGGAGCTTTTGGATGCAAAAGCCATGGCTACGATACGTCTACATCTAGCCGAGTCAGTCTTCTTCACTATCATAGGGAAGAAAACAACCAAGGAACTTTGGGATAGCTTATGTTCAGCATGGGAGAGCAAAAGTGCATCCAACAAATTTTTTCTCATGAAAAAGCTTATGAAGTTCAACATGAAAGAAGGTAGCACAGTTTCCAGTCATTTAAATGAGTTCAACTCCTTGTTCAGTCAGCTGACATCTCAGGGCTTTAAGGAGTTTGACGATGAACTCAAGTCTATCTTCTTATTGTGCTCTCTACCCAGTTCATGGGATATCTTTTGCACAGCCATTAGCAATTTGGCTCCGAATGGCAAGTTAGAATTCAATGCTATCACAGATGCGTTGCTCAATGAAGAGATTCGTCGTAAATCTCTCGATAATGCTAGTCATGGAGATGCATATATGGCTGGCAGTTCAACAAAGCCAAGAGGCCGTGACAGGAACAAATACAAAAGCAAAAGTAGAGAGCGGAATCCTCGTAGTCCTAGCAGACACAGGAATCAAAGTAGAGATCGCAATGCCAAAAATGTCGAGTGTTACTATTGCCACAAGAAGGGTCCTTACAAAAAGGATTGTCGCAGATTCCTAAGAGATCAGAAAAACATGCAAAAGGATAATTCTGGCAAAGGCAAAAGTACAGTAAAGATTGAGGATCTCAACATTGTTGAGTCTCCCATGCCTACCACTGGAGTAGAGGATGCTCTTCCTCTAGTGATCCTCATTATGCCCACAAAGATTCATGCCGAGGTGACAACAGATGCCTCAGATGTTCTCATTTTCACTTCAGATCTCACCCCATATGCTTTGGTTGCACAGGATGAGGGTTATTCACAGAATTGGATCCTTGATTCTGGTGCAAGTTTTCATGTCACACCGCATAGAGCGTGGTTTTCCTCTTATGCATCCATGCATGGAATAGTCAAGCTTGGTGATTCCTATGGGCTTGACATTATTAGCATTGGTGATGTGAAACTTCAGATGCATAATGGCACTACTTTTGTGCTGCAGAATGTCAGACATATGCCCAAGATTATGAAAAGCTTTCTTTCTATAGGCCAATTGGATGATCTTGGCTACACTACAGTTTTTGGTAATCGATCTTGGATGATCCGCAAGAACAACCTTATCATGATGAAAGGCAATAAAAACGGATCCCTGTACTCTTTGTTTGTTTCGAGTTTCGACGAACACTCTATCTATGTTGCCGAGCTGCCATCTCCTGAGTTGTGGCATAGCCGGCTAGGGCATATTAGCCAAAAGGGAATGAAAACACTTCAGCGTTTTGGCTACTTACCTGTGTTAGATTACACGGAATTTCCATTGTGTGAGCATTGTCTATATGGCAAACATACTAGATTGGCATCTTTGCCATTGAATAAGAAACTAGGTGAACCTCTAGACTTGGTGCACAGTGATTTGTGTGGTCCAATGCCACATAAAACTCTAGGGGGGGCGAACTACTTTCTCACATTCATAGATGATTCTACCAGAAAGGTGTGGGTGTATCTCCTTAAGCGTAAGGAAGAAGTCTTTTCGACATTCCAAAAATTCCTCGCCATGGTTGAGAACCAATCAAGAACAAAGCTCAAAGCTTTTCGCACGGACAATGGTGGAGAATATGTCTCCACAGAGTTCAAGGATTTTTGCAATAGAAGAGGCATTCGACGGCAGTTTACTGCTCCATACACACCTGCACAAAATGGGATAGCTGAAAGAATGAATCGTATGATTCAAGAACGAGTTGTCTCTATGATGTCTATGGCGAAGCTCACTCCAGAGTTTTGGGGGGAAGCTGTTCTGATAGCAGTGCACATCATCAACAGGTCACCTAGTTCTCCTTTGAATTTCAAAATTCCAGAGGAATTATGGACTGGCAAAAGGCCAAGCTATGAGCATTTACGCGTATTTGGATGTGAGGCATATGCACATGTACCCAAAGAACTTCGTCGGAAGTTAGCTCCCAGATCACACAAATGCATCTTTATTGGCTATGGTGTAAACGGAGAGATGGGATATCGTCTCTTGCACCCAGAATCAAACAAAGTCATTTGTAGCTCACATGTGATTTTCAATGAATCAAAAATGCACAAGAACCCCATTAAAGATGTTGAGTACAGACGTGTTCGTTTTGAGGATGTAGCCTCCGAACCAACTCAGTTCAGTAGTGTTGCACCTACTCCTCAAGTGCTGCACCTACTCCTCAAGTGCAAGATACTACTATTGCTTCAGCGAGAGCAGAGTCCAGCAGTCACGCACTTAGACGCTCTGAGAGAGTATCACATGCGCCCTAGAGGTTTGAGCCGGGTATACACCACATTTTGGTCACTGATAGTGGAGAGCCAACCTGCTATAAAGAAGCTATACAAATGGAGGATAGCATTAAGTGGGAGCAGGCTATGCAATCAAAATACAATTTGATTGTGGCTAATGAGACATGGGATTTGGTTGAATTCTCAAAAGGCAAAAATGCTTTACCTTGCAAGTGGGTATACAAGAAGAAGTATACAACAGAAGATCCCGAGCCTAGATACAAGGCTCGTCTAGTTGCCAAGGGTTTCAAGCAGCAAAAAGGTGTGGATTTTGATGAGATTTTCTCTCCAGTAGTCAAGATGACTACACTTTGCACCGTGCTTGGCTTGGTTGCTATCCAGGACATGGAACTTGTCCAAATGGATGTGAACACAACATTTCTTCACAGGGAGCTAGATGAAGATGTCTACATGAAACAACCAGAGGGCTTCGTATGTGAAACCCAAAAACCAACGAGGACAAAATTGGTTTGTAGACTTAAAAAGGCACTCTATGGTGACGGGAGAAAAGCGAACCCCGAACCCCGACGGCCTCTAAAACACCGGGGACCGAATGGCGCGCCTCGAGCCTGTCATGGTAAAGCAAACAGGGGGCACCACCTAGCTTCAGCGGCTAGGATGCAAACAACACACCACCATAACAAAGTTTTCATCCAAGAGAGATGGATGCTTGGGAGCAATGATGAAGAGGAAAGGGAATGAGATCGAGAGAGAGAGAGAGAGAGAGAGAGAGAGAGAGAGAGAGAGAGAGAGAGAGAGAGAGAGAGAGAGAGAGAGAGAGAGGGAGGGGGTATAGCGGCTTAGTACTTAGGCACCACAAAAGGATGGCGAATCCGCACACCCTTCACACATACACAAGCTCACTCCAAACACAAGACTAGGTGGCGATTCTGCACACCTCACAAGGGAAAAACATTGTAAGAAAACATACTCACAAAACCTCAAGCTTTATTTAGAGAATAAGGCGATGAAATGGGGAGCATAGGGTAGGGGAATGAGAAGGGAGAGCGTGGTAGAGCACATGGCGGATAGGTGGGAGTTGATGGCAAAGACTCGCACGAGGGTTACGGCCATCATCCTTCATTTAGTTTCCCTTCATCTTCCATAGCCCAAGGGTGTAGAGGTCATGCTTAAGACCAGCATGGTGATTGCGGTGATGGTGATGGTGTGGGTGTGTGTGTGTGTGCACTAGGCACACACATTGCATAGTGTACTCTTTGGTGATGGTGTGTGTGTATTTAGTGTGATGGTGATCCCTCTTTATATAGGGGAGGAGGGGGGAGGAATTCTAGAATTTAGAAATGAAGAAATCATTATCTACATAGGCCATGTGACTGTGGGCCCCATATGTCTAGCTGTGTGTATATGTGCCAGAACAGCAGTCTCATGAGAGAGAGATGGGTTGATGAAAAAAAGTGAGAGGTGACATGGAGAATAAAGTAATTACAAGAGGGGAGAGAGGGGAGTGTGTTCAGAGGTGAATTTGTGTGCAGATGTGTGTGAACAAAAGAAAAATCAGGTAACCACCGGGTGGGGATGGGTCTGTGGGCACCTTTTTCAGTGAAACTGAGTGTGGGGGAGGTTATTTAGCTACAAGACAAGAGACATGGCACCCTTAGAGAGAGAGGGGGGTATTTGGGTCATGGGATATGATAGGAGAGAGAAAGAGGGGGTGGGGTATACTATTTTGGAAGATAGGGTAAGTTGCATGTGAGTTAGGGTGCATTATTGGTGAGTTATAACGCATTATTGATGAGAGGTGGGGTAGCTTGAGGGGAGAGAGAAAGGAGAAAGGACAAGGGGAAGAGAGAGGGGGTTGACCTTTTGAGTGGAGGAGAGGAAAAGGGGCACACAGCGGGGCAACAGTGAAGAAAAAAGGAGGCAAGGTGGGGATGGGCTACCCCGCAGGCATGAGGTGGCCTATTTTACCTTTCTTATATATTTACATAATCATACTTTATTTTTTTTCTTACTTTTTCCAATGCCTTTTATCACTCCCTCCCTAAGAGGGGGTTTTCATGGGGTGGGGACGAGAGAAGAGGGGTATGGGAGCTTGGCTTGTGAAAAGCCCCCATCATTAGCCCTCCCCTTTTGGCTAGAGGCATTCATGTCTCTAGCTCATCTGTTTGATCATTATCGTCGGAGGTGGCGGCTGATGGTGTGTCCTCATCTGGAATGTCAATTGGTGGAGCCTGGTCAAATCGAAGAAAATAAGGTTTAAGTCGCCAACCATTTACCCTGGTTTTATGAAGTTTTCCATCAGCCTCCATAAGCTGGTAGCTTCCATTGGCATACTTTTTCCTGATCATGAAAGGGCCTTCCCATCGGAGCAGGAGTTTCTTATCCTTGCGCGTGTCGAAGCGATTGTCGTAGCGGAGAACCAACATTCCTTTCTTCAATTATTTTTTCCGGAGATGCTCGTTAAAGCTAAGCCATCTATGCTCTGATTGTGCTGCATAATAATTTATTGCTTCTTCTCTGTCCAGCTGCAGTCTTTCCAAGTTGATGATGTGATCTCTCAAATGCATATTGGGCTGTTGAAGCTGGCTTGCCATTACTCTAAGACTTTGTAGTTGCACTTCAATGGGCAAGATTGATTCCTTACCAAATACTAGATGATACGGTGTGAATCCCAAGGATGTACGAAATGAAGTTCTGTAGGCCCATAAAGCTGGTAGTAGATACTTATCCCAGTCTCCAGGATGATTGTTTACCTGCTTGGTAATAATTTTAGAAACCATTCCATTTAGCTTTTCAACTAGGCCATTACATTGAGGGTAATATGGTGAAGAGTGCCTCCTTGTAATGCCCAGTTTTTGCATTAATTCTCCTACCAAGTCTGCTCTGAAACCTGGCCCTCTATCAGAGATGATCTATAAAGGTGTGCCAAACCTATAGCATATGTGCTCGTAGATAAATTTAGCTACCTCTACCGCTGTGATTCTAGTGGTGGCTGTAGCCTCTGCCCATCTAGTCATGTAGTCGACCCCCATGATAATGTAGAATTTTCCTGAGTTGGCCCTAGGTAATGGCCCAATGGCATCGATACCCCATTTTTCAAATGGGCCATATGAGAGAATAGGTGTCTGTGGTTCAGGCATAAGTGACCTAGTGCCGGCCTTTTGACACAACTTACACGTTTTGCACCAGTGGTGTACATCACGGTTGAGGCTAGGCCATATGAAGCCTGCCTGCAAGATTTTCCTACTTGTTATGTCTAGGGCAAAGTGACCACCACAAACCCCGTCATGACAACTAGCAATTACTCCCTCGATTTCCTGAGAGAGAGGGACCTTCCTGAGTATTTGGTCCTTACCCTTACAGTACAAACCGTCATTGATGAGTCGATACCTTGTGGCAAAAATTGCCCTGTTTCCAAAAATTGCATGATGTCAGGCAAGGCATCACTTCCTTGAAATAGAGGGAGCTTTAGTTTTATTGCTCCAACCACCACTTCCTATAGTCTTTCACTTTTGCTAGGGCATCCAATTCTGGCTTTTTGATGGGCATTCCCTGTTTCCAAAAAATGCATGATGTCAGGAAGGCATCACTTCCTTGAAATAGAGGGAGCTTTAGTTTTATTGCTCCAACCACCACTTCCTATAGTCTTTCACTTGCTAGGGCATCTGCTTCTTGTTTTGAGCCCTTTGGATATGGGTGTATTTGAACTTCTTCAACTTACCCAACAAGTTTTTACACCCACTTAAGTGAGTCCTTAAACTAGGATTTTTGCATGTCCATGCTCCATTTACTTGCCTTACCTGAAGTAGAGCATCCCCAAATACATTAAGGCGTTGTACACCTTGCGAGACGCACCATTGTAGACTCTGTGGTTAGTGCTGCATACTCAGCTCATTGTTAGAATGTGAATCTAACAATTGGCCCAAAAAATACTTTGTCCCTTTGTCATCAAAGACCACTATGCCTGCAGCTGCTTTGTCGGACGCTCGCTTGTAGGCTCCATCAAAGTAGAGAGAGTATGCTCCTTCTACCATCGGTGGTACTGGAGGTAATCGAACTTCTCCTTCATTAGATTGCTTCTCCTTCCCTTCAAAGACTTGGTAGGTCATGAGTCCCCCTAAACTTGCCCTTGTCGTGCTTTCTACCTGTACCGTGTAGTCAAACTCTTGTAGACGAACTAGCCATTTAGTAATTCTAGCAGACACGTCCATGTGTTGTACAACATAGGGAAATATTTCATCCGTGGTTAGAATCACAAATTTCTTAGGCAGAAAATATGAACTAAACTTTGTAGTTGCAAATCTAAGAGCTAGGACTAAGTGTTCCACATGGGTGAAACCTTTCTCTCCTGCTGTCATCATTTGACTAGAGAAGTAGATTGGCCTCATGAAAGATGTCATTGTATACTTTTGGAGTAGCACAGCCCCCAATGAGTCATCACCAACACTTGAGGTGACATAGAATTTTTCATCCCACTTAGGTGGTGAGATAGTTGGCAGAGTGGCTAAGACCTCCTTTACCTTGTTGTAGTGATGTTCGCTTTCCTCGTCCCAAGTGAAAGTTGATCTTTGAGTGAGTTGTTGCAGTGGTAGAACAAGTTGTGATAGTAGATGTATGAATCTACTTAAGTACCTCACCTTCTGTAGAAAAGAGACTAGTTGACGTGCGGTCGTTGGTGAAGGTAGGGCTATGAGTGCGGACACCTTACTTGGGTCGGCATTGATACCTTTTGCTGAAATTTCATGGCCTAGTAGAATGACTTTACTCTCCCCAATGTGGCATTTATCCACATTTAATTGCCCACCTAGGCTCTGCAACCTGGCCAAACCTTCAGTTACCTTTTCTAAATGTGAAATACGGGAGCTATATATACAAAAATCATCAATGAACACTCTTATGGATGTTCCAAAGAACGGTTGAAAAACATATGTGACATATCTTTGGAATGTGGCAGGTGCATTTGTGAGACCAAATGGCATAACCCTGTATGCAAAACAACCCCATGGCGTGATAAAAGTGGTTTTTAGCTGATCTTCCAAGGCTATGCGTATTTGAAAGTATCCTGAATAACCATCACAGACGGTATAGCATTCAAAACCCGCTACTTCATTCAGAATTTCATCCAAGAAAGGGAGAGGAAAGTGGTCTCTCTTTGTAGCTGCATTTAGTGGTTTGTAGTCAACACAGACCTCCACTTACCATTCTTTTAGGCGTCACCACTACGGGTGACACCCATTCTGAGTTTTCTACAGGATAGATGAATCCCGCCTCCAGCAGTTTCCTTACCTCGGCCAAGAGTGCCTTTTCTTGTATGACCCCCAGTCGTCGTAGCTTTTGCACAACTGGTTTTACCCCTTCCTTCAGCTTAATATGATGTTCCACCACTGTAATGCCTGTGATTCTTTCATAGTTGTCAATGAACAGGTTAGGAAATCCCATCAACATTTGCAAAAAACTATCTTTCTCCTCAAGTGTTAATTCCGTAGACAACATACCCTTCAACCTACTTCCTCCTAGGCCAGGTGATTTGCTCTCCTCTTCATTGGGTTGCCCTTTTGGTGATGGATCACCAGTTGTGCTTACCCTTTGTGGATCCTTCATAATGATACCCATCACATCAATGGAACTGTCACTTTCGTCGGTGGATGTGGTCTCCTCCTCAGAACTGGAAGATTCGCTAGTGGTTTCATCTGCCGATGTTTCCAGATTCATTTGCTTCTGCTTGCCAATCCTCATGTCGTAGTAGATTGTCTCCCCTTTCTTACCGGTCATGCGTAGAAGGCCAGTACCCCAGTCCTGTTTTGCCTTCATGGCCATCAACCATGGCCTTCCCAAAATTAGTGGATAGCCCTCCCCCTTAGTAGGCATTACAAAAACATCTACCTCTACCTCAGTGTTGAAAGCTTTGATTTTCACGGCACTTACCACACCCACACACTTTACTTTTGCGTTGTTTGCCATCTTTGCCTTGCATGGAGAAGGCCTGTCAACCTCGAGCCCTAATCGAAGCATCATAGCTTCGCTCATTACACAGATTTGTGCACCTCCATCAATGTAGGTGTTTCCAACCCTCTTTCCTTTTATGTTTACGTCGACAATTGGAAGGATGTCATCCATGTTGCATCCCGAAATTGCTCCGGCTACCTTTGTTTTGGAGCGTCTTGTACTTACCATTTTAGACCATTGTCGCCTTACTTTTGGTGCAAGATGTAGCAGTTGTGGCCATGTAATCTTCGGTCCTTGCTCTGCCACATCCAATGTTAGATCATAGGGCTTAGAACTTTCCCCTAGCTGGAAGTCGGTGATGCCCAATTTCCGTCGTGGCCTGGATGGCCTCTTGCTAGTTTCTCCTCTCATGCTTCTCTCATCATCTGATTGTGTAGCTTTCTCCCTCCTAGCTCTTTTCACAGTCATGGCTTCAAGTGGTTCTAAAAAGGTTACCTTCTCCTTACCCTTGTCCCTCTCCTTTGCTCTGGGTGGATCCACTACTACGGCTTTTCCTTTCTCTTCTAGCCTTATGATGTTTACAGGGCGATCAGGTGGTGGGGCTGGTGGAAGAGGTGGGATGGATGCTTGTAGTGGTGTCTGGGGTGGACGTAGAATTTGTGTTGGTGGGGGTGGTGCTCGGGGTGGGGGTGTTCTTTCTCTAGGGGGTGACAATTGGTTCCTCCTACCTCCTCTATTATAGTTTTGTCGTGGTTTGGGACAGTAGTACATACCGTGACCGTCTTCTCCGCAGTTGTAGCAATGATACTCCCTGTTTTGTCGTCGTGCTCTTCCAGGGTCTTGATCTCTTTCTTGACTCCTCCCTTGCTGTATTAAGTGGACAGACAAATTCTGCAGTTGGTCAGTAATATGGGCCAACATATCTTGTTGGTCATCTCTTACCCCAAGAGCCGGTGGTGGTGGTATGGTGGTTGTCGTAGTTGCTGGTCGACGCGATGTTCCTGCTTCTGTTGACTCGGTTTCTTTGGCTTTCATTCGCAGCTTCTTGTCCTTAAGGCGAGCAATCTCAACGGCTAACTCGTACGTAGCGGGAATCTACCTTTCACCTTCTCCTTGAGAAGCGGCCATAAGCCATGCGTGAACCGATCTTTTTTTAGGAAATCGGGTGCGGCTTCCCCCCTTGCCAGTGACTCAACCCACCGTTCCCACAAATCCACAAATTTGGACTCATAGGTGGCATATTCTAAAAGACCCTCCTGCTTCAAGTCTCTCAACTTGTCCCACAACTTTTCTGAAGTGGTACCTCCCCCAAAGCGCCTCTTAAAAGCGGTTTTTAAGGGTTCCCAGTCATCCTTGGTTGCTTGTGGAAGTGCATTGTACCATGATCTAGCTTCTAGCTTCATGAGATGCTTAAAGATTCTAACCCGGGATTCATCCGTATCTTTGTTGCTCACTACACATGCTACTTCAAAGTCATCTAGGAAGTCTGTTACCAAATCCTCCCCCTTCTTTCCTTTAAATGTTGGAAATGCTACACTTGCCATGATTACTGAGAGAGAGCTAGAAAGACACACTGCTTAACTTGCAAAAGTTTTTTTTTCTTTACAAGGAGGCGTGTATACCCTCTTATACTAGGACATAGATTCCAAACGGTACATTGCCTTGTACCAAAGGTAGGACAAATGGTTGATCTGATGCCAGAACCTCAAAAAATCGCTCCCCACCCAGCATGGTGTCAATACGTGCTGTAGTGAGCCTTCAAATCCAGTATTACCTTGATTGAGCGTACACGTGTTGGTATGTGTGATCTGCCTTGAGGTAGGTTGTACTGATTCATGTGAAGCTTAGAGGTGCTTAGTCACTGTCCAAGCTTGTGGGAGAGGGTGGTGTTCTTTCCTGAAACAAACTCAGTAGATCCCTAGTTTCTCTAGTGAGAGTGTGAGCCAATGATTCCGTTATCTGTGCTGCAGCATCAAGTGCGACTTGAAAACTGACTGTGATAATTACCTCAGTGACTTGAGTTACCCGATTCTCAAAGTAGAATAGTGTTGATTCTCTATTGTGTAGAGCTCCTTCCATTTTGTTGTTGTGGGTTGGTTGTAGGTTACGAACATGGTTTTGACCTTCTCCTTCTTATTCTTGGCACTCGGCCTATGTATATCCACTGGGTTTGACGTACTGGTTGACTCTCCCACTGCAAATCGATTACCGTTACGCCTGGCACTCGAGCTTCGATGGAGATGCGGAGTTCGTCTAGTTATGCTTGGAGCTCTTCTTCTTCTGTCGTCCAAGTAGCAAATCTTGCTAGCCATTCATCCATTCACAAAAGTTTAGGGTTTCAGTCTTGTAAACTGAAGGGTTTCATGAAAAGATCCTCAGTGGGGGGCACCAAATGACGGGAGCAAAGCGAACCCCGAACCCCGACGGCCTCTAAAACACCGGGGATAGAATGGCGCGCCTCGAGCCTGTCATGGTAAAGCAAACAGGGGGCACCACCTAGCTTCAGCGGCTAGGATGCAAACAACACACCACCATAACAAAGTTTTCATCCAAGAGAGATGGATGCTTGGGAGCAATGATGAAGAGGAAAGGGAATGAGATCGAGAGAGAGAGAGAGAGAGAGAGAGAGAGAGAGAGAGAGAGAGAGAGAGAGAGAGAGAGAGAGAGAGAGAGAGAGTGAGGGAGGGGGTATAGCGGCTTAGTACTTAGGAACCACAAAATGATGGCGAATCCGCACACCCTTCACACATACACAAGCTCACTCCAAACACAAGACTAGGTGGCGATTCTGCACACCTCACAAGGGAAAAACATTGTAAGAAAACATACTCACAAAACCTCAAGCTTTATTTAGAGAATAAGGCGATGAAATGGGGAGCATAGGGTAGGGGAATGAGAAGGGAGAGCGTGGTAGAGCACATGGCGGATAGGTGGGAGTTGATGGCAAAGACTCGCACGAGGGTTACGGCCATCATCCTTCATTTAGTTTCCCTTCATGCTTAAGACGAGCATGGTGATTGCGGTGATGGTGATGGTGTGGGTGTGTGTGTGTGCACTAGGCACACACAGTGCATAGTGTACTCTTTGGTGATGGTGTGTGTGTATTTAGTGTGATGGTGACCCCTCTTTATATAGGGGAGGAGGGGGGAGGAATTCTAGAATTTAGAAATGAAGAAATCATTATCTACATAGGCCATGTGACTGTGGGCCCCACTTGTTTGGCTGTGTGTATATGTGCCAGAACAGCAGTCTCATGAGAGAGAGACTAAGAGAGAAAGATGGGTTGATGAAAAAAAGTGAGAGGTGACATGGAGAATAAAGTAATTACAAGAGGGGAGAGAGGGGAGTGTGTTCAGAGGTGAATCTGTGTGCAGATGTGTGTGAACAAAAGAAAAATCAGGTAACCACTGGGTGGGGATGGGTCTGTGGGCACCTGTTTTAGTGAAACTGAGTGTGTGTGAGTGTGGGGGAGGTTATTTAGCTACAAGACAAGAGACATGGCTGTTACCATATACATGTGGTAGTGATGTGTGTGAACACACTAGGACCGCCGGGGCATTTTTTCCCTCTTTAGGAGGTTTTTTCCCCCGTGCATTGTATATACGCCCATCACTCTAGGGCTATCTATCTTTCCATTGCACACTAAGTAACACACTCTCTATTGTGTGCCTTGAGCTTCCTTCGTCTTCTCCAAGCTGTGTGTGTTTCTCTGCAACCCTAATTCCAACAATTGGTATCAGAGCGGGTCACGTTCTCCCGGGCTTAGTCGCCAGCTGCTCCAGCACACGCCTGCTCACTTTCTCCGATTTCAGTGAGCTTTGGCGAGCGTTCGCAGGTCGACAAATATTTTGGGAAAGCTCGAAGAGCTTGGTCTGCTCAGAATTTTGATTTGGGCTCATTTCGGCCTCCGTTTCCACTACAAGCAGTACTGCATAGGCTATTTCGTCATTTTGTGCAGATTTTCTGTCAGTGCCGTTTTCTGCATAACAGGTGCCTTATAGTCTTCTACGGTTTGTGCTATATAGCACAAGTTGTTCCCGCTCCATTTCTCCTATTTTCGGGCAGTTTTCACATCAGGTGCAGCATTTACCATGGCTGACAACAACAACACAGATGTGTTCAAGATGTTTGCTGCTGAGGACAGGTTGGATGGGGACAACTACCCTATGTGGGCTTATATGATGCAACATGTTCTTGTGTCAAAAGGTGTCTGGAACATTGTGCAGGGCATTGATGTACGTCCTGGTTCTGAAGATGTAGGCGATGTTGAGGATGTTGCAGGTCTTGCTGCAAGGATTGCAGCTGTTAGAGTTGTTTTGCCTACGGCAGAACAAGCTCGTTGGGATGTTAAGGATGCGCAGGCTCATGCATTGATTGCGTTGTCTGTGAAGCGCACCATTATTCCTCACATCCGTTCAGCAAAATCTGCAAAACAGGCTTGGGATATTCTAGCAGGTCTTTATGCAAGCCGCAATGAGGCTAAAATTGCTTTGCTGCGTAAAGAGCTAGAGTCGAAGATTATGCATGAGGAAGATGATATGGACACTTTCCTTGCTAGTGTCAAGGATATCAATGAGCAACTCATTTCTGCAGGTGAAGTCATTTCGGACAGTTCCCTTGTGCAGACTGTTCTTGATGCCTTACCAGATTCCTACCAGACTTTTGCTAGTACTTGGAGACTGATGACCCAAGGAAATCCTGAAGTTGTCAAGTTTGATGCATTATGCACATTGCTGTTGCAAGAGTCACTTTCTAGAAAAAAACAGGACTAGGCAGCGTGCAGTTGAACAGGCTTTTATTGCTTCTCAAAGAAAGGGTGGTAACAGTAATGCAGCCACTTCTTATGGTTCTGCTGCGAGTGGCAAAAATTCTGTTCCTAATGCTTCTGCTGGCAGCACTTCGTCTGGCAATTCTGGTGATAAGGGCAAAAAGAAGATGCGTTGCCATTATTGTAAAGCCAATGATCACTTGATCAAGTCGTGTCCTAAGTTGAAGGCCAAAGAGGCTAAGAAGAAAGAGGGTGGTTCCACTGCAAATGCTGGTTCCACTACAAATGCAGCCATTGTTGAGTCTTCTGTGAAAGGAGATTGTGATGCTGATGTTGATGCAGAATGGGCTTTTAGCGCAGAGTGCACTTACAATCCTGCTGTCCATGATGCATGCTTGTCAGTTGCTGCAGATTCACATGTGTGGTATTTCGACAGTGGTGCTACAAAGCACATTACCTCACATCGTGAATTGTTTACCTCTCTCGAGTCTGTCCCTCATGGGAATTCAGTCACTTGTGCCAACAACGCCTCTTATCCAGTTCAGGGAGTTGGAAAGATTGTGCTCACTGCTGCTAATGGCAGTTCCTTCACACTTGTTGATGCACTTTATGTACCTGGGATCAAGAAGAATCTCTTGTCTGTATCCGCACTTGCTAGACTTGGACTTGTAGTCAAATTTGTGGATGACAGATGTACAGTTCATGATCTCAGTTTTGGTGATGAAATTGTTGCATCTGGGCTTTTGTGCCGTGGGCTGTATAAGCTCACTTTGTATGACAAGTGTGGACAAAATTTTGCAAATGCTGTTGCAGATTCAAGGGCTATTTCAGATGCAAAACTTTGGCATGCACGTTTTGGTCATCTGAATTTTGCCAGTTTGCTGCGTTTGCAGAAATCTGATATGGTTGCTTCTTTGCCGCCTCTTGAAGCACCTGTCAAACATGTTTGTGAAGGCTGTATTCTGGGTAAAATGCAGCGTTCTAAGTTTCCAAAGGATGGTTCAGTTAGGGCCACATGCAGGTTGCAGCTTGTGCATAGTGATGTTTGTGGGCCCATGCAAACTCCGTCCTTGGGCAATTACCTGTACTTCGTGACTTTCATTGATGATTACTCCAGGCATGCATGGGTATTTCCGCTTAAAGCGAAGTCCGAAGTTTTTATGTGCTTCAAACAATTTTTGGCTATGGCTGAAAATGTCTCAAAATGTACTATGGGCACCCTCCGTTCCGATCGAGGGGGGAGTATATGTCTCATGAATTTAATGCATTTCTGGCTAGTCGTGGGATAAAACACCAATGTACAGTGCCTTATACACCTCAGCAAAATGGTGTTGCTGAGAGGAAAAACAGGTCACTAACGGAAATGGCACGATGTATGGTCAAAAGTCAAGCTTTGCCGCATTCTTTTTGGCTTGAGGCCATCATGTGTGCCACTTATGTACTTAACAGGTGTCCTACGAAAGCTTTGCAGTCTATTACTCCATATGAAGCATGGCATGATAGAAAGCCTTCTATTGAGCACATGCGTGTTTTTGGTTGTTTGGCATATGCTTTGGTGCCACAAGTGCAGCGCAGAAAATTGGATGATAAGGCTGTCAAATGTATTTTTGTTGGTTATAGTGCTGAAAGCAAAGGTTACAGGTTGTATCATCCGCAAACAAAACGTATTCTGGTTTCACGGGATGTAGTGTTTGTGGAAGATTCTGTTCAGCCCTTGCTGTCATGTACTAGAGACAATAATGTAAGCTCACAGGACATTTATGACACTTTGTTGCCTCTTTTCAGTGGTGGAAATACGAATGTAAGTTCCAATGAGGCAAATGTACAGCCTATGGGGGTTTCTGAAAATGTTTTAGAACAGCCTATTACTGATGCAGATGTACATGATGTACTTGATGAGGAAAGGGCTGAAAATGAGCAGGCTAGAGGTATGCCAAAATGGCTGGTGCACACTTTGCGTGACAGTAAATTGGATGCACCTTTATCTAGTCGTACTCGTTCAGGCTCTCGCCATGCATCTTATGCATCAGATTGTTATGCTTTGGCTGTGTCTAGTTTACATGATGTTGAGGAGCCTCTGTCTTTTGATGAAGCACAGAATTCAGAAAATTGGATTGCTGCCATGAAATCAGAATATGATGCACTTATAGAGAATGACACATGGACTTTATGTGATTTGCCTCCTGGCAAAAAGGCCATTGGTACGAAGTGGGTTTACAAGTTGAAACGCAAGCCGGATGGTGAGATCGATCGCCATAAGGCTCGACTTGTTGCAAAGGGTTATGCACAACAAAAAGGCATAGATTATGAAGAGACTTTTTCTCCCACTTGTCATATGACTACTGTACGTTTTCTATGTGCATTGGCAGCTCATTTTGGTTGGGATGTACATCAATCAGACATTGTTACTGCTTTCTTGAATGGTGACATATTTGAGGAAGTTTATGTAACGTAGCCTCGCGGTTTTGTCATAAAAGGACAAGAGGAAAAAGTGTGCAAATGTAAGAAGGCTTTGTATGGGTTGAAGAAATCTCTTCGTGCTTGGTATGAGAAAGCTGACACTCATTTGGTTAAACTAGGCTTTCGTAACAGTCCAACAGAAAGCACATTGTATGTAAAGCGTGAGGATGATGTATTTCTCATTGTGGTTCTTTATGTTGATGATTTGCTGATCACTGGACCAAATGAGAGACATATTGCTGAATTTAAGGCTGATTTGAATGCTACTTTCAAGATGAAAGATTTGGGGCTGTTGCATCATTACTTGGGTATACAGTTTAAGCAGTGTGATGGTGGTATTGCCTTCTGTCAGAAAAGTTACATAGAGACATTGCTATGTAAGTTTGGACTTGAGGATTGCAAACCTATTGCCACTCCCATGGAAACAGGTTTGAAGTTGAGTCTACATGATGCTGGCGATCTTGCTGATGTCACTCTTTACCAAACCGCTGTTGGCTGCCTCATTTATGTATGCAACACGAGGCCAGATATTCAGTTTGCAGTCTCGCAGGTCAGCAGATTTATGCATAACCCAGGGTCTAAGCATTGGCAGGCTGTCAAGAGGATTTTCCGCTACCTTAGTGGCACTTTACATCTTGGCTTGTTTTATCCCAAGGGGGGATCATTGCCGCCAGACTTACATGCTTTTTCGGACTCAGATTGGGCTGGTTGTTTTGACACGCGAGTGTCCACAAGTGGTTTTTGTTTCATGCTTGGCAGTTCATGTATATCACGGTTGAGCAAGAAGCAACCTACTGTGGCCACTTTAAGTTGTGAGGCTGAGTACAGGGCAGTCTTCACAGCTACGGTTGAGTGTGTATGGCTCAGACGCCTTATGTCTGACTTGGGTGTTGGACAGGACACTGCCAACACTATCTACACTGACAGTCAGAGCGCATTGGCAGTTGCGAGGAACCCAGTTTTTCATGCTCGCACAAAGCACATTGAGGTGCATTACCACTATGTCAGGGAGAGGCTCTCAGCAGGAGAGATCAGCTTGGCTTATGTGCCAACACAGGACAACCTTGCAGATCTTTTCACAAAGGCATTGTCTCGTGAGAAGCTTGAAGCTTTCCGCAAAGCTTTGGGCTTACTCCCCTTTGTGGACTGATCCTGTCCTCAGGGCATGGCACTTCCCTTTACTCATGTGCCAGCTCTCGTTCACCGCATCACTCCAGGGGGGATTTGTTACCATATACATGTGGTAGTGATGTGTGTGAACACACTAGGACCGCCGGGGCATTTTTTCCCTCTTTAGGAGGTTTTTTCCCCCGTGCATTGTATATACGCCCATCACTCTAGGGCTATCTATCTTTCCATTGCACACTAAGTAACACACTCTCTATTGTGTGCCTTGAGCTTCCTTCATCTTCTCCAAGCTGTGTGTGTTTCTCTGCAACCCTAATTCCAACAATGGCGCCCTTTAGAGAGAGAGGGGGGTATTTGGGTCATGGGATATGATAGGAGAGAGAAAGAGGGGGTGGGGTATACTATTTTGGAAGATAGGGTAAGTTGCATGTGAGTTAGGGTGCATTATTGGTGAGTTATAATGCATTATTGGTGAGAGGTGGGGTAGCTTGAGGGGAGAGAGAAAGGAGAAAGGACAAGGGGAAGAGAGAGGGGGTTGACCTTTTGAGTGGAGGAGAGGAAAAGGGGCACACGGCGAGGCAACAGTGAAGAAAAAAGGAGGCAAGGTGGGGATGGGCTACCCCGCAGGCATGAGGTGGCCTATTTTACCTTTCTTATATATTTACATAATCATACTTTATTTTTTTTCTTACTTTTTCCAATGCCTTTTATCACTCCCTCCCTAAGAGGGGGTTTTCATGGGGTGGGGACGAGAGAAGAGGGGTATGGGAGCTTGGCTTGTGAAAAGCCCCCATCAATGGCCTCAAGCAAGGTTCAAGGCAATGGTATCAAAAATTCGACAAATTCATGCAGTCTCAGGGTTACATAAGAAGTCAAGAGGATCACTGCTTATACACAAAAAGATTGAACGATGGTTCTTTAATCATCTTGATCTTGTATGTAGATCATATGCTTATCGTAGGCAAATCAATTGATGAGATCAATCAGTTGAAAAAGATGCTAAACACTCAGTTTTCCATGAAGGATTTGGGAGATGCCAATCACTTTCTTGGTATGCACATCAAGAGAGACAGGCAACGTGGAATTCTTGAATTATCTCAAGAAAAGTACATTCACAAAGTCTTGCAACGTTTTAGTATGCAGGGGGGGAAGTCATTGAGTACCCCAATGCAAGCATACTCCAAACTTAGCAAGGAAGACTCTCCCAAGACAGTGGCTGAGAAAGAGGAAATGGCGAAAGTACCATATTCTTCAGCAGTTGGCAGTTTGATGTATGCTATGGTAGCCACAAGACCAGACATTGCACATGCAGTGGGAGTGGTTAGTAGGTACATGGAAAACCCTGGCAAGAAGCATTGGGAAGCAGTGAAGAAAATCCTCAGATATTTGAAAGGTACAGCTAGCAAGTGTTTACGCTTCTAAAATAGTGATGCATCTATTGTAGGTTACACGGATGCGGATTATGCGGGTTGCATGGATCGTAGAAGATCCACATCTGGATATGTGTTCATGTTTGCTGGAGCATCTATCTCTTGGAGATCGTGTCTCCAAGATTGCACGTCTTCATCTACCACTGAGGCAGAATATGTTGCTGCGTCTGACGCTAGCAAGGCATCCATATGGTTGGCTCGTCTAGTGGGATATTTGGGCATTCACGAGGTTCCAATACTACATTGTGATAGTCAGAGTGCTATTGCTTTGGCAAAGAATCCAATGTTTCACTCAAAGTCGAAACACATGAGGTCAGATACCATGTCAACCGAGATGCATTGGCTGGCAAGCGTATCGAGCTTGTCAAGGTTCACACTGACGAAAACCCCGCAGATGCTCTCACAAAGAGCCTAGCCTCGGAGCGATTTACACATTGTATAGAACTTATGGGTGTAGGATGAAGCCTCCACAATTCTTCATCAATTTTGTATAGAATAACTATACTAATGCCACTATTGGCCACCATGACCTTCAAGTGGGAGGTTGTTGGGGTGTAGGCCAGGTGGCCGTGGGAAACCACCCTTGTACACTTAATTTCCCCTATTCAATATAGGGAGAGAAAGAGGAAGAGTTGACCACTCCTTCTCCTTCTTCTCCACTAACCCACACAGTGGCTGCCTGTGCATCTCCCCCTTCCCCATTTCTCTTCTTCCCCTCTCTTGCACACACTCCATACATGCACACGTGCACTCATCAATACAGGGAGGCCACGGAGTTTACACCATTTCACTTGGTCTATGGTCAAGAGGCTTTGCACCCAATCAAGATCAACATCCCAACCATATGCGGAGATAAAGATGCATGGGTAGACAACCTTCTTACATTGGTGGAGCTTGAGTGGAAGAGAGAAGTGGCTTATGAGTGCTACAAGAGGAAAGCTACACGAGAAAAAGAGAAGCTCGCCAAGAAACTGAAGGACAAAGGCATCAAGGAAGGAGATCTTGTGCTAAGGTCTGATAATCAACTTGATAATCATTTTGATGCCAAGTTCGAAACTAGATGTCAGGGACCATACATAGTTAAGAAGTCTTTCAATTCAAGTTATTACCAGCTCATGGACTTGAATGGTAAAGAGCACTCCAAGAAGGTAAATGGGTATTGGCTAAAGCCCTATTTGAGTCGCTTTCTACCAAAGGAAATGCCAATGCATTGTCAAAGAGCTACTACCTTGTGTAAGTATTGTTTTCTAATGCATGTATAATGTAACCTGAGCCGAAGTAACAAGAAGCCACACAAAGAAAATCTTGTCAAGATACCAAATATCACAAACAACCCAGAACCACTTTCTTTGGAAAAGATGTCTTATGATGGTACATGAATGTACCATCATCTTGGGGGAGGGCTAAATGATAGCTGTTTTTTGGCCTTCCAATTTTGGAGCAATAACCTACTACCATTTATCCTTTCAATAAGCATATGCCCTTGGGTAGGCTATCTTTGCAAAGCAACAAAACATTTTACCCAAGGCCCACGTTTGAAAAATTCACCTTCTCTTCTCATTGTGCATACGTGTGTGTGAGTTACCAAATTATCCTCCCAAATAATTACAAATATATAAAAATAAAAAATCCTAAAAATATTATGGTCCACTTTTTGCGTGTAGATATTTTTCCTTACCTTGGGCCTAGCTATATTATAATTTTAATTACTCTACTATATAAGAGTTATGTGTATACTCTTTTGGGTGTGCGTTTTACCAGGCCTAAGTAAGCCACCTTGCATGTTTACCATCCATAATACGTTTTAATAGCACCCATGTATACATCTCATGCATTCAATGTCCTCATTCAAGCTTCCACTAAGTTGACTCCATTCTAGCAAAATTCACAAAAAATCCTTTCATTCTCTCAAGATGAATTTTTTCTTACCTATTACATAGATTTTTCTTTACAATAGAAAATTAAATTCACAATCACCTACTATGCTAATCAATAATTGAGGGACACTTATTTAATTTTATTACTATCACTATTATTTATATTTCTAGCTCTTTATCATAAAATCCTAACACAAGTCAATGCACTAGTTGTTTGTTCTTCCCTCTTGTACATACTTTATTTCACAAAAACTTCTCATCCATACATGTGTAAAGGGCATCTCAATTAACAATTTCATTCCATAATGCATGGAGGGACACACTCTTGGAGCCACATGGAGGTTCAACCAAAAAGAGACCACAAGAAGACTGCTTGCAGTCCTAAATCATATATGTTTTGGTGTGACTTTTTGTGTCCTGCTCCCATCCAAATTTGAAGACGTCCTCAAAAGACAAAAGGTATTGCACAAACTGAATAATCTCCCTAAATTTTTTCATAAGTTTTGGAGTTACCACCGATGAGATATTATTTTGATGGTGGACCCAATCTGCCCACTTTTTCTCACAAGTCACCTAGTCTTCTCTCACCTTCCTTCATAATTCCACATACACTCATTCCTCTCTATCAATCACTCAAACCTAAACCTTCCATGGTTTTCATCACCCTTCCCACCATTACCCTCCCCTCTCGCACCCATATCTCTTTTTTGAAGCTCTACCTACATACATTATCTCCATATCTCTCTCTATTACTCCCATATTACAATTTCATTTCACCTTTTCAAAAGTGGATAAAAATTCAGCAAACTAACCATGCTCAAAACTCTATAAAATGGAGTTTTTTCATCAACAAAAAACCTCATATTCTTGGTGGTGTTCAACTATGGTAGCAGCGTGAAGAGAAGAAGAAGAAGAATAAGACCGATGATCACTTTCGACAATCTACGCACGGGTAAGTCCAAGATATCTCAAGGGTTTTTCCATCTCATTCACCCCTCTTTCCTTAGCCCTTCAAGTCATTCTACCCATTGTAATTATATTACTAAATTTTTTTAGTGATTACTGACACTAACTGCCAATCCTTTCTTGTAAATTGCACCCACTCTACTCTACCTTGGAGTAGGCAACCTCACACAAAAATCACTCACCTCTCTAGAATCTTCTCTATTTCACCTCAATAATTCTCTCCTCGTGAGCCCACATCCATGTGACTCAAGAGACAAGAGAGCCCCTCTCATAAGAACTTTAACATTTATTTATCCCTAGAAGCATCAGGACATGTTGAGGACTACTAAAGATAGTTCTCTAGCATTATAGACCTCACAAACATGAATTCTAGAGTGGTATAGTTGCAAAAAGTTGAAAAAAGCCAAAAACAGAACCCGTTTTTTCACACAGTTTAGGTTGTGAAATGTTGTGCAAGGACAAGGTTAAAGATGGAATTGATATTCCAAAAAAATGTGGAGTTTTTTTCAGCTCATGAGACAACTTTCTAGATAGATAGCACCTCAAAATCCATTTTGAAACTCTTGAAATAATTCAAGGAAAATGGTCACTTAACAGGACATAAAAGTGTCCCCTTACCAACCTAGTGTTAACTGAGTCAACTTCCGTTAACCAGAGCTGCTAAAGATCGAAGACTTACGGATGCACATTGAAGATCAACAGGAAGAAGCAATAAAGATTGGAGTAACATATTTTTCACATTTTCCCAAAAAGGTAATGTATTGTAAATTCTCAATTTACTTCAAGCCATTGTAATATTTTAATGTGTTACGAGATCAATGGGAGATCCAAGTTGTAAAGAACATGTCAGTTAGTGTGTCTAGGTTGCAGATTCAATAAGTGGTAGAGCCTTAAAGGCCTTGGACGCCCAGACATTGCATATTTTTACCCTAGGTATATAAGACAGTGTGTAAAAGAAATTAGGGTTCTCAAGCTCACTTGTTGAGAGCACTCTTTGGTGAGAGCGCTTGAAGTGTGTGGCTCTGGAGTCCTTGAGCTTCACCTTGCTCATGTGACTTGATTAACACTAATCAATGCTTAATTCTCTTTCACTATGTCTCTCTCATGCTTCTTGTGATTGCTAATGATGCTTTGATTAACTAGATCATAACTAATTAGTGGTTAATCCCTCTCTAATCTTGTGTGATTGACCTCTCTTTCTTGTGTGTGCATGTAGGTTTGATTGGAGTGTGGTGCTCAATAGATCTATGTGTGTGTGCTTGCGATTAGTGTGTTGCACGATAGGATTAGTATTGTGTGCATCTTGCAATCGTTAGTGTGTGTGATTGGGTTGATCGGAGGTGAAGGGAAGTGGATGTGGAGATGGCCAACCGTTGCGGCTTAGCTCCTCCATAGGCTGAGAAGCTCACCTCATAGAGTCACCATTTGTGTTGCCATGATTAGCTCACTAATCGTGTGAGTGTTTTCATGCCCTAGTCGGGTAGCTCATCCCTCCGGATTGATAATTTTGTTGGTCATTGGAGCTATGTAATGATGTAACCCCCAACATTTGTCACCATTGTCGGGGACGGTGGCTTACGCTAGTGTAACTGTGGCATAATCAGATGTATTTCCTCCCTAATTTCACTTGTGTGTTTATGGTTTTGTGGATTTTGGATGTGTGTGTATGAAGCAATGTGTTCATTATTCCCTAATTTGTCACCATATCTTGCCAATTGTGTGTTTACACACTCTAATTTCACACTAACC
>NC_140934.1:71008745-71253745 GCF_014529385.1 Adiantum capillus-veneris
TTAAAAGTCAAAAACCTTACAAAAAATCATTAAAAAATAAAAAATTCCACAGATAAATCACAAAAAATTATAGAAAATTCATAAAAACTCAAAAAAATCCATAAAAGATCATAAATTGATCAAAAAATCACAATAAATCAAAAATTCAAAAAACCTTCAAAAGATTTCTTAAAAATTAAAAAATTAATCGTAAATTTTTTTCTTTTTTAAAAAAAATTATTAAAAAATTTAAAAAATTCAATTTTTTACAAAAAATATTAAAAATAAAAAGAGAGGAGTCGAAAAAGAAAAAAAAGCAGGAAAAAAACAAAACAAAAATCTAAAGCCAAAAAGCAAGATTGGAGAAATTACACCGCGCAAAAGCGAGCATGTCGAAAAAAGCAAAGCCGAGAAAATTACACACCGCAAACCGAACCAAATAAGCAGTAGAACAACTAAAAATGACCAACTCAAAGCCGTTTGAGGGGCAAGAAAATTTCAAAATTTTGCATGCTAAAAATAGGCAAGTGCAAGTAGTTACACTAAAAATTAGCTTTCAGTTGAACGAACAAGGGCCGCTCACATGTGATTGCAGATTAGGCTAGTACGAGCAGCATAAATTCTGCTAATCAATACCAAAATTTGCTAGGAGAAAGTTTTTACAAAACAAGCGAACATGGACCTTGCTCCACACATGAGTTATGTGTGTGTGTGTGTAGCAAAATGAGTTAGCCTAAAAATGCGAACTCTCTCTCTTCTTGGTCGACCCCTCTTCCCATTTGCTCTTGCTGGATTTCCATTGGCTCCTACAGTGCTTAGCCAATAGCAATTAATAAGCATAGTTGATAGTCTTGTGACAAGTGTCCCCCTTTTCCCTTTTGTGAGAGCTTTAGATAATAATTTATTTAAACTCTCATTGGACCTTTTAGTCTTTTGGCCAATAGGAATCAATCAATCCATTGGGCTACTTGATGCTCATTGGACCCCTTGGTAGACTGTCCAATAGTCTTCTAGGGAGCTTAATTTCTATTGGTTCTTTAATCAAGTATTTTTAAATTGATTAGACTAATTTTACTCTAGCCTAATTCTCATTGGTCCACCTCTATGGCCATCCAGTAGGATTTGAGGGGAGATTGGCAGCATCTAAGCTAGGAGCCTACCATGTGTCCATTATTCCCTTTGTGTGAAGGGAGAGCTTGGGAGTGTGAGTGTGTGTTTCTCTCTCTTCCCCTACCTTTAGCGCTCACTCCCCTCCTTCCTAGGGATGTGAGAAGACTTTTTAGTCTTCCCATAACCATCCAATTTTCCCCACTTTTAGCCATTAGACTTTTTAATTTAGATTTTGGAACCTTAGCCTATGGAAGTCTTAATGGAGCTCAACCTTAGGTCTTTTAAGCTCCATTGATGCACATTGCTCTTTTGCTGAATGTCCCCCTTTGGATCCCTATTTTCCCTCCTTTGGATCCCTACTGAGACAGGTATGATAGTCTTAGCAATATTCTAGCTTTTACCTCCCTGGTATCTCCCCATATTAAATGATCAATTTAACATGAGAAAATCATTTGGGAGAATTAGATATTAGTTTTTATGACAGATCCATTCTTCTTGGGCACTGTGAACCACCTGCTTGAATATGGTACACATGAAGGCTCCAATATACCCATGCTAACCTTTTCATTCAGTAACACTATTAGCTTTGGCAAATGGGGTTTTGGAACTGGTATTGGATGTAGATTCCAAGATACATGAGGGATAGTAAAAATCACCATAGAAGTGACAACACTAGGATTGGCACAACCTATTTCATGTGGCTCAAAAGCAAAAGCCTTACCATGCCTTGAAAGCATACATGTGAAGCACTTCATTTCTTCTTTGGCCAGAAAATCCTCACAGCCAACCTTCATTTCTTTTAAAGATTCCTTTGTAAACTTGTGTCCGACCAATATTTCTTCGATCCCTGAGCTTTGGCTGCAAAGAAGCTTGTTCTATCTACTCTCTACAATCTCGTGGTAGAGTTAAAGCCACTAGTTTTACCTTCTTTGCAATCGACTTGTACCTGGTATCAACTCACACTTTTGGCCTTTGATTTCTATAGAACTCTTTTTCTTTTTCAAAAGCTCAATCTCCTTGAACATCTCTAGAGAACATACTTCAATAGTCTAGTTTTGACATGGAATCCATTATACTCCTAATCTCCATAATATCTAGAAAAGTTTTCTCCTTTAAGATTTTTTGTACATTATGTACACATTGCTGTTCACTTCTTTTGATGTCCTCAATCTTTGTAAAACACATTGATCCATGCTTTGATAACCCTAAAAAACCTATAGAGAGAGCATTTTTCACTTTTGTATTGAGCAGGGATTTCATTAAGGTGATCACAAATATGCGAACATCTTAATAACGTTGAGTGATCACATGTAATCACATTTAAATATTAACATGACTTTCTTGTTAACATTAGGAAGGGAATGGGGTCTAAGGGGGCCTCTTTACTTGCCATGGGATTAAGAAGGAGATTATGGAAGGGGCAAATGGGTGAATGCCATGTGGACTCAAATGGTGGGTATGGAAGGGCCTAAAAGTAAGTGGTCAAACTTGTACTCTTTTATAAAATATAAAGATAAAATCTCTTACAAGTTCAAAAAACTAAACTTTTCTCTAAATAGTTGGGTAAAAAACCATCCTTTCTCTCTCTAGTGGGCCGCCAATTTCTCCCCCCTTTCTCTCTCCTAAAAGGAGGTCCCTCTAAAAATGTGTTGATGATTCCATCCCTCTCTATTTATTGTACCATCTCTCACTTCTCTTCACTTCACCTTGCAAGTTGATTCTCTTTCCTTCCTTTCAATTTTCACTCTCAAAAGCTCTGCAGTAGAAGTTTGAACCTCCTTTCCCTCCTCAAGCTTACTGCATTCTCGACAAGCTGAAGTTCTCCATTTCTTCATAAGCCTCACTAAACACCTCTACCTAAAGTTCAATATCTACAACATATCCTTTTGCTAGATCTTTCCTCTTTCTTTCCTCAATAGGCTTCCTGCTCCTTCTCCATTAAGATCTCTAGAGAGGATCTACTTCCCTCTCAATCTTTGCAACATTATCTTCCCCATTAAGCCAACTTGCAAGTGGATTAGTATAGCAGTAAGTGGCATCAACCGTCTTTGTGTACCATCAAGAATCTTGATCTTTTTATACAGTTGAGAACATGGATGTGCAGTGATTAATCATAAGTCTTTGTACGTAGGTTGTGCCACTATTTCCCATGGCATCATCAGGTACTGACAAATTAGGATTTTCATTGACTCCATTTCATGCATCAATGTACAAGACGATAGTGGATGTTGGGTGATGATGGAGTTGAAACGATTGATGTAAGTGAGAATGCATCCCAGGTCAAGAGGAGCGCACAAGGTACCAAGGATACACATGGCTTCTTGAGCACACCATTTGAAGAGAAGAATCATGGAGTTCAAGAAAACACAAGATGGCAAGCGGCTTGCGAAGGTGTAACATGTGTATGTTGCTTCACAAATAAAGCTAGAGATAGTAGTGGCTCCATCAAGGTTTCCTAAAAACTATAATTTTACTCCTCTATCAAGTTTCTAGATTGTCTATTTTGTATTTTTGTCATGTACGTTGCTTTGATGATTGTAAGGTTTCCATTGCTTGTTCATGTTTACAAATGTTTTCCCATCCAATTTTGTAGAGTGGGAGCCAATAGAGTCCTTCACGGGAACTTTTGAGGCCATCCACGCTGACCTTGGCAAGTTGCTCTATGTTGGATGTCCATCCTTTGAGCTTGCCTCATGAGACATTTTTTTTAATAACCATACTTATGTCATGCCTAGGCCAAATGGGTATGCTAATCTTTGTCTAATTCATTTGTAGCCTTGCAAAGTCTAGAATGGCCTAAGCTAGACAGTGCCTTGATCGCAACAACCAAAAGGAGAATCGAGGTGGATGTGCAAGTAGCAATGAAGTGCACCTAATATTCCCACAAAGCCACAGTAACATGGTTTATGTCTCTTCATGCATTTATATTTATCTTTTGATTGCAAAGATTGTTCATAGGATACTAACAATGTCGACTTGCAAAGGGGGAAGTGCGATCAACAGATTCCTTGCAGTTGGATGGGAGACTAAGGTGGTCGACCACTAGGGAGATAGAATCAAGTGCTTTGTAGCTGCTGACAATGTGGTGTTCAGATACCATATTGTGAAGCAAAGCTTGTCTGATGTTCTTTCCCTACAGAAGACGGAAGCTGACGATGGGAGAATGGGAGGCATTAACACTGATGTTGATGTTGGAGAATCAATTGACCTGCAAATATGCCTCCACGATGATGCAATGTATGACATTGCAGTGAATAACAATTGGCACCTCAGTCACGTTTGCGAGTATCTTAATCTCAATTATACCTTGCCCAAGAAATATCTCTTTATAATACAACGGTAGGGGATTGAATGACATTTGAGTTAGCTAATCAAGAAAATTAGATAGAGAATGATTAATGGTGACTGCTACAAGTAGGTGAAGCTCACTATGGAGGGAAGAAGTGGAGAGTACTCAAAGATAGGAGAAAAGGATTATGTTGTGGAGGGAAGAAAGAGAGGGAGTACATCACAATCTCCTTTGAATTCAAATTTTTGATCGTGAATAGAGAGAGAAATGTTGTTGCACACATAGAGGTAATGTAGTTTTCCATTTCTCTCACCTGGAGCTAGAGTGGGAGAAGCATGAGGGGGACACGCACACACACACACACCGGGAGTGGAAGAGAGAAAACCAGTTAAGGAAGAGAGAGTGGGAGAGAGAGAAAATTTGCAACCTTGGAGGATCTGCACTTTCTGTCAGAAGAAGTAGGTAGCATAGAGTCTCCCCTCAATAATTGGGAGGGGGAAGTGGAAAGAGAGAAAAGGGGGGAAGAGAGAGAGTTGACTCACATTTTAGAGAGAGAATACAGTGAGAGAATATGAAAGATCTGCTTTTGTGGTAGGGGGGACTAAAAAGTGCTTCCTTTAATGAGATCTAAGTGAGAGAGTGTGTTTTATATGTTAGAGAGAGAAGAAAGGGTGGGAAAAATTTATTTTAAAATTCATTTATCTACCTCTCTTTTGGGTTACTAAATAGACTATTTTCAAATACAAAATATAGAAATGACATTTTTAAAAATCCGAGCACAGGTCTTTTTGCCCTCTCTTATAGGCTTGGTCAAACTTGGCTTAAGATTTAACATTTTCGTAAGCTGCTAAATAAAGAGGCCCTCCTATACCCCATTCACTTCATAATGCTTGCAAAAACTACCCCAACTGGTAAGCCGGCTGGGCATTTTGCATACCCCGGTGGGCCCATCGAAATATACAAAATGCCCGGAGGGCTATTTTGTATAAAACAAAAAGGTACCATTTTTAGCCTTTTGACTAGGAGTGTATCCTTGTGTCGAGTACAGTGTATTCTCCTTGTGAATTGACCTAAGGTTATTGAGTCACAGGTCCTAATATTGGGCTGAATGTGATTCTTAATATGGTAACCACATCGTAAATGATTAAAAACTTTGGCATAATACAAAGGTACGATGCTGAAAAAATTGGATCTCTTTAAGGTCCTGCTCATTGTAACAAAGCCACTAGTTCATAAAGGGGCTGAAGTTGGTTTTAGAAGATGAGTATATACTAGAAATGAGTTGTTAGAGTCAGGGGTTGGATATACTAGTGTACCAGGTATATAAAGATCCTTGAAGTCTTGCATTTCACGCCATCATAGGTTGTATTTGATCTATGTTGTTTGTCACTACACAATATGAGCCCTACAATCTTTAATTGAGTGAAAGCAGTTCTTATATATTTAATCAAATGTATGAGGGGGGCTACAATCCTTGATTAGGTAAAAGTAGTCATCGAGTGTGTAATTGCATTGAAGATTTCATAGGTTTGTTTTATGCATAATGTCGGATAGAGAGTGCATTGTCTACTGTGAAAGATTGTTGGTGCATGAGATTGAAATCATGCATATCTATGTTTGTGTATTGAAGATAATTATCATCATAATCATGTTTGAAGTTGATTATCCTTTGTTGCATGTGAAAATAATTGAGGAAGTAATAAAATTTACCACCACTAAATAAAGAAAATATGATTGCTTTGCTTGAACATGTATCCCGTGTGTGTTTAATGTCTTTTATTCACCTTGTAATTGTGAAGAACACAATTCTGTTAGAGTTTTCCTTTTTGTCTTTATGATTTCAATGATCTCCTTGTGAAACTCATGCTTAGCTATGCAAAGGACTTCAGCCAATGTAAACCCAGCCTTGTTATTCAAGATCCTTTCTTCCAATACCTTCTTCAAGTAATTTATAGCAAGTTCTATGTCGGATTGTAATTTGTAAGCAGGGCCCTTTGCTTTACATTAGAAGAAATATGGACTTTGCATGGGCCTTGTAAGGAATCCTAATTTTTAGGGATTAAGGTTAATGTTGTGTGGGGTTAAGGGGACAAGGGCATTCAAGAATCTAGTTTTGAGTAGGTTTTTCTAGATTGTTTTTTAGACACATGTAGGATCTGGACCCAGGAGGTCACTTTCTCTCTCTAGCTTTTTGAAAGTGAAGGAGTTGTTACAATATACATGTAAAAGTGATGTGTGTGAACACACTTAGGACTGTCGGGGCATTTTTTCCCTCTCTAGGAGGTTTGCCCCCCCTGCATTGTATATACACCTATCACTCTAGGGCTATGTATCTTTCCATTGCACACTAAGTAATATACTCTCCATTGTGTGCCTTGAGCTTCCTTCGTCTTCTCCAATCTATGTGCATTTCCCTATAGCCCTAATTCCAACAATTGGTATCACATACTCCGCACACCAAAAGTGCAAATATTTGCTTGTCCACGATGCTTGCACCAAAGGCCACACGTGAGGGAGAGCAGAGGTCATCCTAGGAATGTCGTACCATTGGTGAGATGAATGTTGACATTTGGGTGGATGGTCATTTGTACCCTAACAATCCTATAAGCCACTTCCATCCATCCTTTGATACCCTTTTGATTGTTCTTTAATATCTTGGGAGGGAAGAAGCAGGATCGTTAGGCTATTTCAAGCGGTTGTGTATGGGTGCAGGTGCTCTTTTGCATTTGTGGATGCACAAATGTCAGGATCTTCAACTCAAAACAGTCACATTACAAGAAAGTATTGTCTCTTTGGAAGAGAGGTTCAAACTCTCCAACAAAAAATGCAAGAAAGGGATGTCCACATTATGAAGCTTGCCAACACCATCACATATTTGAAAGAAACACCCCTTGGTGCAAGGGAACATTCTACTTCTTACTTTTGGTTGTGTTCTTCTTATCATAGACTCTAAAGTCTAAGGTCTTGCCTCTACTTGTTTTGTAGTGTTTGACACAAAGGTTGCTTTTGTGCTAAAACTCGATGAGTATTAAACAATGAAAGGTCAAAGGTTAGAGAGGTTAAGTGTCACCACTTTTCTTCTAAAACAACATTCTTTGTTACATCTTGCAGGTAGGTGCTTCAAATCCATGCTTATTAGAGGTGGGTAATCTCATCATAATTTATATTTTAGGATTGTTTATTCCCAGCTGAATGGAAATACTTACAAATTTGTACGGCATATACTTAACAAGTGTCTTTACTATATATCTTGCAAATATTGAATTCATACATGTTTTTGTTTGAAGAACATGTCTCGAACGCGTCATGGTACAAGGTGACCTCCTACTATGCTAGTTGAGTGGTGGTGTTTGCAACAATGGCTCAAGGAACTAGAATAACATGAATTTTTTACGTTGACACGAAGCTCTTCTCAAGCAATGTGGCTCCCACTACACCAAGAATCATTATGCTAACATGGAGAGATCCCTAGTAGGACAATACAACAGCTTTCCATCAGCAACACACCCTTTCCTAACATGAGGGCACCCCCACCAAAGATATTTTTATGTGATAGCTCACCCCATGAGCATACCATGTCATGGAATGGATGCAAGAACTATGACCGCACTACACCTTGGAAGTTGTTCATGAACGTATGTTTATCAAAATCAATGAGAAGAAATTTAGACTTTTGTGTTTGTTGATGTGTAAAGGCACTCTAGGTCTACCATATTTTGAGATTGTTTGATAAGTTAAATAATATTTGTAGTCATTTAAAGTGTAAATTTGTTTTTGTTTGATAAGATTGTACATGAGAACACATGATAAAGTAAAAGAGATCTTTAAGGAATAAACCTTGGTGAGATTCCTACCATGCACTTGTGACACCATATCTCTTTGAACCCTTAGATTTCTATCGTTGTGGGGAGTCCATGGGGGGCCTATTTTCTAATTTTTAGCAATGACTTTGTTTGAAGGACATTTTTGTTGTTTTAAAGTTTGTACACAATTTATGAGTTCATTCTGATTGTTTTCCTTCAGTTGCAAATTTTGACCCAAGACACTTTTTGGAAGCCACTTTTGAAGCTGTTAGGGTGAGATTTTGGGAAAGCTTTGTATGTAGGAAATATAGCCCTTAACACAATGAAAAACATTGGTTCTTTGAGTATTTTCAAGTTTCATGGTTTTGATGCTCGTTGGAGCCCGTAGATTAAGAAAAAAGTAAGAAATGTTTGTTTTACATCATTTTTTTAAATTTCCAACTTGCACGTTGATTTTTGGAGAATTTGAGCAAATATAACTTTTTTGCATCACACAATGGTTGAAGAGCACGACTAGATGAACGAATTTACGTGAGATAATCCCGGATAGATTCGGAGCCGATTGGGAGCTACAAGCTGTTGCAAATAGCCTAAAAGTTCAATACTTGAATCATGGCCAAACAACTAGCGTGCCCTTGCGACCCCTCTTGTTGAGGGTCCCTATGGCTTTAAAATGGAAAATAAAACTTTTTTTAATGCATGTCCATGAGATAGAAGTTTGTAGTTTGATGTATTCATAGCAAACCCCCCCCCCCCCCCCCCCCCCCCGCCCCGCCCCTTTTTGTTGTGTGTTCAAAGGCATTGGGACATGGCCAAAAAACTTAAATATGCTTGTATTTACCATTTTGTGCGTCTTATCCCTATTTGGCCATTTTGCATGCCCTTGTGGCCCCTCTTCAGTTTGATGTACTCAAAGCAAACCCCCCCCCCCCCCCCCCCTCTTTTTGTTATGTGTTCAAAGGCACCTAGACATTCAGTATGTAAAATTTTTCTATATCATGTGCGCTCACCAAAATGGATTAAAAATACCCCTTATAGGCCTTATCTACACATGTTTCTATAACTTTACAAGAATATAAAGTCTCTTCTCTTGAACACATGTGCTACGTTACATATACTTTAGTGAACTCCCCAGGTCAAAGGCCTCACAAATCCTGAGCACTAAACATTGAGCACTAGAAATCAACCGAACATGGAGCCAATTTTTACTTCCTTGTGTCCCCCCTTGTTCTTACAAATGTTTTGGTAAAGCCTTTTCTTTGGTATTTGAAACCACATGTCTATTGTTATAGTATCCAACCAAAGGTTTCTTGAATAGCAGTTCACATAGGCTCCAGTGGTACATATCTTCTATGTTAACAATGCATGCATCTATAATTTATGTTTACACTTTCTCTATCCAAATGAGCTACAAAGTAAAAATCAAATGCACAGTTTAATAGTTAGGTTCACAAGGTGATAGCTATTGGTATCATCATTAGCAATACCAAAGAAATAGCTACCAATAGCTACTGAATAGGGATATTTAAGAAGATTTGACACCAAAAACTTGTCAACGCTACTCAAAAAGGTGGAAACTCAAAGGCTTTATAATATATGTCTATTGAAACACGAATCAATAATAAGCTAATTGTTCACCTATAAATCACCGCTATGCATCGACACCTCCATCTCAAGTCAAAGAAGATGGAGATGGAGCAAGAGCACTCTTCAATTGCACAAATGAAAGAATGAATGATTTTTAGGTTTATGTGACTTTTATATGAGCTCACCCCATTCACACTTGGGCACCCATACTTAGCCAACTAACCCTTGAATGTTCCTGTTAGAGTGCGCCTCTCATCGGCGATCACTCTTTACCTTTTCCTGTTGGACCGACAAGCCCGGCCCATGACTACTAGAAGTGGACGCCAGTGGTTAACATCTTTCCACATCCCTAGGAAGGCGAGGGTGAGCCCTAATGGTAGGGGAAGAGAGAGAAACACACACACACACACACACACACACACACACACACACACACACACACATACTTCCAAGATCTCCCCAAAGGGAAGAATGGACACATGGCAGGCTCCTAGCCCAGTTGCCCCCAATTTCCCCTCAAATCCTATTGGATGGCCATAGAGGTGGAGCAATGAGAATTAGGCTAGAGTAAAATTAGTCTAATCAATTTAAAAATGCAAGCTTCATAAAAGACCAATAGAAATTAAGCTCCCTAGAAGACTATTGGACAATCTACCAAGGTTCCAATGAGCATCCAACAACCCAATGGCTTGCTTGATTACTATTGGCAGAAGACTAAAAGGTCCAATGAGAGTTTAAATAAATTATTTAATTACCTAAATCTCTCACAAAAGGGGAAGGGGGGACACATGTCACAAGGCTATCAATTATTCTTCTTATTTGTTTTTGGCTAAGCCCTGTAGGAACCAATGGGATGCCAACAAGAGCAAAAGGGAAGAGGGGTCGACCAAGTAGAGAGAGAGTTGGCATTATTAGACTAACTCACTTTGCTACACACACACACAACTCATGTGTTGAGCAAGAACTCCATCTCCTTCTCCAAGCATTGAGAAGTAGATTCCTACACCAACAACTCTTGGCTATGGAATGCAAACCCAACCAAGAGTCAAGCTTCAATGGCATGCTCATATCCTCTACCATTACTAATCTAAGCTATGCTATTAGAGTGATTATGTGAGAAAAATACTTCTTTTCTTGTAAGATACATCTTCAATTCCTCATTCCCTACTAGCTCTCAACATTTTTGAAGGTGTGTGAGGTCTTGGGACTAAGGCTAGGGACACTAGGTTTGTTTCTCAAGAATAATTTGGTGTATGAAGCTTCCATCTTCATTGGACCAATGAGTTTTTTCAAGGAACACAAATATTGTATTGTACAAAAAGTCTCCTTTGATGGGAGAAGTTATAATACAAATCCTTTTTGGAGGGGGGACCAGCTCCATGAAAATCCGGTCTTCAACTTTTGTCAATTTTTCTTTTTCTCTCTCTTTTCAAGTATTGTCTATGCCAAACTAGCTAGGTGTAAATTGCTATGTTTCTTTTTCAAATTAAGTACTCTCTCTATGCTCATTAAGAACTTGTTCTTAATGAAATGCTCCCTATGTTATCATTTTCCTCTACATACAAGTAACTAGTGCATTAAACGTTACATTGGTATCAGAGTTATGGGTTTCTCTTTTCTTGCTCAAGAAGAGAGGTCCTCAAGCTTGCTAAAAATGGTTGGTGTTATTAGTTGCAAAAGAGTAAGTAGAGTAGGGACTTTTCATCCTTGAAGCACGCTCTCGGGCGGTTCACTATGTGTAAAAGTACCATATCACATGCGTTCAAGACATGTTTGTAAAACCCCTTATCTGTGAATTTTGTTAGGAATATAATGTACCCTTTTCTTTTAGAGAGAAGGAGACACACAACGCAGATATGGGTGGGGAGACTGTGAAGTGGTAGCTCCCCCTATACAGTATACTCACTATAAGTATAGGGTAACAGTGGGCGGGCGCCCATGACCTGGGCGACCGGTCAAGGCACATAGGCCTTAACCCCAACACCCACTCCATAAGTGTTGAATAAGATCCACTATTGGCTGCTACGAGTTCTCTCCCCCATTCCAAGCATGTGGTGCATCACTTAGGTGGCCATGGTGATGCCTACACGTGGCTCTTGCCCGATGGTACATGGCCCTTGCCCAACCATGTTTCATGGCTAATATTTGGAAGGGATATAAATCTGTAAGTTTATTTCAAATTCGAAAAAATAATGCCCTTTTGTATATATATTTCTGTAAGTTTCAAGAACTTTAAATACCCTTCTGTTGAACTCACGTGATAGGTTACATTTTTATTAGGTGACCTCCCCGGGAGCACGCCTGCTTTATGCAGTTAACGGGGATACCATCAAGAGCTATGGTCTCAATAATGGAGTCCTATGGGGCTTAACCATTATTGATCTATTAGAAGCTTGACAAGAACTGGTGCTCTCTTGGCTTTGTTAAACCCTCTCTTCTATTCCTTGCAATTAATAATATTTGAGCCATGGGTATAGATGCTTGAGTGCTTATCCTTGAAGGTAAAGAGGAGTAGAAACTAGGTCTTGAAGTGCCAAAGTACAAGTAAAAATTTACATCTACAATTTGCTAGTATGGCTGACAAAAGAAAAGAGATTGAAATGAATGTTGATAGCTTTGGTTTTGCTAATGAAAGAGCAACAAATGATGCCCCTATGCTTGTAAACTATCTTGTTTCTAGGCTTCAACAAGCCCTGGGAAATCCATCCCTCCAAGGTGAAGTGCTACAGCAATTGCGCACCTATGGTATTCTCCAAAATCCCTACCCAGAAGAGAGAGTACCTAGGAAAGCTCCCGTTGAGACTTCCAAAAGAGGACTCTTTCCGATAAGGGAAGAAGAGGAGGATCCGTACAAAGTTCTCCACAACCTACTACTCGATGAGGTATCTCCCTCCCAAAGGAGAACCCAAGTTTCAACGGTAGAGCCTCCACTGAAAGAACGAGAAAGAAGCAAGTCTCCTACGGGTTAATTTTATTTGCGAGTTAATCAATTCGTGTTTTTTTGCTACAGGTCATGATTTTTCGAGTTTATAGAAGCATGGATTCCACTCATATGTATGCTCTCTAAGGTGGCGTTGTGGTATGTTAAATAAGTACCGAGGGAAGGAGAGAGAAGAAGGATTAGACGGAGAGAGAAAAACATACTTGTGAAATAGAGATAGGATCGGGGTGTGAGAGTACCGACAACAAGAGAGAGAGAGAGAGAAAGAGAGAGAGAGAGAGAGAGAGAGAGAGAGAGAGAGAGAGAGAGAGAGAGCCTGAGAGTGGGAGATGAGGGGGAGAGAGGAAAGATAGGTTCAAAATGAAAAAAGTCCGGCTAAAGTTTGGGCAAGAAGGTTCTCAAGCCGGTTCAAATTATTTCATTTAGTAACTTGGTATAGAATTGTTTATGTGTTGGTTTAATGTATATATTTTATAAATATCCTATATTTTAATTGAGATGAAAGTGGAGTTAAGTAAAAGTGGAGTTTTGTTGTGAAGAAGGAGGTTGTGTGCACGTTTTCTACTCACATGTGTGTGTGTGTGTGTGTGTGTGTGTGTGTGTGTGTGTGTGTGAGAGAGAGAGAGAGAGAGAGAGTGGGAGATGAGGGGGAGAGAGGAAAGATAGGTTCAAAATGAAAAAAGTCCGGCTCAAGTTTGGGCAAGAAGGTTCTCAAGCCAGTTCAAATTATTTCATTTAGTATCTTGGTATAGAATTGTTTATGTGTTGGTTTAATTTATATATTTTATAAATATCCCACATTTTAATTGAGATGAAAGTGGAGTTTTGTTGTGAAGAAGGAGCTTGTGTGCACGTTTTCTACTCATGTGTGTGTGTGTGTGTGTGTGTGTGTGTGTGTGTGAGAGAGAGAGAGAGAGAGAGAGAGAGAGAGAGAGAGAGAGAGAGAGAGAGAGAGTTTTCCTGTTCATGTGCGTGTCAAAAGGTTCCAAAGCTGGGTCCACAAATAATGTTTTCCGAGCCCTTAGAGAGGCAGTTTGTGGTGGTTACTCATTGCACTATTACATGCCTATAGTATTCATAGAAGAATAATAATCATAGTGTTTCCCGAGCCCTTAGAGAGGCAGTTAGTGTTGTCTACTCATTGCACTTTTAGATGCTTATAAATCTTATAGGGGAATAATAATCGTAGTGACAAATCATGCATATTTTATTGCACACCCCACTTTAAAAGTTAGTGGTGGAGTAGTAGACAATTATAATATTCATATTGACAAATCATGCATATATTATTTCACGCTCCAATTTAGCAGTTAGCATATGCTGAGTGGGACCCCTCATGTCACTAACACATGCCACTCTTCCATCACTATCAATGCTTTTTGAGAGCATGGTGCTTTAGCCTATATAAATGTTACAAGGCAAGCACCATATGCTGCACAAGTGAATCGGAGGTGCTAATCAAGAGAGATTTTTTCATTTTCCCTGTACTTATACAATGCCTATAGGATATGCTAGTACTGGTAATGAGGTAGTTGCAAAAATCCATGAAGAGCTTCACAAACTCCCCCCCAACGCACCCCTTGAAGAAAAGAAGACGTTTACACAAAGAGAGCGTGACACAAACAAGGCGATCCGGATGTTCAACCACCTTAATCGCGCTCGCAACACCGGAGACCAGGAACTCAATGATGGCTTTGAGACAATGCGAGAAGCTATGGGCAAGTGGGAGACATGGGGTTACATAGATAGCTCTCGAAAGGTCGCTTTACAGGCGGAGATTGACCATTTTCTTGTCTGCAAACGCACAAGCAACCTGGTCGACATCTCTGGCTCTAATGTGGTAGAAGATTGAGGCAAGATTTAAATAATTATGCACTAAATAATATAGTTAAATAAATATGCACTAGCACATGATAAATTGTACTAGTGTGATGCAAGTTGTACTGTGTGTGTGTGTGTGTGTGTGTGCAGGTTTGATTCCCTACGTAATCATGTAAACAACTTATTTTAATTATATGATGCTTATTTTAACTATATGATGGTGTTCCACTCTTCAGTGCCTTGGCGAGAATAATTCATATGTCTCTGTCTGACTTATTATTATTGAAGTAGCTGTGATACTTTTAATCGGCCTAGTCTACTAACACATCTTCAAGATCTGTCATAATTTAGGGTATTCTTGATATCTTGTAGCTAAACTGAACCGTCAAATGTAACTACAAGCTGTTTGAAAGCCAAAAATGTAAAGAAAATCTATGTGAGTTTTTTATATAATGCAAGAAAAAGATGAGCATGTCTTTAGTATTTACCCTACTTTTAGTAGAATATACTTTCCTGTCCATGTAGGTGTTGTTGCAAACAAGGATGAATGCCTAATATGCCAATTTGAAACTAGGAATCTAAAAAATATTGATGGTTGTACTTGTTTGGGCGAAGACCTCAAAGTAATGAAACACGCATAGACTCTTGCATATAAAATAGTAATTAAGAACACTTTACTGAGTTGAAGAACTGCATACGTACATAAACACACTCGTATAAATAACTATATATATTGTATAAACAAGTACTTAAAAACACTTTACCGAGTTGAAGATCTCCTTACGTACATAAACACACACATATAAATAAATAAATAAAAAGATATTATATATAATATAAATATTATATATAAAACTATATATATTCTTAGACCGACAATGTAAAGAAATACTGACAAGCAAATGAAATTTTGACAGCATAACAACGTGAAAAATAAAAATAAAACCATTCCATACTTGCTTCTGTGAAAGCTTGCCTAACTTTTGTTAAGCTTTCCTATTCTATACTTGCTTCCGTGAAGCTTGCCTAACTTTTGTGTATACATGAAACCATGATTATGTTTCTAAACATGAACAAAAAGCATGATTATATTCACAAGCAATCAAAATTTCGACAGCATAACGGCGCGAAAATACAAACAAAAAAATTTTCCATTCCATACTTGCTTCCGTGAAGCTTGACTAACTTTTCTGTATACGTGAAATCATGATTATGTTTTCAAACATGAACAAAAAGCATGATGATATTGATAAGCAATCAAAATTTCGGTAGCATAACGGTATGAAAATTCAAACTAAAAAAATTCCCATTCCATACTTGATTCCGTGCAGCAGCGAATGCTCACGGGAAGAAGAAATTACATAAGCAAAAAAGCATATGTTGGTATATTACTTTGGTAAATCCAAAGCTCTCAACAAACTTCTATCTAGTATAATAAATATGAAATCATGGCTGAATTGATAAGGACGATCAACACCAACAACATGTCTTCAGTAATACCAAAAAAGTGGCACCCAAACACCATGGTCACACGTCGTTCCATAAAAATCACAAACTAGAAAAAATGATAGATAATACCAATGTTGATGTCAATCAAGGGCAATGTGATCCGGGCTCATATTGTTGCCAATCAGTCTCCTCATCGCTATCTGCATCAACTGCTGAAATAGCACGTACACATGGAGCCTTGAAGCGTGAAAGATGTTGATGGAAGACCTCTGGATCACTATCTATGCAGAGACAGTGTCTAGACAACTCGACGCAAACATTGCCCAAGCCACCACATCCAGAAAACATATCAACAATGTAGGTGTGCTCCGCAGTAAATGTCCGCACAAGCCAGATAAAAAAAGCAAAAAATATGCATATTTTTACTTTATGTAACATAGTCCAATAACGCATAGTAGGAAGCATATATTCTTACCGAAAGAAGTCAAGGCTACGCTCGGCGGCACCTCTAAGAGCGTGTCCTCCAATGTACTCTCCGTCGATGCGCTCCACCAGTATTCCGAACTTGGCATCGAAAGAGTTGTTGTCCACGCTCTCTCCATCTCGTCGATCGTAGATAGGACGTTGACCCTTACGATAAAACAATCCTAGCAATAGTGTTTTCACCTACAAATTACAACTAGAATGTGATCTAATTGAAGAAAACTACAAGCATGCTTTTCAATCAACAAATAAATTTACTTACTCTCTCAATCTCAATGGTCTTTCGCACATAACCATCGGGGATCAAAATAAGGATGGTGTGCATCATTTTGAATCCCATCTCGATGGCATGGCTAGACACAATGCCAAAGTGATCA
The DNA here is from genome assembly GCF_014529385.1 of Adiantum capillus-veneris. Lineage (NCBI taxonomy): Eukaryota > Viridiplantae > Streptophyta > Polypodiopsida > Polypodiales > Pteridaceae > Adiantum > Adiantum capillus-veneris. The sequence continues at coordinate 71,025,585 of NC_140934.1, forward strand.
GTGGAGCTTAGGGTGATGTACCACCCATTGTCTGCCACATACTTTGAAGCTATTACGGCCACTTTCTTACTTAATTTTTGAGAGAATTGATTCCATGGAGGGACCTGCATAATACGCATTGTTAATTTAATTAAAGTTCCAAAACTATCATAGACTGTCCATTGTGGTTTTGAAAAATGCATACCTCGTTCTCTGAAAAATTTTCAACTTTAAAGTTTGTTGGAAAATCCGCAAACAAAAGAGAGGCCACTTCATTGCTCTTTTCCCCACCAAAATGGGCTGAATGAAGGAAATCCAAGATCCTGCATACGATCAAATAAATGTATTTCAAACATTCACAACACACACCACACATAGTTAGTCTTTCTTTTCACATGTGTTTACCATTTCTCATCATCGAGAGAAATTTTGTAAACATCTAGCATGTTCCCAATAACGTTCACATCACAATCTATGGAAGGCACTGCATAATCTGAAAATAAAATATTTCATCAAGAATTGTTGAGTAGAAAGAAAGTGAGAGCTAGATATCTATACAAGCAAGTTTACCTGTGGAGCCTTGAGCACCTTTTTGGTTCTTTTTGGGAGACTTATTGGGCTTCTTGGATCTAACAAAATCCAATCGTTTCTTTATAGAGGAGATTGTACTATTGTTTACTCTTTTCGAAGAGGTGGCTTTCTTGGAAGCTGAGCCAATCTCCTCAATACCATTTTCATTTCTTTCAAGAACGTGCTCTAAAGCAAACAAAAATATATTTCTCACAAACATAATCTAAATAGTATGAGCACTTTAACACTTTTGTAGTTTTTATAAATGCCAAAAATAACCTTTATATAAGTTTCCTTCATCACGTGGGTAGGTGCCTCGAGTGTAATCTAGCCACCAAGGGCAATACTCAATTTCCCAAGCAATCAAACCATAATCCCTCATGCATAGTGGATACATACACTCCTCACAAGAGAGGTCCCTCCAACTTTCAACAGCAATTGGCAACTTCTCCAACAAAGTTTGATCGTAAAGCTGAATTAGCCATCTACATAAAATGCAGTTAACTTTATTTGAGCTCGTTTCCTAAGTGACTTATTTATTATACAAACTCTAAGTAAAAAATAGAATAACAACCATAAAGATATCAATTGTATTACCTGAATAATACTCTCCTTGAAGATTCCATAAGCTCTGGAATTTTTTCATCCGACTCTTTTGTGTTGAGCTTACTCCAAATCTCCACAAAAGCTTTATCAATGTGGTCCCTCAATTGGTGATGAAACCATGCTTCAAAGCCCTCCGGCATTTCTTCAATCATTTTCCCTTTGATCCTCAAGCATTGCTTCAAGATACTTCCCCAATACCACTCTTTACGCAAGTACATTCTAAATTTCATTGCACTATAACGCTCATAAGTAACATCATCTACACGGCAATGCATCAAAAAGTGCAATATTTTCTTTTTCCTATAGAGCAAACAATAAACAAACCATAAATGCATTGATTCATTTGATGATTTCATGTGTATTTTTAATCCAAAAATTATTACCTCTCTGGTGATATTTTAGAAGTTGCCAAAGAGTGGACTTTGTCTCTTGTAAGGCCCACTTGATCCTTTTCTCTTATCCAATTGAAGTTAAATAATAAAGAGAAGAACCCTTGGCCATTGGCGGGGTTGGCAATGGCCAACATCTATGTTACATTAACACGAGATCAAATCAAATCAATTTTTCAATCAAATATATCAAATTCAAATGACATGTCAACTTACAATTTTGTAGAAATTCAAACATAAACGGGGAGAAGAGAAAGTGTTTACTTATAAGCTCTTTCTTTGAATATTTTTTCTACTCTTCCTCGAGCAACCATTTCCTTTTCTGGCAGTGAAATCGAGGGATCATTGATCTCTTTCATCTCTTTGATAAGAGACAAGTCAAAGTCTTCCTTTTGTAGAGCAAATGAAAAAAAAAGTAAGATTTTACAAAATAATGTCAAGCTTTAGAAATTACATAAAAAGTGTACTTTAAGGCAAAAAAATATACCTTCCATATGAGCATTGCTAATAAAAGAGCAGGAGCGTTGTACCAACTCCCTTTAGATGCCTTCTTCTCACAAGCAAGCTCTACCTCTATCCATCGAATCCAATCTTGGGGAAAGTATTTCATTAAAGAATCTTTGCTTGCCACAGCCAGTTTTTGGAACAAGAAGATCTCCTGCCCAAACTTTGTGCTCACAGTGGTTCTACCAATCCTAAACCACAATATCTTAAATGAAATGTCAGTAGAATGACATCGATAAAGTAATAGCAATAACGTTCAAAACAAAAAATGTGCTTACTCATTTTGAGAGTGCAAAGCTAGCATAAGCTCCCCCTCTGCACTTCTATCAACAAAGACAAATTGACATTTCACAGAACAATGTCTCCACTTTATCATTGAAAATTCTACAACAACAAAAAAGAAAATTAGAAAGCATAGAGTAATACAAGTCAACTTTACATTAAACAAAAAAAGAAATCACTTGCGTGTTTTTATTAAGCGCATCCAAGTTTTCAAACGGTGATTACCATCCCAAACGATAAATTTTTTTCCCCTTAAGTCTTCCCACTCAAGGGGAAGGGAATTATCAAAATCATCGCTTATTTCTCGCCAAATAGGCCCCCATTCATCTTTGTCTAAGTCGGAAACATAATGTTGATCATGGCCTAGCTTCTTAAATGACACAAGAAATGGAGCTCCAAGCACACTGTATCCAGACATCTCAAACCTTTTCACCAAGCCCTCAGTGCATGGACCCACCGCTCTAATGGCTTCATTTTCCATCAATCTACAAAGAGGAATTCGAGGAGGTTTCCCACCTCTCTTTACAATAAAACCCTCTACAATCTCCTCTAATATTCGACCATGAACATCCTTTCCAAATACTGTTGGATGATCGGGAGGTTTAGCAACAATTGTTGTTGCTTCAGACACGCTGTGAGCCAACAATTCACCTTGTGTAGCATGAATATCTATGAACACCTCTTCTTCATGCACATCACTCAATATATCCTCTTCTTCATGCACATCACCCAAAATATCCTCCTTTCGATGGACATTAGAAGAAGCAATGGAAGATCGTGCATTGGCCCTATGCCCTGTAGTGCCAGACCTTAATGTGTATCCTACTCCTACAAGCAAAAAACAATAAGAACACAAATAGCTTAGTGAGTATGATGAGACAAAAGAAAAGAAAACAAATAGCTTAATGTATTTGAACTTACTTTGAGAGATACCAGTCCTGCCACGTTTAGATGGTGTACGAGCCATAATCTATTAACCACAAACAACAAAAATCTTCTTAGCAATGACAATATAAATATAAAATTCTAAATTTCGGCAGCATAACGGCGTAAAATGCAAACTAAAAAAAAAAAACCATTCTCAACTTGCTCATGGCAAGGAAAAATACAAATCCACTTTGACATTTGTATACCTCTTCTCTACAACGACCTGTTCTTACATCATTGTAATTGTTACTGTAAGTGTGTATGCAAGTGTGTTAAAGTATGTGAATGCAAGTGTTTATATGTGTGTGTGTGTGTGTGTGTGGATGTATGCATGATTATGTGTGTGAATGTAAGTGTAATATGTGTGTGTCTTTATGCATGATTGTGTATGTGTTTGTGCTATGTATCCAAGTGTGTTGCTGTTGTGAATGCAAGTGTTTATATATGTGTGTGTGTGTATGTATGCAAGTGTGTTGATGTTGTGAATGCAAGTGTTTATATATGTGGGTGTATGTATGTATGTATGTGTGTGTATGCAAGTGGATGTGTGCATGATTATGTGTGTGTGAATGTAAGTGTAATATGTGTGTGTATGCAAGTGTGTTGATGTTGTGAATAAAAGTGTTTATATATGTGTATGTGTGTATATGCTTGACAATACAAATATAAAATTCTAAATTTCGGCAGCATAACGGCGTAAAATGAAAATTACAAAAAAAACCATTCTCAACTTGCTCATGGCAAGGAAAAATACAAATCCACTTTGACATTTGTATACCTCTTCTCTACAACGACCTGTTCTTACATCATTGTAATTGTTACTCTAAGTGTGTTTAATATGTGTGTATGCAAGGGTGTTGATGTGTGTGAATGCAAGTGTTTATGTGTGTGTGTGTGTGTGTGTAGATGTATCCATGATTGTGTGTGTGTGTGAATGTAAGTGTAATATGTGTGTGTCTGTATGCATGATTGTGTGTGTGTTTGTGCTATGTATGCAAGTGTGTTGATGTTGTGAATGCAAGTGTTTATATGTGTATGTGTGTATGTATGCAAGTGTGTTGATGTTGTGAATGCAAGTGTTTATATATGTGGGTGTATGTATGTATGTATGTGTGTGTATGCAAGTGTAATGTGTGTGCGTATACATGACTGTGTGTGTGTTTGTGCTATGTGTGCAAGTGTTTTGATGTGTGTGTATCACTGTGTGTGTGTGTGAGTGTGTGTGTGTGTGTGTGTGTGTGTGTGTGTGTGTGTGTGTGTGTGCTTACCTGGACACGCTCGCCCGATCCACTGGAGGAGGTCCAATGGAAGCTCCATTGGAGCTCCTCCATGCCTTGAAAGGCATGGTGAGAAGGCAGTGCCATAGGACCTCCTCCGGTGGATCGGGCGAGCGTGCGCAGGTAAGCACACACACACACACACACACACACTCACACACACACACACACACACGTGAGTAGAAAATCTACACACACACACACACACAGTACCTTGTCTTCTCTTACTCCTTCTTCTTCACAGCAAAACTCCACTTTCTCTTCACTCCACTTTCATCTCCTTCTTCACAGAAAAACTTCACTTTCACTTCACTCCACTTCAATCTCAATTAAAACTTCACTCCACTTTCATCTCAACTACTACTTTTTTCACACACACCATATATTACAAAAATGATATTGTGGTATAAACACTTGTTAACCCTCACGGCACACGGACACCCTATGATCTATAAACGTTGTATTATTTAGAGTCAGGTACCAGGCTTGTCGGACCAATAGGAAAAGGGTAAGAGTGATCGCCGATGAGAGGCGCACTCTAACTGGGACATTCAAGGGATTAGTTGGCTAAGCATGGGCGCCCAAGTGTGAATGGGGTGAGCTCATATAAAAGCCAACTAAACCTAATTTTTACTCATTCTTTCATTTGTGCAATAGAAGAGTGCTCTTGCTCCATCTCCATCTCCTTCTTCTTCTTCTTCACCTCCTTGTGTGTGTATGTGTGTGTGTGTGTGTGAGAGAGAGAGAGAGAGAGAGGGAGAGTGTGTGTGCGATCAAGCATTATGAAGGCACGACGGCGGCGAAGCGGTTGAGCGTGGCACGACTGCAGCTTCTTCTTCATTGCGGCGAGGAATCCACCACGAAGGCGAGCGTAGAGCGGTGAGTGACACACCCTTTGCTCTCTTGAGCTTGCTAGTTTAGGCTTGTTGTGTGCTTGGAGCCATTTGTGGCTAGCACACGGTGTATCGGCAAGTCCTTTGCTTCGACAGTGCGGCAAGGAGCGCACATTTTTGGCGCCGTTGCCGGGGAAATGCCCTACACTAAGCTCGGTTAAGCACTTTACGCTTTCTTGTGGTGCAATTTCTATCATAGGAAAGGCAGGGAATGAGTGTGTGTAGTTGTGTAGAGATTTCTATTTTTTGTGTTTTTTGCGTTTTCTGGTTTGCACTGCACAGTTAGCATTTCTTGCGTTTTTTGCATTTTCTGCATTTTCTGGTTTGCACTGCACAGTTCTGTCAAGTTTCAATTTCTGCATTTTCTGTGTTTTCTGTGTTTTCTGGTTTGTGCACAGTTAGACACACAGCTAGTTAATTAAGTAGGCTAGTAATTAGGCGAGACAGAAAGTAGGTAGGTGAAGTCAACGCGCACCAAAACGCGCACCCAAAAAAAAAAACCGAAAAAAAAAACCGAAAAATAAAAACGCAAGCGAGGGGGAGGTTGAATTTTCGAAAATAAAAAACGTGAGTTTTAAAACGGACGGGTTGGTTTGTAGAAAAGTTAGATCGGGATCGGGATCATTTGCCCAAGCCCAGGCCTCAGTCCTCAGTCTTATGCTATATACTAGACTCACTCTTATATATATACCCTACCTCCGCAAGAGGGAATGAGAGCATGTGGGACAAGTCCTCCACTCTCCTCCCTTCTCTTCCCACTTGCACCCTTAGACTTGCTATTTGGAGCCTAGTTCCCCAGCTAGGAAAAGACTGTTTCGGGCTTTTCTGGAGCAAAATAGAACCAAACGGTGGGCTGTAAAGCACAGCGCGTCCCTCCTAGCGTACGCTCGTTTCGAGCTATCACACGGTCCATTCCACGACACGCTCTAAAAAATCTAGCAAAAAAACAAACAAAAAACACGCAAAAAACTAGTCACAAGGCCTCCTAGAGCAGCTTTTTGACCCCTTAGGGTATCAAAAGCACATGCACTTACGCTCTGGGCGGGTCCTAGAACATGAGCATATTGAGGGTGCCTCTGTTCATACGGACACCCATTACCCATCCTCGATAGGCTCTAGACCCTCAGCGGGGACACAAGGTAGCACCACCCAAGACCCTAAAATAGCCACTAGTGATTCCTCCTCCGACTCAGAAATCATGGAAGCATACCCTACCCAAAACATTGAGAGAGAAGGCCATGCACCTCCCAAAGCTCCACATCCTAGTACTAGTATGTTTAGCCGTTTCATGGAAACATTCGATAGAGCTACTCGCTCGGAACCTGATGCAAATGAAGCACACGAAGGGGGTGGGGAAGTGGACTCTCCTTTCACATCGCACGTGGACCCCACACCCCCAAAGAGTGTCCATGTGGATATCCTGCCAACTTCTTACCAAGAAGGCCCTGTTGAGCTACCTCCTTCAGAAGTTCCCTCTAGAGTACCGTTGGTGACAAGTAAAACCACGGGGAGCAACATTGCTTCTACCTCACAAGAAATCGTTAACACGTCGACTCTAGAAGGATTGTTCATTAATGATCATTGGACATACGACCTCCACACTGAGGTGTTGACAGATCTACACTCTGGCCACGCCTACCATGTAGGATGGATAGAGATTGTACGATCCACCTCTAGTGCCACGAGCCTCGAAGATCAACAGAAAATGATCTGTAATGTTATCCATGGCATTATTCAATCAGAAAGGCAAAACCGAGGGGTAAATATACTCTCAACTGGCCCCATGAGATTTCTGGATACGAGCAAGGCTCAACAGCCTACTCTATCACAAATGGAGACTCCTCTAATGAGCCCCATGGACCCATCTTACGTCATTTCACCTGGGGTCTCTATGCAATCTGAGCCTCCGAGCGACAACTTTAGCTTCCCTAACTTGGCTCAACCCTCTATTAAGGAAAACACAGTGCTCACTCCAGGGATAAGCCTGACAGAGAATGTACCGATGACATCTACGGTTAGCGTAGTGCCACTACCTAGTGTCGTAGTACCTAATATGGGGCCTCGATCGTATGTGCCTCTAGCCCCTTATGCACACATGGCCCCCACACCTCCAATTGTACCACTTGTTTATGCTCCTCGAGTGCCGCTCCCTAGCCCTTATCCGAGTGGACCTATGCCCGGTTATGTTCCATATCCTGCATCATCCACACATATGCCAAGACCGGTACCCGTCCCTCTCCCACATATGATTCCAAGAGTACCTCCACCGGCCCTGCCTCCTCACATAGGTGACTTGGCAGCGTTTTCTCAAACCATAGGTCGATCTATCGCGGAAAATATGCGTCATGCATTTGATAGAGAGCCTAGAAGTAAGGCAGTATAAATTGCCAAACTCACGCAAAAATTCAATGGGGACGAAGATGCTAGAAAACACATTGAAGTGTTTGAACAAGTATGTGATTCCTTAGGGGAACGCAACGAACTACATAAGTGCAATGCCTTAAGCTTGACATTAAGTGGGAAGGCTAGAGATTGGTATAGAACCCTAAGGGTGGACGAGAAAACAATCTACCCTACCCTTCGAAGGATGTTTCTAAAGGAGTACATATAAGAAGGTGTGCTTTGGGGTGTAGCATCTCAGCTACAGAAGGCCGAACGTAAGGAAGGAGAGTCAGTAAGGGACTTCATTAGTCGTCTAAAGCACTTAAACTCTCGCTGCCCTGTAAATGAGCGCTTCAGCAATAACCAACTGCTTGATCGATTCATTCGAGGGTTGAGGAATGAAGGAATCTATAATGGACTAGTGATTAGAGGTATCACAACGTGGGAAGATGTCACTGCCAATGCAATCCAATTAGAGAACAACTTGATGATAGCAGGCATGAGGGTGTCTACTGACACGAGATCCACTAGCTCACAAGCCATTGAGTATGAACCCATGACTGCAAAGCCCATTGCCAATGAGCCAAAGGTATTTGAGACATTCTTGACAGACCTCACCAAGGCAATCCAAGAGTCTCTTAATGATAATCAACCCCCTCAAAATAGTCACATGTATCCAAGAAGGGAGCAACAATGGTGTTCCATTTGCTTAGGTCCACATAGCACTAGTGAGTGCCCTACGTTTAGAGTAAAATTTAATGGAACTTGCAACGCATGTGGTAGGTATGGTCACCAAGCTAAGGATTGTTTAATGATCAAACGTATGATGGCAAATAGACCACCTGTAGCCTGGACGGATGCACCTCGAGCTCCTGTATTGATGCCTGCTCCACCTGTTGAGCAACTACCGCAAGACATGGTCCCTAGATCTCAAAATGTTGTACAAGCTACACCGCTACCACCTCCTGTGCTAGGACCGCAGCCCCCGCATCCAAGAGTCGCCCCTATGAACCAAGTGGGTTGCGAGCCATCTAATGCTTATGCAGATGGCTGTGAGGAGGAAATAGACACTAGTATTGCCTACGGACTTGATACATTGGAAGAGTGCCCTATATACTACATGGAAGATTGTTGGGGGCATGTCAAGCCGGTTTATCAAGCTGCTGCTCTCGCATCCAGAGGTCAAAATATCAACACCCAGGCTAGGAGGCCACCTCTTCAATGCTACGAGTGTGGTGGACCACATCGGGCAGCGGAGTGCCCTATTAGGATGCAAAAGAATGCTGCACAGATGCAAATGAATCAAGGGAGCACGTCTGCAATGCCAATACTCACATGTAATCGTTGTGGCATAGATCACTTGATTGCCCAATGCCCCTATAACCCAAATGCGCCTAAAATCACACCCCTAAATTTGGTCGAAATTGCTAGTGTGACATCGCCAATACCACTCGAAATTGCTAGTGTGACATCGCCAATACCACCCGTCGCACCCGCTTATGCGATTACACGGTCCATGCTTCAAGGGCCAGGCCATATCCTCGAAGAGAGAGATACCACGTCAGTTATCCAAGCAAAGACCCCCAAGATAAACCGCAAGTGTGTCCAAATCCAATCCAAGACCCCCAAGATAAACCGCAGGGGCAAAAAGGGAAGAATCGTAAAAAGAAGATTGGGACGTACCCAAACCCAGTAGACGAGATTGAGCAGGTCAAACATCTAAGAGGTTTAGTGGAGGAGACTCAAAGGAAACTAGAACCAGAACCCATGCATGTCAAAATTCATGACACAGTTTTTCCCACGCAAGTTCATCCACCCCACATGAACCATAGACCGTTAGCCATATCTAGTATCATCCAAGAAGGGAGTGAGGACGGGACATCAGAAAGTGAGCATACAACCTTCTTGTTGGAAAGGATGTTTAACGAAGGAATACCTGATCCCATTGAGGAATATGAGATTCCGTCCTTACCAGTTACTAGTCAAGGACCTACACCCTGCAAAATGCCAATGAATGTTGCCAAACTAATGGACTTCATGTCTTCTGAGGTCCGAACCACGATCATAGCAAAGCTGTATGAAGATCCTGAGTTATTCCTTGCACTTCGAGCATTCCTTAACAGAGAGCTACGAGCGGGATTACCGCAGTTTGCGCAACCAAATAGGCCTGACTCGATTATGATTGATGAGGAAAATCATGTGCAATCACTTGACTTAGATGGACACGAGTCTGTGATCGAGGTACCCATTAACGAATTAGGGCAGTATTTTGAAGGCGACGAGTCTAATGCGACCCTACCCATCACTACCAAGGGATTAACTATAAAGGGAATTCTTGATGGTGGTGCAGGAGTTAGCATCGTTACAAAAGATTGTTGGGAATCCATGGGAAAACCCCGCCTCAGTGTTACTAACATTGTGGTAAAGATGGCAAATGCTACCATAGCCAAACCTATGGGGATGCTCAAGGATCTTAGGATCAAAGTTCTAGGACACAAGGTACGACATACATTCATTGTAATGGATTTCTCTAAACACCTTATGTCATATGAAATGATTTTAGGACGACCATTCATGAGGGAAGCACAAATGGTTCATGATTGGTCTAAAAATCATGTCTATTTGCAATTCCAAGACTCTGTCCTTAGAGTGGATTTGGTGACTGGTAAGGTACACCCCTTAGGGAGTAGAACCATTATTGATCATCGCATTGACACCACAGTTCACTCGGCCCCACTACAATATTGTTACACTTGTAAGAAGGATACAGACATTGGCCAAGATTCTCCTTATATGGATATCCTACCTGGGATGACTGAGTCGGACAATGTGGATTGGGTCCACCTAGCAGCAACCATAGACACTTGGGGAAATAGGGGGACGACCTGGGTAACACCTGAGGGGGATGAAATGCCAGTACCCTTAAATATGCTGCAAGCAATGCATATCGATTCCGACAAGACTCATCCTAATGTAACGAAGAAAACATACAAGTGGGTCCCTAAAGCTTCTTTAGTGACCATAGCTAGTGCTAAAAAACAGAAGCCTTGTAAGAAACGTACCACTCGCTCCAAGAAAAGTAAGAAAATGTTGCGATGGATCCCTAAACGACTATTGGAAGCCCAAGGCTACTATCAAGGAAATGATCAAATCTGGGTGCCAAAACGTAGATTGTGCTCTTACCTATCACCTGACCCAAGTGAGCCCAATCCCGTATCTCCAAAACGAATCAATGATCGTGGAAAGAAAAAAATCAAAGAATGCTACACACCCGCTCCCGAGCTAGTTTGGGTACCATAGAAAGAACGATTTGTTCCACCTAGCTCAGGAAGGGGGGAGTCCCATGAAGATTCTAGCACATCATGTAATACATCCATAGAGGTAAAAGCTTCTACACATCCTCCATCTATAGTAGTGGACCTCCATGAAGTTACAAAAGAATCCACACCTCCCAGTGTTCAAGAATCACCTGATGAACCACTTCAAGTTCGATCCTGGGAGAGTACCTTACCACCCTTGCAACTTGACGAGGCACCTAGGGTAATAGAAAACTACTGGCAAAAATCCTCACCTATTACCAACTGGAACAATTGGTTTCAAAGGGTGACAAGCTCATTTCAAACGGTATGATCTACCCAAGGAAGGGGGGAGTGTTTGTGGACAGTCATCATTCATTTGTTTCCCTCTCAACCTTTTTCCCTGACCTCTCAATCACCAATCTTAGGGAATGTACATATAAAGCTTTATACTCACAAAAAACAAAAAAATAAAGAGCAAGAGCAATTAGCAAACGAGTATGCGCAATAAAAGTCAAAACATTGACTCAGACCTACACATGTCACATCTGGTACAGTGAAACAGAAACCTATGCCATAAAACACCTTTGATCCTCATCACTTGAGTGATGGAGGGTAGGTAAGATTAGTACGATAGGAGTGTTTCTGTTTTAGAGTTGAGAGATTAGCGAAGTTCTCTTTTCCCACTAATGTGCCTCCTGGAGGTATTCCTTTTGTTTCCTAGTGTGTACAGGAGCGTGTTGCTATTGATAGAATTTGGACCTTCATGGAACCTTTCTCTCGTTCACACTTCAAATCAAGCGCGACCATCGACGCAAACAGGTGTTTCTTGTCCATTAGCATTTCCCCTTATCTTTTTGCATCCATGTTTGTCTGCTTTGATTGTGATTGGTAGCATAATATTCAGCGCATTTGCTTAGTATCAAACATTTAATTCAATGTAATGTTTTGTCATAATCAGTTGTCTAGGTTTAAAAATCAAGCAGTCCAACTAAGCTACTTTGACCAAGTTAGGTATTAGAAATCTTCTCTTAATACCATGGGAAATGCCTTCCTAATAAGCAATGGTTACTTAGGTTCTTAATCCGATTTGGCAGCATTGTATGAAATGTACTAGGGCTTTCTAGTGGGCTTAACCCTATTCACCTTTAGCTTAAGTATTATAAAGGGAGTTTACTAATGTGATGAGCCTGGGGAGGGTAACAGTGTTATATGACCCCCCAAAGTTACAAAATTAAAATGCTGAAAATGAACAAACAAAAAATCAAAGTGCCACAATGTAAAATTTTAAGCTGGAAGAGAAATCTCAGCTTGATTTGGTACTTCACTCACATGTATTGCCTATGGTACTTGAGCCCTAGAGGTTCCCAATGTGGGCGCTTTTCCTTGAAAAGAAAAAAACCCAAGGCATACAAAATAAGCACACACATCATAATTGAATCAATGTGAAAAGACTTTGGGGGGTCAAAGAAAAAGTAATCAGTCAGGCGATGATTTCATGAGAAATTCCTTTTATCGTAGCTTAACTACAAAGTCTTCTAGATATAGCCTCTAGTCAGCCCTCGAACATCAAATACTTGGCTCTCGCGATTAAACAACTTAATTGACCAGAGAAAATTGAGAAGTTACCCATGGTATTAATAGTCGAGCTCTAGTGCCTTTTGACCATCAAATTAGCGACCCTAGACTTGTTTAATTTTCTACCTTTACATTTGTTTATGCATTTGATTACATTGCAATTTAATGTTCATTGCTAACAAATTGTTTGAAATTCTTTTACCAATCAATTTGTCTGTCTAAAATTGCATGTGATTTTTAATTGTATATGAGAATGCAATTACTGTGGCAATGTTGTTTGATTTTGCAGTGATTGAAGAAGACTACGCACATCCATGTCAACTGCTCTCCCATCTCGACGAACCAGCTTCAACTCAATAGCTTCCGAGGACGGAATCTACATCAGGAAGGGGGGCATGTTAACCCTCACGGCACACGGACACCCTATGATCTATAAACGTTGTATTATTTAGAGTCAGGTACCGGGCTTGTCGGACCAATAGGAAAAGGGTAAGAGTGATTGCCGATGAGAGGCGCACTCTAACTGGGACATTCAAGGGATTAGTTGGCTAAGCATGGGCGCCCAAGTGTGAATGGGGTGAGCTCATATAAAAGCCAACTAAACCTAATTTTTACTCATTCTCTCATTTGTGCAATAGAAGAGTGCTCTTGCTCCATCTCCATCTCCATCTTCTTCTTCTTCACCTCCTTGTGTGTGTGTGTGTGTGTGAGAGAGAGAGAGAGGGAGAGTGTGTGTGCGATCGAGCATTACGAAGGCACGACGGCGGCGAAGCGGTTGAGCGTGGCACGACTGCAGCTTCTTCTTCATCGCGGCGAGGAATCCACCACGAAGGCGAGCGTAGAGCGGTGAGTGACACACCCTTTGCTCTCTTGAGCTTGCTAGTTTAGGCTTGTTGTGTGCTTGGAGCCATTTGTGGCTCGCACATGGTGTATCGGCAAGTCCTTTGCTTCGACAGTGCGGCAAGGAGCGCACAACACTCACACACACACATTCATTTTTATATATATATATGTATATACACACACAAAGATATACACAAAATGGATTCATATATATAGTTTTACTAAAAAAATACTATGTTTTTTACACACACACAACCATATATTTAAAAAAATGATTGTATGTGTTTGTGTGTATAAAAAACGTAGCATTCTTAAAGTTAAGTCATGCACGCACGCACACACACACACACACACACACACACACAAAATGTAAAAACTATGTGCACAGTTAAATATCTTATGTGCATATACACTCAACTTAAAAATATCTTAACTTAAACTATGTGCACATACACTTAACTTAAATATCTTAACTTAATAAAATGCTACGTTGTTTACACACACGCACAGTAATGTATATAACTTAACTAAAATAATTATTTATACACACTACCAAAAACACACACACATATATATAAAATGGCAAGATGGAATCATATATATAACTTAACTAAAAAAATTGCTACGTTTTTAATACAAAGTCAGTCATATAGAATGTTACGTTTTTTATACACACACTCACACAATCATATATATATATATATACACACACACACACACACATACACAAAAGATGAAGACACTATTAGACTGCATTAAATGCAGTCCTTGAACCACCATTTAGAAATTAAATGGCCCCTCAAATTTGATGACATATTCCACTGCACATACATTCAGAACCGTTATATATTAAATGCACTTCTTCAATTATGATTTTCATTATTCTTTGAGCCGTCACAAGATCTTATGCAAGTGTCTTTTCGTCTACCTACCAATCTTTCACTTTCATTAACCTTCACATCTTTCATTAACTTTCACCAGTTTCATTAACCTTCACTTTATCTTTAACTTTCATTTACCTTCACCACCTTCACTTAATCCACCACAGTTTTCTCGCATCTCCACCCTGTAATCTGTTGCTTGAGAGAATATGTCCAACATGAAAGTAACAATAACTTGGAAGGTTGGTGGTCAGATAGTCAACCGCGACATTCAGTTGAAGGGAAACTCATTGTTACTTAGTGCTTACTATTTGCAGAGTTTGCTGCCTCCATCTTGCCATTTTCAGTCACTATCTGCTCTTATTGAAAGTGATTGTGGCCTAACAAAAGTCTTGCTGCAACCACAGTGGGATATAAAAGGTCATCAGCATTTCTTAATAGATGGTTCTTTTTCGAGCTTGTTTGAGATGCTTCATTCAGACACATTTATACAGGTATCTGACAATGAGAAAGGAAATGACAAAGAGATATCTGAAGATGTTTTAAGCATTGTGCATCTTGAAAGTAGTGGTGACGATATAGGACAGCTCGAAACTCAGTCAATCGTCATTTGGATTCAACAAAATCTAGGGGCAAAAAAGTTAAATGATCTGTTAACATTATGTGGAGCTCCTTTGCAAGTTGTTGAACTTCCACAACATTATGATGGAAATTTGTGTTTTGAGTTACCTGCGACTCAGGATAAAACAAAACGAATGACAGGGATGGAACAACGCTTTGATGGTCACTTGTGGACTCGCCCATCTGTGACAACCATGGCAATAGCATGCACAATTCGTCTAAGCCACTGTTTGGGATTCTTACAGTGTAATTATTCAACGTGTCCTCATTATATTAAGGAATAAGAATTCAATAGTAGAGATTTTCATGGATATTTGGATAGACAGGTGAAAAAGGACTACCTTGCAATGGAACAGAATACAACAATAACTTGTCATTATTGTCAGAAGGTTGTTACTTGTGTTGCTGCTTGTCCCTGCAAAATCTATTATGTTTTTCCTAGAGATGGTACAATGTCGCGACTGGCCATACATGTTGGTAAACATTGTCATAATGTTAAGGCAGGAACCTCTAGGGCTGCTATTTCAAGAGTGCGGAAACTGGTAGGTGCAGTACTAAAAATAGAAAAGGGTGGCCCAAGAAAAATTCAAATGTTGGTGGCTCAACAACTTGTTCTTCACTCCTTGATTGGTGAGGAAGCTGAAGCTACATCCGATGTACAATTCAATGATTTTTTGGAAGAAATGATGCCACTGGTTCAAACCAAAGGGTAAGAAAACTCAATTTGGTTCCTTGAATTTGTTAATTTTTTAACTATTATAAATTTAGCCTTCTTGTGATGCATCATGTAGGTTTTCTTCAATTGTTTCAAAGGAGAGAAAGAGTCAAGGTGCTGTTATTGGAGATGGATATGATAATATTTTATTGCTTCAAAAAAAGTGCATGTTTCCTTTTTTTCATGGGAGTAGATTTCCTGGACAGGGTGAAGAGGATGACAAGTGCTTCCTATTTAAAATGTCCACTAAAGGACCAGGTTCTGGGATTGATCTAGTAAATCGGATGAAAAGAATTGAAACTGGTGACTTGAGAAATGCGTGGGTACATTTTGATTTTACCCATAGAATAGATGGATGGGCAACAATGTCATGCTCAATTTATGATCCAAGGTAATCTTTAAGTATTTAAATATCTCGTATTTTTTTATCATTAAATAAAAGAAGATGTGTGAAAATGTTTATGTTGAATATCTTGCAGCATACGATCACTACAAATAATTGCTATATGTGAAACTAAAGAGGAGGATGCAAAGACTCAAGTTATTTTTTGGGAGAGCCTTAATTCAACAATGGAAAAGTACGGACATGGTGCAGCTGACTTTGCAGGTTTTATGTCTGATGAAGCTGGTGCAAATTGGAATGCTATTCGAACAGTCTTCAATGGCGGGCCAGATAATATCATGGAGGGACGTGAACGATCATGCCTATTTCATTGGGAGCAGAGTCTCCACAAATATGCTAAAAAGTGGATACCTCAACATCTAACAAATCAACACATTGATATGTGTGAGGACTGGAGAGCTTGTAAGACCATTGTGCTTGCATCTCAAGAGGCGCTTTCAATTCAAAAGTGGTGGAGACAACATCTATCTACAGAGAGCATCACAAGAGTGAGCAGATGGTTTAAATGGTGGGAGCAACGAATTTCACACTGGGGAGGAATTTGAACAGATGTAAGTACCTTTATGACAATCTATATTTTTAGAAAAATTTCTTTTCATACATGAAATTTATAAATTTTAATTCATGTTTTTTTGCATTTCATAGGGTGGTCTAAGTCCGTGGGAGCGGGCACAAATTCCCAATGTTAATTTTTCAGAAAGTGTACATGCCAGTTGGTTAGCAGGTGAAGGTGGAAAGGGAAAAATATCCTTGTATGATGCATGTGTAACAGATGTTATAAACTCATATATTCAATGTGCAAAGCGTTTGGGATATACTACTGGGCGTTATATAGGAACGGGTCCCACAATGGAGACCTTGCTTTCTCGAGTTGAATCTCAGCAAACTCCAACTCCAACCAACGTGGCCCATCTATTACACGAGGCTGTTGCAGGGACTCCCATGTATGCGCAGCCAATTTTGCATGGAGACAAAGAAACAGTACAACGCAAAAAGAGGGGCAGAACAGGAACAAGTAGCTCCCATCGACCGGAATATGTCATGGAATCTAAGCAACGAAACCATCGCGGTCGACCAAAAAAAATCAAGTTTGATACCCAAGGACCAGGTATTTCTAACATTCCACTGCAAATTAGTGACAGTGATGATGATATTGGATCTCAAAAAGAAACAACCACACCTTTGTCATCTAAAACAAACAATGTGTTTGAGAGTGATGTGCCACGCACTCAGTGGGCCCTCAGGAGAATGCCCATTCAAAGTCAAAGAAAATGTTTTGGAACAGTAGGGAGAAAAAATTGTGACAATATCTTGCATAGTCGCTCAATTGGTCTTGTTGCTCCATGTATATGGTCCGAAAGAATGTTCAAGGGTAAAACAATCGAGCAATGGTTATGGTTTTGTAATCATGATATTTTGCATACCCAATCAATCAAAAGATAAGTCAAAGATTTACCTCCTGCTCCAAATGTTTGGCCAGTAGCAAGAGGGACAGATATCTCCACACAGGAACTTGCCGCGCTGCATCAGAGTGGATTTCGGACAGAGAATTCAATGGTAAATCCACAACCTCTTGCTGGCAACTGCAAAGAAGGTGGTGGCAGCTCGAGGAAGAAAAAGTGGAGGCATGGAATCTCTAAAGAGGCCATGAAGAAATTGGAACCATGTAATAGTATGATAATTATATTTTTGGATGAAGTGAAAAGGTCTCAAGAGCATGTAATTTTCCGAGTTCTCACTGAAAATAGTTATGAGATTCATATAAAACAGAGTCCAGCATGCACGTGTCCGGATTTTCAGAAGCGAGAGAATACCAACAAATCCTTTTTGGCATGCAAACATATGCACTATGTGTACACAAAAGTGCTCGGACTTGAACCTAAGGAGCACATGATTATTCATCAGCCAACCCTCTCACCAATGGACATCGCTTTTATTCTTGGACAACCAAGGATGATTTCTCCCTCCATTTAATTACAACTGGTTTGGTATGCTTCTTTCACTCAACTAGAATATTGATCTATGATATGAAAGTGTTTTTCTGTATTTATTTTGGTTTATTATACTTGTGATTATTTATCTTGAAAAAACATTGTTTATGCAGCAAAGGATTTCAAATTTCAAGCAAAAGATATGAAGCATCTTGCAAGCTGTTTGGGAGCAAATTACTTGCCTTTTAGAGTGACCATTACATTTATGGCGACTATCCTTTTTTGTACTCTAATTTTGATATTATCCTGTGGTAGTTTTGCGAATGTACTTACATCCTCAAACTTATGTTGTTTCAAAAAGCAATTGCTTGGGAAAAATAGTATTGTCTCTACCTGGCATTATTTTTGACTTCATCACATTTATATATGCTGTGGATTATATTTAACTCTGAAATTAGTGTTGTCTCTATTCTGCATGATTTTTTACTTTATCGCATGTTTATATGCTGTGGATTATTTGACTCTGATCACATGCGTTGCGAGCATATTTGACTCTAATGGAATGAGTTGTGAAATGGTGATTTTATTTGTTTACATTTTTTCCGTCGTTATGCCCTCTCTCTCTCTCTCTCTCTCTCTCTCTCTCTCTCTCTCTCTCTCTCTCTTTCTCTATGTAGTGATATACAACTCTATGATTTTACTTTCTCTCTCTAGAAGAGAAGTCACTCTCTCTCTCTCTCAAGGATTTATGATCTCTTCTTCCAATGGTAACTCGCATAAATACTATCTCTCTAGAATTTGTACTTTCTCTCTCCGTCAACCACACATATATGGAGTCTTATGACGATTGAAAATTACATTAAATAGATACTTTATGCTATGACACATATTTGGTTAAAAAAACTCTAAAGATTGCTAAAATTGTCAAAAAAACTTGAAATGAAAAACTCGCAAATGTTAAATCCCCGTCTCCTACCACCTCGGCGGAGATGGCTCCACAAAAAAGTTCCACAAACATGGAAAGCTTTAAGAGCTTTCATCATGAAGCAATTTTTGGCTAGCGATGCCAAAGACAAAGTACTCATCGAATGGCAAAGCTTGAAGCTCTCTTCCTATTATTCTATTCATAAATATGTAGACAAGTTTTTGGATTTACATCTCAAAGCCATTGTCTACAAAAAGATGGATTTTTGAGAGCAAAAACAACAATTTTGTGCGGGTTTATCTCAGGATATGGTGCAGTATGTTAACTCCCAAAGGCCTCGCACCATATCTGCAGTCATACACCATATCATGGTGGCTTCAAGAATCAACTTCCAACAAGGGGCTAAGAGAAATCTTAAGTCCATGAAAAACAAGGACTATAGTGAGCCTAAGGGGAAGGAAAACTTCCAAAAGTCTCCCAAAGGCAACTCCAACAACAACAAAGCTAAGGAGAAGGGAGTTTATAAAGGCAAAAATAAACTCTCTCCTGAAGAGCTAGAGTGTTATCAAAAAGATAACCATTTTTTCAAGTGTGAGGAGCAAGGGCATGTCTATCTTGCTTGCCCCCACAAGAATACACGTAATGAGCCTCCTAGAGCTACCTTGGTCAAAATTCAAGAAGAGGATGCTCGTCACAAAGGATC
Organism: Adiantum capillus-veneris; assembly: GCF_014529385.1. Taxonomy (NCBI): domain Eukaryota; kingdom Viridiplantae; phylum Streptophyta; class Polypodiopsida; order Polypodiales; family Pteridaceae; genus Adiantum; species Adiantum capillus-veneris. The sequence continues at coordinate 71,045,290 of NC_140934.1, forward strand.
TCCTCTATGTCATGCTTGGGGAAAGGTAAGAGAACATGATGATTTTTCTCTTTAACCTTGGTTCTACTCACAATTTCATATCCACAGAGTTGGCCACCAAGCTAGGCATCCAAGCCTATGAGATGGGAAATTTCCTACCTGCCGATGGTGCTTTCAAGGGACAAGAAGCCTCAGTCACTCCCTCAATTGGAAAATTGAGGCTCCATGTCCAAAGCTATGTGGACAAGGAGGATTTATTCATCTCTCCGCTCAAACATGAGGATGTAATCTTGGGACACCATGTTTTGATCGCATAGCCACCAGTGTTAAATTCCCTAAAAGGAAAATCTATTTTAGGTATTGGGAAAAAGACATGTACATAGATGCTAAGGAGTTTGGTAGCACCATACCCATTGTACATAAGCAAGCTTTCAATAAGTCAATAAAGAGATCTATTTTCATGTACATGATTTTTGTTAAAGATTCTCAAAATGAACCTAATGTTTTAGCAAAAGAAGATATAAACAATCAAAAGGAATTAGAGTGATCCAATTTCCTCAAGGGATTTCGACATGTTTTTATTGACGATATTCCTTGTAAGGTACCTCCCAAATGAGGCGATGAAGACCATGCAATTGAACTTATTCCAGGAAGATCACCGCCTAATAAACCTCCTTATTGAGTTTCTCAAGCTCAATAAGAGGAGATTATGCAACAAGTGCATGAGTTGGTTGAGAAAGGCATGGTTAGGCCTAGCTCATCTCCATTTTGTTCACCAGTGTTATTAGTGCAAAATAAAGATGGCACATATTGTATGTGTGTCGGCTATAGAGCACTAAATAGGATCACTATCAAGAATAGGTTTCCCGTTCCATAGGTAGAAGACCTATTTGATAAGCTACATGGGTCGACCTACTTCAGTAGATTGACCTAAAAAGTGACTACCACCAAATAAGGATAGTTGATCAAGAGATTGTAAAGAGTATTTCACACTACGTTTGGTCTTTACAAGTACATTGTCATGCCTTTTATCTTTACCAATGCACCAACCACATTTAACCGCATATTGGAGAAGCTATTCAGGCCTCACCAAAGCTTTACTGGAGTGTTCTTTGATGATATAATCATCTACTATAATTCATTAGACGAACACAAGCAACAGCTCCAGGTAATATTTCAAGTTTACGAGAGAATAAACTTTATATTAATAGAAAGAAAAGTATAAGAGATTCAATATTTAGGTCACATTATCTCTCAAGATGGCATCCAAATGGATCCATCAAAGTTAGAGGTAATAAAAGGATGGCCTAATCCAAGGAATCTCCATGAACTAAGAAGCTTTATAGGTATGTTTGTATACTATAGACGCTTCATAGAAGAGTTCCCACAAATAGCGAGACCATCACATGACCTAACAAAGAAAAACACTAGGTATATATGGTCCACCAAGGAGAACAATGCTTTCAAAAAGCTTAAGAGAAGCTTATCTCTCAACCTGTGCTTTCATTATCGGATCTCTCAAAGCCATTTGAGGTCAAATGCAACACCTGTGGTGATTTCCTTGGAGCTGTTTTTCTCCAAGAAGGGCACGCCATAACCTATCAAAGTCAAAGGCTCAACCCTGTTGAGCAAGCTCTATGTATATATGAGAAGGAACCCTTAGCAGTTCTACATCCTCTAGACTTGTGGAAGCACTATTTATTGGGGACTCCTTTCATTCTGCACACGGATCACCAAAGCCTTAAGTACTTCATGACGCAGACCAAGCTCTCCAACAAACAAATGACATTAGGAAAAATATGAACCCCAAAAGGTCCTTGTAAGGATCCCTAATTTTAAGGAATTAAGGCTGAAAATGTGTGTGGTTTAGGAGACAAGGCCATTGAATGAGGGTATTCTCATAAGTTCTTTTTTAGGCTGTCATAGGCTTTTTGTAGGTTGAAATAGAGGCTAAGGAGGGAGGATAGGTACATTCTCTCTCTACCCAAAAGAGTGGTGGTCCTTATGATAATAGCTACCCTCCCCCCCTTTACTTTGTCACATCATCAAGGGCGTCCATAGCCTTAGCCCAAAAAAATACTTTTTTTTCAAAAAAATAAATAAAAAAACCTCAGTTATACTCAAAACTTCTCCCCAACCTATATATTTACTCAAAAATCAATTTTCTCTCTCAAAATCTCACAACTAGACCTGCAAAATAAAAAACTTTCCACCTCTTTTTATTTCCCTCGAAAATCACTCCTCTCTCTCACTCCTCTCTGTCTCTTCTCTCTCCTACTTTTCAGCACACACTCTACCTCCTTCCCTCTCTCACTCCTCTCCCTCCCTCTTCTCTCTCTTACTTTTCAGCACACACTTCCTCCTTTTGTCTCTTTGTTGCAAGTCCACTCCATAGCTTTGCTGCAGCTCTCCCCCCCATGGCTCTCCACTCCATAGCTTCCTCCTTCCTTCTCTTTGTTGACAGTCCAGTCCATAGCTTTGCTGCAGTTCGCCCCCCATGGCTTTCCACTCCATAGATTCCTCCTTCCCTCTCTTTGTTGCAGGTCCAATCCATATCTTTGCTGTAGCTCTCCCCCCCATGGATCTCCACTCCATGGCCCTCCTCTCCACTCCATAGATCTCCTGCAACACTCCACGCCATAACTCTCCTCTCCACTCCATAGCTCTCCTGAAGCTCTCCATCCCCGGAGCTCTTCACTTTGTGCCTCTACTCCAGCTCTCCACTCTTTCTTGAGGCCAGCTTTATTCTCCTTTCCATGGAGCTAGGTGACATTACAAACCTCCCATCCACAACAAGATTGTCAAGTTTGAAAACGGTTTCTCTACATGTTTGGTTGCCAAAGGACTTCGCACCCTCAAAGCGTCATTAGTTGCAAAGTGCACAACAACGTCATGTTGGAGGTCACACCAATGTGAACCTTTGGGTGCATGGTTACCTCTACCCTAATGATCCAGCCACCAATGTGTGCCCATCATTCAATAGACTTTCTTCATTCTTACAATATGTAGGTAGAGGGGAGAAAGGTCTTCTTGGATACTGCAAGCGATTGTCGACTATTGGAGCTGATAATGCACAATGGTCTTTGCATCAATGTCAACTTCTTTCCCATACCACTAGTGGATTGCACGAAAGGATCTTTCATGCAAAGGAGGAAGTGGAAACTCTTAAGCTACAGGTGGAAGAGAAGGATGCTAAGATTGCAAAGCTTGAAGATAAGATCATGCATCTTAAAAAGACGCCCTTAGCTGCAAGGGAACGAAAGAGGAGATTCAATGCCATAGAGACTTTAGCCCCCAAAGGTGTTGCTAGAAAAAGAAGGGTTACAGCTACAAGGTACATTTTGCTACGCTCCAATCTGTGTTTCTGTGGTAATTTTTTTGTCCATTCTTGTAGGAATTTTGTAATAATGTTCTTGTTCATTCTTGTAGGAATTTTATCCAAGAGCTGTGTGGTGGTCATAGCTAAGAGGATTGCATCCATTTGTTAAGTTTTTGCCTCAAGAAATTGGATGTCATAGACCTTTTACGGGCACCGAATGAAGAACATTTAAACAATGCTGTCACAAAGGAGGTGATGCAAAAGTTTTCAAATCTTGTGAGCGATGTTGATGTATAAAAGGCTTGTGATGAAGTTGGAATTAGTACTAAGGGATACATTGCCTTAAGGGATGCTTTAAGGGAAAGAGGAATTACTGAGAATGTTCTTCCTATACCACTTAAGGTCAATCTTGCTAAGAAGGCCTCACACGAAGACGTGTACTTTCGAATAGGAGGCTATTTGCACATAAAAGAGATAATGCCTTCATCCATCTTTACCAAGCAGTTCAAAGGAGTTAAGAAAAGTACCAATGCAAGCGTAGGTGCAAACAGGGTGGACAAGGGATTTCCTTACTCAATGTCAAATAATATTTTTGCTGATTTGAGAAGGCTTCAAATGGCAATGATACATTTTTATGGTGTACCACCTAATGGTGAGGCTACATTTGCAATTATGGTTTTCCTTATGTTATTTTGGACATTTTTCAGTGCTAGGCTCAAATTTGGTGTTTGTGCTCAAGCTAGACGAGTGTTAGATTGTGAAGAAACGAAGATTAGAAAGGATAAGTATTACTCTCATGAACGAGACATTGTTTCATGCAAAACGTACAGCTATGAACGAGGATTGTGCACCATCTTTTAGTGTGAAGTTGGAGAAAGAAATTTGGTGGCTTGGTGCTATTGAGGTTCCCAAGGAGACCCACGGAGTGCTTGCTTGGATTTTTGAACACATTCCGTGGATAACAAATGTCATTAAGGCACATCTAGCTGGGGAGAAACTCCAAGTAGATGGAACAGGGGAGTTTGAAGTTGACTGGCACTTAGGTGGTGATTTGAAAACAGTCAAGTGCATTCTAGGGTGCAAACAAGGGGCAAGAGCTCTGTATCCTTGTCCATTTTGCATTAAGGGCTATAAGGGGAATGCATGCAAGATCGCAATGGTCGACGAAACAGAGGAAGATGACAAATCACAAATTACACGTGTGTGGGAGCATTTGGTTCTACAATGTCCTATGTTGGAGGAGCCCAAATGTGTCGAAAAGACAATGAAACTCCAATTTAGGAATTTTGGGATTTATTAAAGTCCCATTTTTATATTGGGGCTTGCAATCTTAGTTAAATTTGGTCTACTCTAATAAGAAGCATTTGACTAGTAATAGCCTAATTATCTTTTTGTTAGCAATAAGCAACATGCTTTAACCAAAAAGGTGTAAAATAGGTACTACAAGATAAGGAGAATCTTAGAAATTTGAAGAGTTTGAAGAGAATAAAATAAAATTGGTCCTACAAGAAGTTCAAGAATGAGACAAAGATGAGAAATTTCAAGAGAATGAAACACAATTTGCACCTAGCTTTTGACAAAAATCATGAGACTATGATGGTAATAATTGTATGTAATATGGTGTACTCTGTCTAGATAAAAGACTATAAGGATTTGATGACATATCATAGAGTGTATCTGAGTCTCATGACTTTAACTTAGATACAAAGAATTTCAAAAAGTTGAAGAACTCCAAGAGAATAAAATGAAATTGGTCTTAAAAGATGAAGGGAATTTGGAAAAAATGAGAGACTTCAAGAGAATAAAACACAATTTGCATCAATATTTTGACAAATTTTTTGAGACTATGGTGGTATTGATTGTATGTAATATGGTGTACTTTCTTTAGATAGAAGACCATATGACTTTTATAACATATCGTAGGGTGTATTTTAGTCTCATTCCCGAACAGTTTGGACTCTTCATCATAGTCAAGATAGGACATAATTATAGGAAGAACCATGAATTGTGAGTTAAAGGTAATGAAACCCTTCTCTCTATGTGTGCTGAAAAAAGATTGAGAGAAAGCTAAACCTTGAAGGATCACTTGAGTTGTAGAATATTGGTTCTCAACACCAAGCTGGTTGGAAGCTTTAGCTTAAGCTTGAGCCTAATCCCCATCTTAATACAAAATTGCAAAATGCGTGGAGAAACAAGTGCGTGGACTTCCATCTGTGTAGGGTGGATGCTCAATCAAGATTGTACCCCACCCTAGTGGAAAATGACATGAGAAAGAAATGGGCTCATCCTTCACCTAGGTGGAGTGGAGGCTTGAACTTAAGCCCACCTAGCTGGTGAAGCTTGAGCTCATTGTATCAATGTTGGAGGTAGGCTAGAACTTAAGTTCAAGCCTCCACTACACTACCTACTCATGGCGTTACACACCAAGATGGGGTGGAGGCTCGAACTTAAGTTCGAGCCTGCAAGCCTTCACTAGGCTACATACTCATGGTGTTATGCACCAGTGGAGGAGTTCGAGCCTACACTAAGATGGTGTTATGCAATGAGGTGGAGGCTCAAACATAAGTTCGAGCGTACACCCCATCTTAGTGCAAAACACCATGAATAGACAATAGAATGGAGTCCCCTTATGATCCTCTACGCATCCACTCCACAATGGAAGTCTTGCCCACCCTAGCCTAACTATCCCACTAGGCATGGATTGTTCGTGCTTCGACGGTCCAGAATTTAGACTGCACGCTCAATCTGAGCTTCTCGACTGATGACAGGATCAAGATGCCCTAGTTTTGCTAGTCTCTTCAAGTCAATCCCAAAAGCCATCAGAGTAGGCATGAGTGCATTCTGCACAGACATCTCTATGCTTGTATCAGTGAGTCTAGGAAAGGTTTTGGAGTTGTGTCGTTTTCCCTTCCTCTGAGTTGAATTAGCAGCTGGGAATGGTGGGACACTTATTGTACTGGCAGCATGAAATCTCTGTGATATGCCCAACGTTAGTAGTTGCTATCCATATTATTTTGTTATGCTAATAAAATGCAAGTGCAATAGTTGAGAAATCAGCAAAAACGGCTGTCATTGTGCGTCATATTCATGACCATCTTGCAAAGCAACCTCTTCACCTGCTCCCTCGATTGATGTCCGACCTCCCTCTTCATATTCGCCTCTACTGTTGCCTTCTTCACCATCGCTGATAAGCTCAAAAGCATGGGCGTGGTACAGGAAGACATTGCAAAAGCTAGCTTCAACATCTCCGCCTCTTTGACTGCCTCAACAAGGTGAACGAGCAGGGTCCTGAGCTCAACGTTGAGACAGTTTAGCCGCAAGTAGAATGCCCCCAAAGCAGGCTCTCAACATCCCTGACCTCTTTGGCTGTCTTGACAAGGTTGACGAGCAGGGTTTTGAGCTTAAGGGTTATTTACTCCATAGGTAGAATGCCCCCGGCGCATTCTCCCAATTACCGATTCTTCTTTTGTGGCAATGGTGTCTCTATGCTACTCTTTAGTCTCTCCCTCTTCACTTCGTTCTACGTCAACTTCCCCACAATGATTTGCACTTTTGGCTACCTCGTGAGCAAGCACAAGGAGGCTCCATAGAGGCGAAGAGGGAGGCTACTCAAAAATGAAGCAGGAGACGTGATGGCAGCAGCATTAACGGTGAACTTGACGGATCGTCAAATGCAAACACTTATTTTGAATTTCAAATTGGCAGGTTGACAACTATATGCATTAAATGTGATAGCTTCACAAAAAGTGTGTGGGCTCGTTTCTTGCAGGATACAATGTGGAATTTGGATATTTTCTTCTAGGGGTGGAGCCTAAAGGCAACGTTGATTTTTTTAGTGAAAATGATCTAGCCTCAAACTCTTTTTTTTTTTTTTTGTACAATCTAGCCTCCAACTCAAGTTCGAGTTGGCTTTTCTATTTGGGAAGTAACATCAAACTCAAGCCTACTGTTAGAGCATTGGTTGTATTGTTGGCCAACCGGTTGCCACTGCATCCCATACTACCCTTAGCTACACTTATGAACTCCTTGCCATACCTCTATCACCTCCCATTGCTATTGGGCTATGTCCACTGTCTAAAAAAACTACCCATGCTCAAACCGCCCTTGCAGCTCTCCTTCTTCTTCCATGTAGAGGCGGCACACTTGACAGAGCTCAACGTGACTTCTTGGCTTAAGAGCTCAACCTCAAGTTGAATTTGTTTTAGCATGCGACTTCTTGGCTTTTGCGATCAACCTCAAGTTTGAGTTTCTCTCAACACTACGTCTTGGCATTGGAGCTAAACTCACGTTCGAGTTGTTTTCAATGTACTTTCTTGGCTTTAGAGCTCAACATCAAGCTCGACTTGTTTCAGTGCAATGTCTTGGCGTTAGAGCTCAACATCAAATTTGAGTTGTCTAGTTCTCTCTTGCCTAGTTCAAGCGCGACTACAAGTTCCTAGGTTTTCACCCAACAAACTTATGTGGCTCCATTTCAAGTGTGATAATTGGGTGCCTTATATCTTAGGTATATGGATTTTTTGGACTACTTCCCACTCCAAGATATTGTAAGTTGATCTCCATGAACTTGTTTGTTGACTTTTCAAGTGTAAGAGTTGGGATATAAGAGTTTCCACAAAAAACAAATCTCTCCTCTAGAATGGTATCTATTTCATTTGTTGAACCTTTTCCATGAAGTGGTCTAAGCAACTTGTTTCAAGTCCTTGATATTGAAACTCACCTTCTTGGCTTTTGTAGGTTCAAATGTGAGAATTGAGATTTGTTTTCTCACTTCCTTGTTGCATGAGCATCTTCTTGCGCCATCAAAATTGAAAATTGGAATGATGTAGCCTTAGGATTTCACTATCTTGTTTAGAAGTAAAGAGTGTAAGATGCAACACGCATTTGTAGCCATCTCAACATCACTTTTTGCTAGAACATCTTCTTGTGCCATGGAAATTGCAGATTGGAATGTGCATCTTTAGGATTGAGCTACCTGATTGTAAACAAGAGAACATCTAAGATGTAAGATGTAAGATGTGCATGTAGATTCCCTCTCGTTTACATGAATGTATTATCTTGAAGATGCTAAGATTTCTAAGTGTCTTGAAAAGACTTCAAAATTGTCCCATAATTGTGAAATATTCTCGAATTTCCTAAATTGGACTTATGAATGAAACCCTATAATTAACTTCCCTCTCAAAAATGTGCATTTTTGCACACTTCATGCTTTTATGAGCATCTTTGATCGTTTATTAAAACTTCATATTGATTATGCCTTTACAATGAAGCCTACGAAGAGGTCGTTTGACACAATCTCAAAAGTGGAAGGGCTCTTAAATTCAATAGGTTGTCATGGGACCAACACCTCCATTGTTGCACAAAAGAACAATGCAAGCACTCAGAAAGTGGTCCAACCAGTGTCCATGAGTGGACTAAAGGCAAGACATTTTTTGAAGAGGGTTCAGTCCAAGGAAAGGGGTGCTACTACCAAAACATCAACATCTGAAGGTGGATGGGAGTTGTGGAAAGATCTCTACAAGTATACAACGGACAATGATAGCAATGCAAGTGTTGTGCTTAGCCGACAACATGTTTGGGCGGTATTTGACAAGATGATGAAGATACTACGACTTGCAAGCACAACCAGTGAGCAACGACAAGAATTCCAAAATTTGGTGATGGAGTTCACAAAGGCAATCGTCATTGCATGGGGTGAATTGAACATTACACACTATATGGTGAGTGCTTGCTATTCCAACTTGGTTTGTACTATGCTTTAGTTTTGATCATCGATGTGTTGTGGCTTTTTGGGCAGCACATCCTCTATGCCCATGGTGCATACTTTATGAACATGTATGGTTCATTGGATCTTTGGAGCACGCAAGGTATGGAGAAGTCACACTATTGTTCCAAGGGTGTCTACTTCAAGAATACAAGACATGGAGGAGGTTTAGTGCGCTCATGCTATCTTCAGGAAATGTTCAACTGGTTTTATCGTACCCCTTTTGGACGCAAAGTGTCGATTGAACGTGCAAGGTCATCGCGCTTGGCAAAAGAAACCTGTCGACTGGCCCATGTTCACTCCTCAGAAAGTTGGAGATCCTCACAAGGTCCAGCACGACATGCAGTGTGGCGAGCATCAAAAACTAGGGTTGGAAAAGTTTGGGTCAGGCGGTAGTAGTTGTATTTAGAATCTCAAGAAAATGAAAAATCTACTCCATTTGGATGCTCTCTTTTTTTGAATCAAGCGTTTGCATTGTTTGATTGTTTATACAATTTTAGAAGTGTAAGTTTTGCTTTATGTGTTTGAATAGTTCTCCGATTTCATGTGGTTTTAAACATTAGGAAGGGAATGGGGTCTAAGGGGGCCTCTTTATTTGCCATGGGATTAAAAAGGAGTTTATGGAAGGGGCAAATGGGTGGATGCCATGTGGATTGAAATGGTGGGTATGGCAAAGCGTAAAAGTAAGCGGTCAAACTTGTACTCTTTTATAAAATACAAAGGGAAAATCTCTTATAAATTTTAAAAAATGATCTTTTCTCTAAATAGTTGAGTAAAAACCAATCCTTTCTCTCTCTACTGGCTGTCAGTTTCTCCCTTCCTCTCTCCTAGAAGGGGTCCCCTCCAAAAACGTGCTGATCATTTCCTCCCTCTCTCTCTCTACTGTACCATCTCTCACTTCTCTTCACTTCACCTTGTTTCTCTTTCCTTCCTTTCAGTTTTCCCTCCCAAAAGCTCTGCAGCAGCAGAAGTTTGAACCTCCTTTCCCTCCTCAAGCTTACTTCATTCTTGAGGGATGCATTCTCCTCAAACTGAAGTTCTCCATTACTCCATGGGATTCACTAAACACCTCTAGCAAAAGCTGAAGTCTACAACATGTCCTTCTGCTACATCATCCCTCTTTATTTCCTCAACAGGTTTCTTTTCTCCTTCTCCATTAAGCTCTCTAGAGAGGATCTACTTCCCTCTCAATCTTTGCAACATTTCTTCCACATTAAGCCAACAAGCAGGTGGAGCGGTATAGCAGTAAGTGGCATCCTTCACCTTTGTGTACCATCAAGATTCTTGCTCTTTATACAACTGAGAACATGGATGTGCAATGTCTAATCATAAGTGTTTGTGTGCAGGTTGTGCCACTATTTCCCATGGAATCATTAGGTACTCGACGACCTAGGAGTGTCATTGACTCCATTTCATGCAGCAATGGACAATACAAAAATGGATATTGGGTGACGATGGAGGTTAAATGAATGATGTGGGTGACAATACAGCCTAGCTCAAGAGGTGTACACAAGGTCTCAAGGAAGCACATGGCTTCTCGAGCACACCATTGGAAGGGAAGAATCATGGAGTTCAAGCAAACACAAGACGGCAAGAGGCTTGCAAAGGTGCAACATGTGTATGTTGCTTCACAATTGAAGCTAGAGACAGCAGTGGCTCCATCAAGGTTTCCTGCAAATTATAATTTTTACTCCTCTTACAAGTTTTTTGGTTATCTATTTAGTATTTCTGCTTTGTGTGTTGCTTTTGATGACTGTAAGGTTTCCATTGCTTTTTGTTCATGTTTACAGATGTTTTTCCATCCGATTTTGTAGAGTGGGAGCCAATAGAGTCCTTCACTGGAACTTTTGAGGCCATCCACAATGAGCTTGGCAAATTTCTCTATGCTGGTTGTCAGTCCTCTGAGCTTGCCTCACGTGAATTTTTTTTATAATGATCATACTTATGTCACACCTAGGCAAAATGGATAGGGTAATCTATCTCTGGTTCACTCACCAACCTTGGAGAGTTTGGAATGGCCTAAGCCAGAGACTGCATTGATCGCAACAACCAAAAGGAGAATCGAGGTGGATGTGCAAGCAGCAATGAAGTGCACCTATGGTTCCCATAAAGCCACACTAACATGGTTTATGTCTCTTCATTTATTTGTGTTTATATTTTGACTTCAGAGTGTTCACAGGACACCAACAATGTGGATTTGCAAAGGGGGAAGTGCGATCAACGGGTTTCTTGCAGCTGGATGGGAAACTAAGGTGGTCAACCACCAGGGAGATAGAATCAAGTGCGTTGTAGTTGCTGACAAGGTGGTGTTTAGATACCATATTGTGAAGCAAAGCTTGTCGATGGTCTTTCCCTAAAGAAGATGGAAGCTGCCGATGGGAGAATGGGAGGCACTAGACTCTGAGGTTGCTGCTAGAGAATCAGCTGACCTGCAAATACATCTCCACGATGATGTAGTGCACCACATTACAGTGAACAATGACTGGCATCTTAGTCACCTTCGTGAGGATCTTAATCTCAGATATACCTTTCCCAAGAAATATCTCTTTGTAATCAATGAAAAGATTGTTCGCTCCAGAAAAGAGAAGAGCTTTCTATGTGAGAACATTCCGTTTTTGCGATGTATTTTTGTAAAAGCTTGTAATTGACATGGATTTTGTCCACATTAATACATACGGTGTTTTGAATCTTGTTCCTATGCATACTTGTTTATTTCTCAGCTTGTTCAAGTTTTCGATTGAAACGTGCAATTTATTTGTTGTGGAGCACAAATGTTTTCAATGTTGGTGTCTTTCAATGTTGGTGTCTTTCAATGCTTTGTTGCATGATTTTGTTTAAAATTAAAGTTTTAAGTTATTTTGACAGTGCTTTTAAAAAAGTGACTTTGGGTATATAAGTGACTTTCTAGTTTTTAAACTTCATTTCTCACATTCACAAAACTCTAGCTCTAAGCTCTCTTCGCATCTTCTTCGCGAATGAACCCATGGGAACGTCTACTGATGCACTCCTCACACAATTAGAAAAGGTAGGACTTGCGGATCGAGCACATGAACTACTCAGTGTGTTCGAGGGGACAATTGACATGCGGACCATTGCCAACCCTCATGCAAAGGTATTTAGAAGCTTTCTTGACTACATGGCATAGCACATAGAGGATCCGACACGGCGTGGTTGCCAGTGGATTTCTTGAAGCATCTTTATGTGACTGACAAAAACTTCCGGTTTCGCTTGTTGAGGTTTATTAAAGGCCTCACGGAATGGGACTTCAAGATAGAGGATGAGGATGATATCATGGATTTGAGCATGGGGTGCATAGGCACCCAATTTATTTCATGGGACATGGTTCTGGCATTACTTGTGCTTGAGGGCATGGACAAGGGAAAATCAAAGGAAAAGGTCAACCAAAGACCTCTTGTGACCATTGTGGAGGAATCAAATGAAGTTATTGAAGAGATAGATGAGCAGGCCGAAGCATCTATAACACTCGTACTCATGCAAGATCCCAACTCCACTGAGGAGGAACATCCATTGATAGAGGGAGATGAGGTGTTGGAAGAGATCCCGAACCTCCAAATTCTCACTTTGCATCTAGTGGTGGTGGATGATGGTCAGTTTTTGTTCCTTGACGACATTGACAAAACGTTAGGACTCAAAGAAGATGGGTCGCTTGCAGTGCTTTCTATCTATGCGGGCATGAAGGATCCCAATGGGGAGGAAGAGAAAGTCAATTTTCAAATTGATTCTGAAGACCAAGATCTCCCAGCAAGCCTCACTTTCCTCCTAGTGAAAATGAACAACAGTTGGTGCAAACAGTAGCAAGTACACTAGTGGAATTAAAATCATGTGCCTCTTTCTATGAAAGCGTACCAAAGAGCACATTTCATCCACACAAACCACTGATTGCAATTGGTAGAGATGATCGATCTAGCATCGATCTTACAAAGAAAAATCTTGAAGAGAGGGATGAAGAAACTGAGGTAAATAAATCTAAACCTGGTAGAATTTCTAGTATTCCTTACCACAAGTGTTAATATCAATTAGAATGCTTTGTAGACGGCTTATCATGTTGATAAGTTTGCAATGCATACTGGAGGTTCGTGCAAGGTCTCCACGGGTAGAGATAGTTATCTTTGGCACTACCTGAGCCATCTAGGGCCATCAATTCTTAGAGTTGCTCACACAAAGTTCTCCAAGAATGGTTCTGCAGAGTTGCTAAAGTGTAAAGCATTAAGTGGCATACTCGCTGAAGATTCTCTCACCTTAAACACTCACAAATGTATATTGGTGGACTAAGAGGCAGCATTGTATGCCTTTACAGGCAAACACCCAGGCTCGGTGCTCTCCCACTGCGCCTCGAGCCTAGGTCAAGGGTTGACAAACCCATAGGAAATTGTAAAATCCCTCAGTGTCAAGTCAGCCATTTGCCCATTACCCAAAGATGTAATTCGTAGAAAAACCAATCGACCATGATGTAATATTTGATCAATAAAGAATAAATGTTTTTGTCACCATTCAGTACTTTTTTTAATTCATATTGTTCAATAATTTCCATTTTTGCCTGCCAAGGCACACACGTGCACAGAACCTTGAACATGCAGCCACCGGGCAGCCAAGGGGAGCATCTCGGAGATAATTTTGCGAAACGGGGCGACGAGGGGTGTGTACGTGGTCAAGAAGGATATATGACGCATCGGCAGCACCAGGTGGGGTTGGACGGTGCAAAAAAAGCCCCTGTGCGCCACGGCGCGTAGGGAGAAATTCTGCCACTAGGTGGGGTCGGATGGTGCAAAAAAAGCCCCTATGCGCCACAGTGCCCCTGCGTGTCGTGGCACACAGGGGCTTTTTTTGCACGGTCCGACCCCGCACAGTGCCACCAATGCATCACATGCCCTTGTTGACCCCGTATGCCCCCTCCGTCGCCCCGTTTTGCAAAATTATCTCTGAAACGCTCCCCCCGGCCGCCCGGTGGCTGCATGTTTGAGGTTCTGTACACATGTGTGCCTCGGTGGGCAAAAATGGATCCATGGTGGTGAACTTAAATTTAACATATCCAACAATTCAAATACTTATAAAAACCAATGTACAAATTAAAATTGAACAATTGCTCGGAATGGTATAAATTTGCCAATTGAAATTATAGAGAAAGCTTACAAATCTCATGAAGAGAGAGTACATGGGATAAACTACATCTTATGAAGGCATCCTTAATTTTTTTAATTTAGTGCTAAGGCTAAATCCGTATTTTTTAAAGTTGCACGCTTTGCGTGAGTCATACAGGAGACGCCGTCTTAAAAAAGCTTCACCAAAATGTCTTCGGTGGCATCCTGTAAGGCCAATCTGTAGGTGGTAATGTCACACACCTTTTTCCACAATTGAAACTCATTGGGACTTTGAGAGTTAGAATAGTCTGAAAGCATATGCCTAGCTTTACTACCACCCATACATATTTTATTAGGACAATCCTGTGTACTTCTAGATGCCTTCCTATCCTTTGATAGCTCTACTGCACCGCCATGCAGGCCAACGCTTGATAGAATAGATTCAAGTTCTCTGATACACTCTTCCCTTCTTTCTGCAGGCTCCATATTCCAAGCATAATTAATATGAAGCATCAGCAACTTGTCAAGAATTCGTAGACGGGCCTGAAGAGTGCACACATGCACATTCATTAGAGGAATCGGTAGAATAGGATCCCAATTTGGATCATCCATGTCTCGATTAGGGGGTACACTCTGGTTACAACAACTGAGGATACCTTGAAACCATTGTTGGAGTGCTTTATCTATTGTTTGTGTAGTGGTCACGCCTTTCGCAGAATTGACTGCAACTTTGCCACCCTTACGTTTACCTTTCGTAGAGTTGACTGTAGCTTTGCCAAACTTAGCCTTACCCTTGCCCTCAGTTCCTATTGAGGCTTTACTGTGGCAGCAATAAATGCATTGAAAGAGGGTCATTGCACCTTGCTTGCATCCTACCATACACTTGAGAGTTTTCAAGTCTCATGCCAAATGCCACTCCACTTGGAACGTACCAAGACGTGAAACCTGCAATCGTTGTCCTTCTTGTTGTCGCCAAATGACGTCAACGATTGGGGTGTGATTAAAATACCATTTGAGAGACTCATATGTCTCAATGGGTAGATGAAAAGCTGCCAACCACCAATTGAACACCTAAACAGGTGTTCCCCTTCTCGCTGGCAATTAGCTCAACATCAACACCCACCAAGGCTCTGTTCATAAGCGTAACGCTTACCCTTTCGATCCGTTTACCTTTGACAATCTAGCACTCATAAAGCTTCATCACAAAATAACTTTGCCATCACACTCTTCCTGTGTCAACCCATAAAATTTGATCATTGACTCCTGGAGCTTCAACAAGTCAACATACATTATTGAACTCGTTGTAATGAAAAGATTGGTTCTCTTCTAGTGGTAGGACATCCTCCACATATTGAAATCCACCCAACAAGCTTACAGCATCATTATTGGCACACCTTTTTGCGAAGCGAACACTGTAAGGCATTGGCAACAACCTAAACAAACCTTTTTCTCTGTGACCTAGTGTGACAAGCCTATACAAAGCTTCGTAGGCCTTGAAACTTATGCCTGCACTGTCACACACCTCCATCATCTCTTGAGGTGAAACAATGTTCTTCAGCTCACTGAAATGATTTTGGCACAAAAGTTTAGCAATGCCAGCATTGGATGGATCATCCAATTGCTCCACCAACTCCTTTGGTTTGATGATATGCTGCAGCAGAGTATGTCTGATCGTTTCAACATTGGACTCGATTCCCATCATCCCTCGAGCCAAGTTCGATTCCCATCATCGTTCGAGCCAAGTTCCTACATATTGAAATAATATTACAGCAACCTACAAAAAATGTACGAAGCTTGCATTTGTATTCCTACCAAGTTTGACAGATACGTTTCTTTTGAGCTCCACCGCTTGAAGATAGCATAGGCATCGCATGTCTCTTGCGCTTGCGAATGTGATAGCCTAATGGAATGTGTGTGAGATGATCGTTTCATCGACGCATGTTACGTGCAGTGTGTTGTAGCTGAACATAATTGTCTAGACGATGCTCTTGCTCCATTTTTTGATGCTCTACCTTTGTAATAAGCTTTGACATCTTGTCATTAAGTTGCTTCATCTTCTCATTGGCTTCCTCTTTGACTTGCTGAATGTCTTTCACGTACTTCTCTTGAAATGAAGAATAGGCAACACAGATATGTTTTCTTGCTTCCCTTTCATTGAAAAAAGATGAATGTAATCTCCAGAAGTAGCCAAACAATCCATCTCTCCCATCTCCAATAAATCGCAGTAGCTCAGTGACATTACAGAAAGGCGGTGATGCATTGGTCATTGGATCACCAGGGTAAATATGTCCATCAACCCATAAGTTGATTGTCTTGCATCCATGGTTGAGCATCTGGTCTCCAGCATTGGGATTAGATGTGCCAAGTCGCACAGCTACATACTCCTGCTCTAAATCAACATTTAATTGATATCATTTTGATTTTTTAGTAATGTCTTGTAGTGGTAGGGGATCGAATGACATTGTGTTAGTTAATCAAGCAAATTAGTGAGAATGTCTAATGGTGACTGCTACAAGTAGGTGAAGGTGGCTATGGAGGAAAGACGTGGAGAGTACTCATAGTTAAGAGAAAAAGATTATGTTGTGGAGGGAAGAAAGAGAGGGAGTGCAACTCAATCTCCTTTGAATTTGAATTGTTGATTATGACTGTAGAGAGAGAAATGTTGAAGCACACAGAGGTAATGGAGTTTTCCATTGCACTCAGTTGGAGCTGGAGTGGGAGAAGCATGAGAGAGAGAGAGAGAATAAAGGAAGAGAGAGTGGGAGAGAGGACATATCTGCAACCTTGGAGGATCTGCACTTTTTCAGAAACAAACAGCCAAGAATGTTCCTTAATGATTGGAAGAGGAAGTGACATGAGAGAAAAGGGGGGAAAGAGAGAGAGAGAGAGAGAGAGAGAGAGAGAGAGAGAGAGAGAGAGAGAGAGTTGGCTCACATTTTAGAGAGAGAATGCAGTGAGAGAATGTGAAAAACATGCTTTTCTGGCAAGGGGGCTAAAAAGTGCCTCCTTTAATGAGTTCTAAGTGAGAGAGAGTGTTTTATATGCTAGAGAGAGAAGAGGGGTGGGAAAAGGACATTTGAAAATTCATTTACCCCCCTCTCTTTTGGGTTATTAAATAAACTATTTTCAGAAGTAGAGCAAAAGTCCCAATGGGAGAAGTACTTATCTTTAGTGGAGTATGCTTACAATAACACTGTATATACTTCCACAGGAAGCGCACCTTTTGAGGTGATAGAGGGAAGATAAAAAAGTCCCCTGTTGCTCGAGGTACATCAAAAGATCTTTGCTGCTGTATATGAATATGGTTGAGACCTGCAAAAATAATTTCAAAAGATTAAGGATTCTCTATCCATTTCTCAGCAAAGGCAAAAGGCTGTTGCTACTGATAAGCACATAAGGGAATTTAAACAAAATGATTGGGTCTTGCTTAAGTTTCCCAAGGCTCAATTAGGGCACATGACGGGCAAGAATCCTACGACACCAAAAGTACTATGCTAAGTTAGCAAAAAGGTACTGTGTCCCCTTTCAGATTCTTAGGCCAATCAATGAGATGACCTATCAACTCAAGTTTCCCAACCATTGGCTCATACACAATGCTTTCCATGTGAGCCTAATAAAGCCTTACAAAGGAGAGCCACCTCAAGAAGCAACCATTGAACACCCACCGGAGATCGAGGATCAAGAAGAAGTGTTGCAGCCCGAGTCCATTCTCCGACACAAAGACATATTACGACGCGGTAAGACTATCTGACGATATCTTATCAAGTCTAAAAATTATCCTTTTGAAGATGCTAGATGGATGCAAGGCATAAATTAAAGGATAACCTAAACCTTGTCAATGCTTAAAATGATTTCCTAGAGTAAGCAAATGTAAATATGTATAAATGAACAAAGTTTTGTCTTACAAGACTCTTTTTTTTCTTAATTGTGCACAAATGTTAATAAGTATGCATGCTTAGGATCATGTTTCTGGAGTTGACATCTCTCGAACACCAAGTAAACCTTGTCACTCTACTATGGAAGTTTGATACAGACTAATGTGCAGACATTCTTGTGGCGGCAGCTAAGGCTCTCAAGCATTAAATGGACTAGTCATCCATTCTAGAATGGTCTCGTAGGGTAAAATAGGGATCCTCTACCCGCTAGCAAATAGACTAATGACTAGGCTTTATCTTCTCTACCTCATAGTCGAGGACGACTATAATTTCAAGAGAGAGGTAATGTCATAAAAACTAATATCTAATTATTCCCAAAAAAAAATCTCATGTTAAACTAATCATTTAATATGGGGAAGTACCAGGGAAGTAAAAGCTAGAATATTGGTAAGGCTACCAGACTGGTCTCAACAGCAGCAGGCAGGGATCCAAAGGAGGGAAAATAGGGATCAAAAGGGGGACAGTCTAGAAAAGAGAAATGTGCATCAATGGAGCTTAAAAGACCTAAGGTTAAACTCCATTAAGACTTCCATAGGCTAAGGTTCCAAAAATTAACTAAAAAGTCCAATGGCCAAAGGTGGGAAAATTGGATGGTTATGGGAAGACTAAAAAGTCGTCCCACATCCCTAGGAAGGAGGGGGTGAGCCCTAATGGTAGGGGAAGAGAGAGAAACACACACACACACACACACACACACACACACACATCCCAAGCTCTCCCCAAAGGGAAGAATGAACACATGGCCGGCTCCTAGCCCAGTTGCCCCCAATTTCCCCTCAAATCCTATTAGATGGCCATAGAGGTGGACCAATGAGAATTATGCTAGAGTAAATTAGTCTAATCAATTTAAAAATTCTTGATAAAATAATCAATAGAAACTAATCTCCCTAGAAGACTATTGGACAATCTACCAAGGGGTCCAATGAGCATTCATTAGCCCAATGGCTTGCTTGATTCCTATTGGCCAGAAGACTAAAATGTCCAATTAGAGTTTAAATAAATTATTTGATTACCTAAATCTCTCACAAAATGGGAAAGGGGGACACATGTCACAAGGCTATCAATTATGCTTGGCTAAGCCCTATAGGAACCAATGGGATGCCAGCAAGAGCCAAAGGGAAGAGGAGTCGACCAAGTAAAGAGAGTTGGCATTATTTGACTAATTCACTTTGCTATACACACACACAGCTCATGTGTTGAGCAAGAACTCCATCTCCTTCTCCAAGCATTGAGAAGAGGCCTACACCAACAACTCTTGGCTATGGAACGCAATCCAACCAAGAGCCAAGCTTCAATGGCATGCTCATCTCCTCTACCATGCTAATTACTAAGCTAAGCTATGCTATTAGAGTGATTATGTCAGGAGAATACTTCTTTCTCATAAGACCCATCTTCTTCCTCTCAATATTTCTTGATTCCCTGCTTGCTCTCACCATTTTTGAAGGTGTGTGAGGTCTTCGGACTAAGGCTAGGGACACTAGGTGTGTTTTTCAAGCATAATTTGGTGTATGAAGCTTCCATCTTCATTGCACCAACGAGTTTTGTAAGAGAACACAAAGATTGTATTATACAAAAGTCTCTTTGATGGGAGAAGTTATAATACAAAGCCTTTTTGGAGGGGGGACCGGCTCCATGTAAATCCGGTCCTCAATTGTTCTATTTCTCTCTCTTTTCAAGTATTGTCTATGCCAAACTAGTTAGGTGTAAATTGCTATGTTGATTTCTCAAATTAAGTACTCTCTCTATGCTCATTAGGAACTTGTTCTTAATGAAATTCTCACTATGTTATCATTTTCCGCTACACACAAGTTACTAGTGCATTAAATGTTACAGAATGAGACATGATGTACCACTTTGCACGCTTATACCACATGATAGAGTACATTGTTTGAGGTCAAATGTCGGTGCTTGAAGCTTACATTTTCTAGAGAAGGATATATCAAAGAGAACTTGGTGCATTTATAGTGTCATTGTACTCTACATGTCAAGAGGAATAGCATGTATCCATCCACTATGCATCATCGACTACACTAGGAGCTAGATCATTGTCCTTGGTGGATAGACATGGATCATAACTATGTGCTTGTTCGTGAGAGAGAGATCGACAATGCAAAGAGGACATAAGATCCCTCCATTTCTCTTGACACCTCCTGTGGGGACGTACAAAGTGAATTGATGTGATAGAAGATATGATCATACGTGCGAGTGCTATTGTAATGATTTTTCGTGTGAATATAGATACAACACAAACTTTTTTGAATTTTTTACATTGCTAGTGAACATTCAATTGTAATTCTTAAACCGCTTAGCTCCCTAGAGCTAAAGGGAAGCAACATGAGAGTACAAATGTTACACCTGACATGACAATTATGAGCATAAAGTAAAAGTTTAACTAATCTCATTGTTGTTTCTATATTGTCTAATATTTACTAATCTTATGAGGGTTTCCACTAATTTCTATGTTGTTTATTTATAGTCCTTTGTGTCAGCATATAGTCTATGATTTACTACTTTTACCAAAGGCTTACAAATATCGATGTTGTTTTTATATATGTTATGGATTATTCATCTATTTGGTTGGGAGCGTGTCATGACAACTTCCTGCCCAAAGATTAAGGGAAGCAACACGAGATAGACGAGGAGCCTAGCATGACAAGTATGTCCATAAAACATATGGTTTACTAAACTCATATAGGTTTACTAATCTCACTGTGCTTTTTATATAGACTATGCTATGAATCTATGATGTACCAATTTCCTTGTTGTTTATAATGGACATACGCTATTGGCACACGGGGCTTGCTTCATTCAACACATTTTGTTTTCCCTAGAGAGCAATCTGTTTTGCAAGCACCAAGAGCTCATAGATGCTTAGCTATCTCATGGGATTACATCACCATTGAATGTGAGTTTTGATCAAGCATGAAATCACTAATATGGATGCCTCTACACAAGCATATGGTCAGAGTTTGGAATACATCCTCATTTCATGTGAGTTTTGATCGATTGTGCAATCACCAAGATGGATGTCTCTACACTAACATATGGTCAAAGAGTTTCGACCAAAAATGCAGTGGTAGATTTATAAGGGATGGTAGGCTCATTTTGTGGGCTGTCAATTTGGTTTTTGTGGATTTTCTTTTTGGAGGTGCCTCTAATTCATCCCTAGTCTAGAGGGCAAGATAGGTAGGAGGCCTCCACTTCTATAGATGTGGTGGATGAAGAGAATAGACCTCCCACTGGGAACCCGTTTGATCATTTGTGAGCATTCAATTTCTTTTGTTCATGAACATGTTACTTTTGAGTGTATTCCCTTACTTACTTTTTTCTTTTTCAAGCTATGTATGTTAATTGCACTATTAAAAACCCTAAAGTCGGCAACTCATGTGATTTTCAATGATTTTGGAAAACTTTGTTTGCACTGTTAAGGTTTGTTGATTTACTTTGATGTGTTTATTTTTTCTTCATTAAAGTGCATTGCCAGTGTACATTGAGGCGGAGGAAAAAAGCATGGCCCACGATCCATGGTACAATATTCAAACAAACGACAAACCACATCATGCATTCATCAACGACAAGTGTGATTTGTGGTAAAGTATCATGTTTTGTAGGAGTTCTACCAAACATCGAGCGAACTTATCCGAGCAAGCTCAAAACCGAGCAAAGTTATCAAGTGAGCTTCTCACATATATATATATATATATATATATATATATATATATATATATATATATATATATATATATATATATATATATATATATATATATATATATATATATATATATATACTTATTTTCTAAAAAGAGATATGAGAGAGAGAGAGAGAGCTTTCTATAAACCCAAACAATTAAATGTCAGCACTAGATCAATTGAATAGCTTAGTTCACAAAGATGGAAGATGCAACTCCTTTCCATTTTGGATCATTGTTTGGAAAAATCTAGCAGATGTCTAGAAGACCATAATTTGTTTGCGGAAAATTTCAATCTCTTTTTAGCTTGTGTCTGCTCAAGACAAGGTGGTAAGGAAATCTTACTAGTTGGATGAGGGAAAGGGTTGCATCATATTGACATCACATTTTTTGCAGATGATAGACACTTGCCAAACCAAGAGCTACCATGTATGTCCACTAGGAAGAGCGCTAATAAGTGACTAAAGATGCTTAGATCTCTCTCTCTCTCTCTCTCTCTCTCTCTCTCTCTCTCTCTCTCTCTCTCTCTCTCTCTCTCTCTCTCTCTCTCTCTCTCTCTTGCATGTAGACAGTGTGTGTTTCACTGCAAAAGACCGATTCATTGTGTTAGCTTTGATCACATGTTGTGCTCTTTGTCAAAGCTATGCTAGTATGGAATTAATAGGCTGTTTCAAAATTTGAACCTAATATTGAAACTTTCATATTTTGAACCTAATATTGATGTTGAAAATGTTCAAAATTTTGATGTGTCCTTTCTTTAGATGAGGGTTCCTTGGGTAGCTACTTCATTTTTGGCGTCTTTCAACCAAAATAAATGGAAGACCAAGACTATATGTTTCAAGTGTCCTAGAGAATGAATTGTATATTATATTGTTGAACAATTTTAATGAAGGCCAATATGATATATTTATTTCTTATTTTGAAAAGCTTTAATTTTCATGCAAAAGCAATAGCTTAAGAGTGTAATGATGAGGGTATACACCAAGATTTTTACACTACAAACAAGGGTACATGAGCACTTCATGGCAAGACAATCATAGTAGTACCTATGGGGTTTTGATCCATGTGCTACAATTTTAGTTGTTCAATTTGCCAAAAAATACTAGTAGGCATCGTATGCTAAAAAATTTGTACATCGATCTCATGGCCTTGTAGAGCAATGGAGGTGTAGTAAATTCTCTTGCTATTTGTAGAGCAATGGAGGTGTAGTAAATTCTCTTGCTATTGAATGCTCTCCTGATGCTAACACATTTATACTTGAGGAATCCTTTTTTTATATTGTATATGACAACTTGCTACATGGATGTGTAATCACATTTTGTAATGGCTTCAACTAGTTTGAGGTACCTCATAAAGCACCCCCTATGCAAGATGGGACAAGGTGTCCTATCACCTTGCCCTACTTTTGGAAATACTTTTCCAAGATGTTCTTTTGCTTGCAAAGGTTGCATGTCATTAGTTTCTTTCTCTTCTAGTTTGAAAAACCACGTCTTATAATTTGACCAATACATGTACTTAGAGGCTGCACATATGAACACGACCTACCTTCTTCAGTAAGACTCATATTGCCTTACTTTGTTATGCACTTTTATTTAAGCAGGCCTCGTAATTTTATCACTTGTTTGCAACCCTCCTTCACAGAAGTTAACCCACTATTTTATCTAATTATTGGATTTCTTCTTAACCGGCGGTCCGGTTGAACTGTGAAAAAGGAAGATGTGACCAGGCTCTTATCCTCTCTGTGGGCATATAACCCTATGTAATGCCGACCATCATGGCTGGATCAACCATAAAATCGTAATGATGAGGATCAGCAATTGCGATCACGCTTGAATATTTAGGGACGCAAGTACAAGCCATTACAAACCCTACTTTACAAACTAGGGAAGCCAGTAATGCAAATTAGAAGTGCCAATATACATCCTTGTTCAAAATATGTCAAGTGTCCGTAAGCTTCATGATCAGTACAGTCGTACTAACGGCCAGCAGAGCAGCAGCTGGGATCTGGCCCGGATGGACACCCGTTGTCTATCATCTTATGCTCCAACTCTAGCTATGGGGGCACTAATTATTCGGCTCCACCATCGGTGAAAGCATTCGTAGCCGGCCAGCTGCATGAGCTAGCCCGCAATCAATGCACAAACGTCGCACGAAAGTTCTGCAAGAACTGCATGCTGGCCGCTTACTATAGCAAAGAGTGTCGAAAGTAGCATTGGAAAGATAACAAGACACTCTGCAACTCTGTGTTAATGTGCAAATTGTGGCTTCCGGTCCTGCTGCACAAACTGTCCCCTTTTGTCTACGTCGAAGCTGATTGAGAAGATCAAGACCTTGATGATGATCATGAGGACGTTGCACCTCCTCTTTGTGAGCAATTTTGGAGCAGCGTGCCCGCACAAGGTGTGGTGGGATCCTCATCAGCACCTACTGATCCTATGCTGCGTGAACATCTGCACGTCTGCTTTACAACTAGCGGTGATCTGTGCAATTTGATAGAAATAGTGTGCGAGCTACCTGCAGAGTATAATTAAGGGCGAGGTAGTCATTCTTGTGAACGATGCAAATGCCAAGGTAGCAGCGAGGAACTATATTATGCTTGAGCTTTTGAGGATGTACGGAGAGGAAGCTATTGATGTTGTGATAGCTTTGTGATGGGCATGACGGCAGAACAATTGAAGGCAGCCAAGGCAGTAGCGTGGGAGGCGTAGAGCTGGAAATGGAGCTCATGGAAGTGCCATGGAGGTTTGATCCTGTCGACACGGAGAATTTAGCAGATTCGAATATAAGTGTAGCTGGAGTGAAGCGAATTCTCAAACAATGGGGACCTCTCTTGAAAGCTACTGCATCGTCGACCAGTCCCGCTTCCTTTGCACCACTCCTCATCACCTTCTTCCGCTCTCCCTCCCTCCCTCTCTCTCTCTCTCTTAAAAAACTCTAACTCTCTCAAAGAGCGCGCGCCGGTGCACGCTCTTTGAGAGAGTTAGAGTTTTTTTTAGAGAGAGAGAGATAGAGAGAGAGAGAGACTTCCTGTTTCAAGAGTAGGGAGGTCGCCATGATGACCAAGTTGAAGAAGAATAGGAAGAAGAGAGGTCACAGCAATGCAGGCCACGTAAGAATTGGCAAGCACAAAAAGCATCCCAAAGGTCGCAGTAATGCAGAAGGTATGCACCACCATTGCATTCTTTTCAACAAATATCACCCTAGGTACTCTAAGAAGGTAGGTATCCGCTACTTCCACAAGACAATGAGCAAGTTTCGTTGTCCCATTGTGAATATGGATCATCTCTTTTCGCTTCTTCTTGACTCTGCGAAGTCTGCTCCGGAAGGAAAGGGCCCTTCCTGGATGTCACACAGTTCGGGTACTTCAAGGTGCTAGGTAAAGGCGATGCTCCCCCCACTCCTCTTGTTGTTAAAGCCAAGTTCTTATCTAAGCTTTCGGAGAAGAAGATCAAAGAGGCTGGTGGTGCCATCCTTCTTACTCAGATCTTCCCTTCTATTAACGTAGGCAGATGACGAGGCTTTTTTCGCTTCTCAATTCAGTTGTAAAGGATTTTTGTATGAGGACTTGCAGAGATGAGTTTTGATGTCCTAACGACAATGTAGCCGACTTTCCCTTTTTAAAAAATAAAATAAATAAATCTCCACGATGAAGAGGAAGCAGAAGCAGTTGCGGCATAAGCAATCATGATGGTAAGGGCCGCACAATGGTGGATGTAACAAGCACGGAAGAGGCCACACCAACCCCATTCAAGTGCTCCAATTGTGGGTGATGTGTGCCCAAGGACAAGGTTGTCAAGTAGTTTCTTGTAAGGAACATTGTTGAACAAGATTTTGTGCAAGATGTGCAAGATGCTTGCGTTTATGATGGGTACACACTTCCCAAGTTTTACGCCAAAATACAGTGTTGTGTTTCATGAACCATTCACTCTCACATTGTCCATGTGAGATCCCGCATAGAAAGAAGAGTTCGAGAGCCACCACAGAGGTTTAGATGCAAGGAGGATATGCAAAACCAGAATCAGCGTACCAATGCTCCTGCTGTTAGGAAGTAGAGAGGTGTCTAATTAGTGCATAAGCCAAGAGAGGAAGAAGACTAACAAATTTTGACTTCTATCATAGAACTCTTAGAAGACGCATGCTACAAGCATTGCCACTGTGGTTGAAGCCATTAATTGGATGGACATTCAGTGACTTTTAAGTCTTTTGGGCGGGCTTGTATCTGATGTTTTGGAAATGTCTTTCTAAAGTTTTTTCCAAAGAGAGAGAGAGAGAGAGAGAGAGAGAATCTGACTTGCTTCTGAGACTCTGAGAGTGAGTGACAGAGAGAAGCCTTACGAGTGAACAAGACACAACACTCAAAATTCACTAAACTCGGCCGCCGCTGAGAGTGAGTGAGTCGTGACTTATAGAGGTAGCGCTCAGTCTGAGAGGAGAGCGAGAGAGCGTAACTGGCTAGAGTAGTTGAGAGCATGCACACCCCTTCCATGCAGAGCTCACTGCCCAGTGGCGGAGTCAGGCCCACTTTTGTGGAACTCTAGAAGAAGATGGAGGTAGGGATTGTTGAACAAGGGCATCGACGCATCAAAGTCATTTTTGATGCGCGACCAGAAAGATTGGTTTTTGAAAAGAGATTCCTCAGTTGTTGTGATCCCGCAACTGTGGAAGACGAACCTCATTCTCTCTCTCTCTCTCTCTCTCTCTCTCTCTCTCTCTCTCTCTCTCTCTCTCTCTCTCTCTCACACACACACACACACACGCACACACACACACACACACCCACCCAATCTCTTCATCTTTGTTCTTGCCGAAAGATGGGGTCAAGGTGATTGCAAAGGCATTCCATAAGTGGTGATTATCGTTCATGCCGATAGTTCCTTATGATCTTTAACACCTCTCCGGCCCTTCGCCACAAAATCCTCGTGATTGGGACCTCCTCTTTTGTAACTCACCATAAAAACTCTAAAAGAGTCCATAGTCGATGAAAACTATCATTTTCAAGTATGTGATGTGAAGGATATTTTCTTTTCCTCTTCGTTTCTCAAGTGTCATGATTATACGTTGAAAGATGTTTTCTGCGAGCTAGACAAAATGGAGTCACTCATCCAAAAGAATTTCTCCCCAATTTCAACAATAAGGTTCAATCTACCACCAAAGATTGAAAATACACATTACCAATACGATCTGCCAAATCTATTTCTTCTATAACTTTCCTACAAGCACTTGCCATAATATTATGTATTGAGAAACCCTCCCCCCCCCCTCCACAACATTGCACTCGCACATACACGCACGCGCACACACACACACACACACTTTTACTTGTCCAAGCATTTACCATGGCTTGAATATTGATGACCACAAGCCATGATTGAGAGGAGGGAGCATAACCTTGGATAATCAAGGAGTTAATATAAGGGTGGACGATCAAAGTCTTTATAAGGAATGCTCTAGATGGTTAGAGACAATGATAGATAGATTGTAATATGTAGTTTGATGCTAAATGTTTCTATTATGATTTAAGTTCTATGTATCTTGTGGGGTTTTGCTCTTTTCTATGATTGCTCGGAAAGGTTTGCTTGGAGTTTGAAATTCCTTATCCTCCAGTCAACCATGGCTAGGCACATAACCATTTATGGATGACAATGTGGCCACAAGATTGTTCTTATGTTTGACGATAGCATCTATGCACTTTCTATCTCTTTTGTGACACAACATTATAAAATAAATAACGCATTCAATTTGCATCCATTAACTCTAATGGGAGAGCAGGTGAAGATAAAGGCTACTGAATTTGCTAATGGTGAATAAATCTTCCTTCTCAATCACGGACAATGTCAATTCTAGAAAGTTTGCATTGCTATTGAAAGCACACAAGGCATTGGAATGAAGGACACACTAGTAGTAGTCTTATGGTCCGTCCAAAGTAGTTGGTATACTACATGCAATGCCTTCACAAAGTAGCCTACACATGGCACTCAAGCAAGGAAAGATTATCATTCAAGTTCAAGAGCTACCTATGCATTATGATGGACATCTGGCATTTGAGTTACCATCTTTTGATCTATTTGTGCACAAACGTATGACCATTGCAACATGTGAATTTACCATGGAGAATAAGTTTGCACAAATAGAGTTTTGGAATATGCTCAACAAGATGGTTTGGAAGCAAGGATATGACTGTGTATCAATGTGTATATGAACACATTAAAGGAAGAGTATGGCTCTTTTGTTTGAGACTATTTGAGATGCAATTACATGATTACTTTGCTACACTATACTCTATAGAGTAACTATTGAGATCTTGATCTAACCTTTTTCATTGCTTATGCTCTCTCGGTTTCTTGTCCGCACGGAAGTACTCACTCGAGGATTGGGATTCCTCATTTTGTAGTTGATAAAACCAAATGTGAGAACTACTTTGATGTTAAGAAATCATGATATTTACTTTTCATTAAAGTGTCTCTCTTGACGTGGATATGGAAACAAATAATTTCTTCTCCTATATTATCTCTCTCTCTCTCTCTCTCTCTCTCTCTCTCTCTCTCTCTCTCTCTCTCTCTCTCTCTCTCTCTCTCTCTTTGGAAAAAAGATTGTGCTCTATATTTACATTTTATACAAGGTATTGAGCACTCTTCTCTTTATCTGTGTCCCTAATATCATCATAGCATCTTATCCTTAATTAGCTGATCAAGAAAGGTGCTAGCAAAATGTTGTGACCTTCATACATAGTAATGTTTTTGGCAGACTAGATAAACCATTTAGACCAGGCTGAGAAAGAAGTTAGACAAAATTTAAGATCATTGTCATCAGCAGTCAAGAACCCAAAGAAGATGCTATACTTGGTAATATTTACTCCCCACGCATCATACAACCATAGCTTAGCCCATCTCCACCACCCACATACCAATTAATGTGTGTATGAGAAATGTAATAAAGCCACAATCTTGGTGGACTAAAGTGTTTTAGAATGTATGGGACACTAAGTGCTTATTCAAATTCAAAATGTTTAATTGGAGACTATTGTTACGTGCTCTCTCTCTCTCTCTCTCTCTCTCTCTCTCTCTCTCTCTCTCTCTCTCTCTCTCTCTCTCTCTCTCTCTCTCACCTTATTTTTCACATAAAAGACATGATTTCATCAATCACAAGTGCGATTCATGGTAAATTATAATGTATTGTACTTGATGAAATGAAATGCAAACTTTGTTGCTAAGAAATGACGCTAGTTAGTGCTCACAAAAGTGTTCAAGAAAACATCAAAAAGAAAACTTGGATATGGAAATAAATAATTTTGTCTCCTATGCTCTCTCTCTCTCTCTCTCTCTCTCTCTCTCTCTCTCTCTCTCTCTCTCTCTCTCTCTCTCTCTCTCTCTCTCTCTCTCCCCTTCTTGTTTTGCCTAGATTTTGCTCGATTTTAGTACTCGCTCGGTAAAGTTTGCTCGGTTCTTGGTGAGATTCTCAAGGAAGTGAAGCAAGGAAAGAGGTTCACCCTCTTCCCCAGGCCTCCAGCTCTTGTAGATATTCACAAAACAATCCATGTGTTTGGCACGTGTGTTGCATGCGGGGAGTATCTAAAGGTGGCGTATATTGTAAGAAGCTTCATGTTAGAGTGCATGCATCAATACCACCGTCTCTGCTTAAGTGAACTTTTGCACACTATTGGAACGTGTGTGAAAGAGAGGTGTGGCATGGTAATTCCTGCAGTGGAAAAAGCGTATATTAGTGGGCATTATACTATAAAGGGTAATTTGGAACTATTTTCAATACGTTGAGGCTTTCTAACTTTGGATTATGATGTATATTGAGTGATTCATTTGTGATTGTGCAATGAGGAAGATGTTACACCTGCAAGCCAAGATGTGCAAGGAACAGACGCGATGGGTGTGAAGAATGGTGGGCCTGGACCAACAAAGGTTTTTGTTAAGATGTGGAGGACCTTGCCAATATGGAACGTGTTCAAGACGTCCTCATGGACTTGGAATCTGGTTGGAGGAAGGAGAAAGTGGAGGGGCATGATGTGTACACAACAGGTGACATCCAAGGGGTGAATACTGCTATGGAGAAGAGGGAGGTTGCTAAAGGCCAGGATAGTATTGGAATGAATACTTTTGAGGCCTCTACAAAGGATTTCAACAAGCCACAGGATGAGAAAACCAAGTTTGATGAGCCCTCTTCAATTGACGAGGTGCTACTAACTACAACTAAGGCCGTGGTAGGGCAGGGTGCTGTTGAAGAGAATGGCGAGGGAGAGGCTGATGGTGTTAAGAAAGCGGATAGTAGTGAGGATGGTGCTAAAGGTGGGACTACTGAGAAAGAAGTAAAACAAGGGAAAAGTTCAGGATAAGGTGATTGATTTGATTGATGGTGGACATGGATGTTGTTGATCCGGAGAAGGTGGCCGGCGTGATGCCAACATCTCCAGGTGATTTCACCTTGTATGACTTGTTGTTTGCAGTAGAAATAAAGCGCATCCATGGACATGCCAAGAAGTCTCGTGCTTGCAAACTTTAGCTTATGCTTACCCTTTTAATTGAAAATTTATGTCTTGATGTAATGCGCTGAGATTATATTTTGGTCTCCATCTATTACCATATGTTTTAAGTACAAGTTACCTTTTCCTTCTTATATTGTGCTCTTTTGAGGTAGACTTTGACCCTTTGATCTTTGAATTGACTCTATAAGTAAGTTATTATAGGATCCTCATTGTGTGCTAATTGACTCAAATATTATTGGCAATGTAGAAATTGATCCGTGGTGGCTAAATGAAAAATTGGTTGACACAGATCTGCCAAAAGATGTTATGGATATAGGCAAGCGGATGATTGTATTTGATGTGAATGGTGTGCTCTTAAAGAGCTACAACCAACCACCACTAGAGATGCATTTTTTGCACCTCCCAGAGGATGTGGGACCATTTGTATATCTTCTGGGTAGAGAGTTATGGTGTGCGAACAGGTCGGATGCAAAGGATGTGCTTGTCAAGTTGTCCAAGAAAGCAGATATTATGATATGGTCCTGTTGTAGAAGACAAAAGCTAATGCACTTTCTGGTAACATGCCTACCATACTGTCATAATAAATGGCTGGGAAAAGGTATACGGACGACCCTCTTCTTGCCTCATGTTGATTACCGAGGTGTACTGTCATTAATTCTACTTAACTTTCTCGTACTCTTACAGATGTGCTCAACCAAGAAGATTGTGAGATGTGGCTACCCAACATCCTTGATGATAAGCCTCTTTTACAGAAGCTGTTGAGATTAGTGTGGGCAAAACACCCGTTGTATAATGCCAGCACTACCATACTTGTAGATGAATGTAGATATAAGTCTCTTAGAAATGACTATGAGAATTGTCTGGCCATTCGATTGTATAAGCCTTCTTACCTTTATCCCTACTACCCCTTGTACCTCACGGGCTTGGTCAAGCCCTAGGTGGAGGGCTAGATTTCTGCTCCATACCCAACAACATTTAGTTGTCAACACCCCCTCTTTGATGCAGAAGATGACGTTAGCCCTCTCCTTGCTGATTATTTCATTCAGTGCGAGGGATATGCTTTTCGCTTTGACCCCCCTGTCAACCCATGATTTATGAAACAAAGAAAGAAAAATTGCTTGGTGTAGTCTGCTATGTGTTCCTCTTTATGTGAAAATGAAAATCCACTAATGTCCATTTAGTCATTTTTCTCACAGTATGCTTATGTGGTCATTTTGTCTTGAGCTTTGGATTTGGTAGTGGTAAGAACTAAACTTGGTATTGGTCTTCTCATTGTATAGTGATTGTAACTCATGGAATCTCCATTATACGAACTTTATAGTAGTGAGATTCTTTTTGGAAAAATTTACCATTGTGGGCTCGAGAAATTATAATTACCAGTATCAAATTTGAAACTTTTGGTACTGGGTCTGACAAATTTTAGGCTTTGGTACTAGTAAATTGGGTACTGTAAAGTACCAAATTTGGTGCTGCTTATCTCACTACAGGGTGATTGTAGAAAAGAACAATATTATGGGCTCAGGAAGTTAGGTACACCAATACAAAATTTGGTGCGTTTAATACTGGCATTGGAAACTACCAAATTTGGTGTTGTAAAGTACCAAATTGGGTGTTGGTTATCTCACTACAGGGTGATTGTAGAAGATAGCTTGTTTTGAAAAAAAACAATATTATGGGCTGGGGAAGTTAGGTATACCAGTACAAAATTTGGTGCTCTGATACTGGCATTGGCATCTACCAAATTTGGTACTGGTCATCTCACTACAGGGTGATTGTAGAAGAAAGCTTATTTTGGGGAAAAAAACTATGGATTGGGGAAACTAGGTATACCAGTACACAAAATTTAGTGCTTTTGATACTAGCATTGGAGACTACCAAATGTGGTAGTGTAAAGTGCCAAATTTGGTGTTGAACATCTCACTACAGACTAATTGTAGAAGAAATCTTATTTTGGAGAAAAAAAATTATGGGATGGGGAAGTTATAATAACAATACCAAATTTGAAGCGTTTGAGGCTTGAAGTACTTGTACTGGTAAGTACCAAATTTGGTACTGGTCTTCTCATTGTAGGGCGATTCTATGTCATGGAAGGTCACTTATACAAAATTTACAACAGAGTTAGCCTTGTTTTGAAAAAAACAGCAACATTGTGATCTCAGGAAGTTACAGTTATCAGTACTAGTAAGTTCCAAATTTGGCAGTGGTCTTCTCATTGTGTAAGATGATTGTAACTCATTGTTTTTCAAGTTCCTCTAAATTATGTTATATTAATAACCTCAACAGTGTAGCATGTGATGTGCATGCATAGTGGAGGTAGGGATGGAAAGGACAAATTACTCAAGCTTGAATGGCAGACCTAGTACACATTACTCAATCTCCCGAATGGCAGAGGTGGGGATGGGTCGAATGCCCTCATCCTCTTCTCCATCGTCATCATACTATTGTATACATTTGCATAGACCTCACTAGTTAACATAAACATGTTTTGGAGTCCAGACATAGGCTCCATTGGAATTTCTATGGCTCTTACAAGGTGGGAACTGGTTGTGAATGATCAAGATGGCTGTATGTATCACATTTCCCATCCACTTGGCCATAGTACAAGCCCTTAACCACAAGTCTACCTCTAAAAGTCTTTTTGTGCCACTTATCCCTTTGTGATTTGTGTGCCTGGTACATGGCTTTGGTGAATTTCAAAAGATAAAAGTCCTCACCACCTTCAGCTACCTTCATTGCAAAGTAGTCCCCAACAAAAAACATTTCACACATTGTCTGTGGGTTGCCCTCGTACATTGGAAAGTTGATGTTCGTTCTCATTGCTACAGTTGTCATATTGCTATTATCCTTCCTTGCTCCCTCCTCTTCCTCACTATCCTCATTGTCCACCTCTTGCATCAATTCAATGGATACGTATTTCCATTATTCAATGTATTTATTGCTCTTGCAACTCCTCCATTGCCGACTTAAACATGCATCACAAAAGCATGAGAGTGTAAGAAGACGTACAGCGCATGGGTGGGTCCTCAGGTGAATAAGCATCTACACAATAGGTCACATGCAAGCCTTGGATTTGTTGACATTCCCACCGGATATCATGTTGCACTTCATCCTTTGAAATCAACCAGAACACTCTCTGTCTGTTAGATCTGTGTGACCCAGCCGTGACTCCAAATTTTTCCTTGAGAAAATTAATAACGTCATCCACACCCTTCATCGGTGCCCCGTCTGGTTTCATCTCCTCATGCATTAGTGTTCTCTTGATGAAAACACCAACTCCATCATGCTCCCCTTTTCCATGCCCCAATGTGGAGAAGTAACACGTCATGTGCAAGCTTGTCAAATGATGGTAGCGAGCAACAAAGTAAAAAGGTCACCGTGCCTTGAATTGTGATGCTGCACCATCTGACCACACCCAATGATATCACAAATGGAGACCTTGATCTTTCAGCCACATGTCATGAAGCATAAAGCAATGCTGCACAAACACAGTATCATGCTACTTATCATCAGATATGTAGAAAAGCAATGTCTTCTGTATGACACCTCCCAAATTTCTAACGTATGTAATATGCACAAGGATTGTTACTAAAGTTGACCACCAATGCATTAATTGTATTTCATTCTGTACTTTGAATGAATAATTCTCCACAAAGTCAATTACACATAAAACAACATTGTTAGGAAATCTAATCATTCTTTCTTTAAACTATTGTGCTTGCCACACTGAAAGATGAATTTGTTCTTGATGAAATATTTTAGATGCTTTGCAAAAAGGCCATGGAAAGAAGCACCTAACATTCTTTCTAGAACCAAGTCCTTTCTTTTGTTTTCGATTCTATCGTCAGCCACATGTCATTTTCCGACGTCCATGAACACCTTGACAGACACCTCCTTACTATCATTGGAAATCTCATCTGGGCAGAAGGGCAACCTGGTTATGCCACATTGAGAACATTCCCCGACTAATAATTTATTTGCGTGGAACTTGTTGTCAACCGTCTTTGGACACAAAATGGATTCCCACAAACTACTTGTGTGTTGCCATACTACTTGGTTTGCAGAGCATTGAGTTGCATCATTATTGCTACAACACACAGAACATCTGCAGGTATGAACTTTTTCATGATGCCCAAATTTATTTTTTTGTATGTGATTGAAAGCCTCCTTGAGGGATAGCATTTGCACATGATACACACAACAACAAGTATACCATTTTTTTAAGCTTTCGAACAAAGAATGGCTTTAAGGCCTCAAAAGACCTAAGAGATAGCTCGATCGTGGGGGCATGTTCTTTTGAATCTCTTGTAGTATTCCACCTGAGATACAAAAACAACGTAAGTTAGAATCCTTGAAGATGAAACACAGATGCAAGCTTCAAAAGTTACAATAACCAGACCCAAAAGTTGATAGTAAAGTACCAAATTTTAAACTGAGAATTCAGCTCTAGCAGAGAATTCGTCACAGTACTAGCCTCAGAGACTTGGTACTGTGAAAGTAGTACCCAAGCCATTGTAAAGTACCAAAATGAGTGCTTTGGGTACTGATTAGCCTTAAGTTTTGTAAGGTCATTGGATGAAGTACCAAAGCATCAAAGTATTAATGACCTGGTAATGTGCAAATACTACCCACAACATTGTAAAGTGTCAGTTTACTTTGTAGATTGCAGAGTACCATGATTAGCGGTTTGGGTGCTATACAACTCTAAGTTTCAAAGAATCATTTAATGAACTACCAAAGTTCCAAAGTCTCAATGACTTGGTGTGAAAATACTACACATAGCATTGTGAAGTACCAGATTGAGAACTCTGGGTACTCTAAAGTTAAGATTACCAAACAAAGAATACTACCAAGAGACATGATAATAGCAGTCTTATGGACTTGGTAGTGATAGATAGTACCCAAGCCATGCTATAATACCAATATTGGTGGTTTGGGTATTGTACAACTCTAGGTTTTGAAGAATCATTTGATGAACTACCAAAGTTCCAAAGTCTCAATGACTTGGTACTATGCAAATACTACACATAACATTGTGAAATACCAGGCTGGGAACTCCGGGTACTCTAAAGTGAAGATTACCAAACAAAGAACACTACAAAGACACATGATAATAACAGTCCCATGGACTTGGTATTGAGAGATAGTACCCAAGCCATCTCAAAGTACCAAGATTGGTGCTTTGGGTGTTGTTCAGCTTTAAGTTCCAAGGGATCATTTGATGAACTACCAAAGTTCCAAAGTCTCATGACTTGGTACTCTACAAATACTAGCAAACAACATTGTAAAGTGCCAAGTTTGGAGCTCTTGGCACTCTAAGGTTAAGATAGCCAAACAAAGTATACTACAACGAGACATGATAGTACCAATCCGATGGACTTGGTACTGAGAGATAGTACCCAAGTCATCCTACACTAGAAGACTAGTGCTTTGGGTGATGTTCAACTCTAGATTTTGAAGAATCATTTGATGAAGTACCAAAGGTCCAAAGTCTCAATGACTTGGTATTGTGGCAACAACATTGTAACGTGCCAAACTAAAAACTCTTTGCACTCTAAAGTTAAGATAACCAAACAAATAATACTACAAAGAAACATGATAATACCATTTCAAGAGACTTGGTACTATGCGGATAGTAACCAAGCCATCCTAAAATACCAAGATTGATGCTATGGGTACTATACAGCTCTAAGTTTTAAAGGGTCATTAGATGAGGTACCAAAGTTCCTCATCATTTGGTTCTAGCTTTTGACAAGTACCTAGGTGAGAAACTTCTGGCATTGTGAGTTGAAGGCCTTTTTGAAATATCAATTGGGTATGGTATGTAGCAAACAATACCTAGACCTCTATAAAGCTTCGAAATGATTACTGCATTCCTCGGCCTTAAAGATTATTGCCATAAGAGGTCAAATTTCTCCCCTTGAAACTATGTATATGGATGCATAATACCAAATTCAAACCTATTCACACTATACATAACCCAAGTAAGAGGCAACATTAACAAAAAATGATACAATGTACATGATAGTCATCTAGAAAATGAAACAGGTGTTTCACAACACTCTTCTCTTCAATTTTGAATTTACAAATGTCCTTTTTATTAGGAGAGATCCTAGTCTTGGATGACCAGAAGGCATAGACTATATCCCTTATTATAGAATTTACATGAGTCCCATGATGAAGCGATCTTTGACAGGAAGACAATGGTAACGCTTCATCCTCATCTTTCATGTGTATCCGAGAAGTTGCCGCTGCAATGTTCCTACGATGAACACCTATAGTGTTGCAATTTTAGATTGATTCATTGTTGAGCCACTTGTAGTATTTAAAACCATGCTCAAAGAGGTTTTCTTGACAAAAAGCTTGTTTGCAGAACAAGGGACCTTGAGCTGTAAGTGTATTGTAGATGCTACACACAAGACCAGATTCAATATCGGCGACCTGGCTTTGAAAATGTATTATGTTGGAGTAGTTCCTAGAATAGCTCCTTTTGCTCGCTAACCAAAAGACCTCGTGTTTGGTTGTGCCAACATTAGGCCACTGCTGAGAAAATATTATTCCTTGACTTGCATGTGGAAGCTCTCCCAATGATGTTGGGATCCCTTTCCTTGCTTTTTTGTTGACGCTTCTTTGCATCCCAATAATCTCTCATGTAAGCGCGGTTTGTGAGAGATGAAGTGGATGGAATGTTCATGTTTAGTTGTTGGCTTGTAGGCATCAAAAACCAGGAAGCTCTCTAAAGTCGGTATCTCCATTGGCGTGTGCAGAACTATGTGCAGCTCGCACCCACAGAGAGAGAGAGAGAGAGAGGTATGTTTTTTGCCTGCTCCCTGCAGTTCCTTTCCCTCTCCCCTCCAAAAAATCACCCCACATCATTAATGACCCCATTCTCAACATTCACAATTTGGCAAGTTTGACCCATCTATTATAGATCGAGTTGTTGCCAATTACAACTTGTCTGACGCTGACGCTGGCCAACGAGCAACAATCTTGCAACCCAATAGACGTGCTCACATACACTTTACTCAAGCAGCATATGTGAGGCCACAAGATGCTGCCTCTGACAACTTGGAGGGTGACAATGTAGAGCACATTGCCAACGAGGCTATGTTTGAGCCCGAGATCCATGAAATGATCGAGACGATCATTAATTCAGAAAGTCTGATCTATGATGACATGAAAAGTGAGGCTCATATGCCATTGTATGGTGGAGCACAAGTGTTTAGTTTGAAGACGCTCCTGGTTCTTCTCAACATGACCGTAAAGTTTGGATGGAGTGACACTATCATCACAACACTTTTAAGGTGATCTATTACAATGCGTCTACTTTAATAAAAAACTATAAATGTATATTGTACCAAATTACGTATACAAGTTGACGACGCACCTCTGATGCAGATCATGTGATGGTGAAACTATCACATGCTAAAAGAAATTCTAAGGATAGACTATAGAGGATTTTTTATAGACGTGTTTGATGTGCAATGGTTCAAGAAAAACATGGAGGGTTGCAACGCTACTATGCATGGAGGAGAGTCGGGTTTCCCTAAGGTGGACTCAAGGAAACCTTGGACCGACCTTGGAGACACTTTTGTACTACCCGAGCATTGTGAACAAGTAAGTCGGTAAATATTTAACATCAAACTTTAGAGAACTAGTGGTATGAAAGCACTCATGTAAGTTATGTGGCTCTTGGAGGTGGTGTTCCATCCTACAAAGTAAGCACCAAATTGGTGGTATGCCATAGAGGTCTCCCCTCGGAGTGGATGGCTGTATGAGGGCTACAATCTTCCAATCACATTGGCATATATGGAGGATATCAGAGAGGATGCTAATTTGGAAGGCGCGGATGTGATGCCAGACAAGCCTGGTGCTGCTACTCTCTATGGGATGCATGTAGAGAACCTACAAAATAAAATGGAGGACGTTTTCCTAGACAGAGATCTCTATATAGACATAGGGAGTTATGCTAAGTTATGCAAGGATGAGAGAGAGACCTCTTAAAGCCATAGACATTGTCATATATATTATATTCAAGTGCAATTTTTTCCATTCTTCTCTCTATGCTAAACTTGTGAAATTTAAATTGTGAATCAAATTGAAACTGATTAGGATTTTCTTCTCCATTCATCATTAAGATGTGTTTTTGTTTTAATGCACGTATGGATGACGATCAGTTTTTGCTTCCTTGGAAATCAAGCAGAGGAGGTGGTACAAGGGCCACCACGGCTCCGGCTCACATTCACGTCATTCCACTCCTTCAGAGTCTCCATCTGCTTCGAAGCAATCAACATGCTCTTAGAGTTTGGTGTCGACTAGATGGTCTACGCACTCCTCTAGGCACCGACACTCTAGTGGTGGTGGCGATTGTTATGGAGGAGTCCCACTGATGCTTCCACACCGCTTTGTAGTCATTGAGTCTCCTTACCTCTCCTTTATTTTCCCACCCCCACACTAGCCACATCGTCGCCCTCTACTCTAGGTTTTGCTTGGCTATCGGTTGTTCCTGGCTACGCACCACTCACTACTCTTCCAGGACTCACCCCACTCAACACTTGTCGCTTTGGGGCCTAGAATCCAATGGAGACACCTGCAATTCATACCCCCATTGAGACGCCATTTGAGACCCCTGTTGAGACACCTACAATGACACCCATATTCACGCATCATAGGCGAGAGGGCTTGTCGTACTCAGTCGACATCAGCGGCATCATCATCTTGGATGACGACAGCAAGAAGGTGATCTCGCACATGCACGACCTTTTCTCTCATATGTTTTGGCACTACATACTATATAAACACTTGGAGTGAAGTGCCAAATGATTTAAAATACAAAGTCATCAGCATGCTGCATGATGAGTTTCTCATGTCAAATTGGGATGAGTGCTTCAATGAATACTTGATGAAGGTGCGGATGTGCAAGTACTGCAAGCACAAGTGCTTTGAAGTGCAAAAAGAAATAAAGTATGGGTGGAGCAAGTTAGATTGGTTGGCCAAAAAACTCGGAAGAAGGAAAAGCAAGCAGCAGGCGAGAATCCTGACAAGTGGAAGCAGCAAAAGAAGGCAGCCAAAGCGCGGGTAGATGCAGGGAGCTCACACCAGTTGGGAAGCGGTGGATGGATGTCATTTGAGGCGACTTTGTAATTGTTATTGCATTGCCCTTTAGGTTTGGTAGTTATGGGTATTTGTAATATTTTACTAACATAACATTTTCTTTGTATGTTTTAAACGGTGGTCGATGATTGAAAGTGACCCCACATTGTACGAGCATGAGTATGTGGGCAAAAAGGGCTTAAGCACCCTTATCGACATTTTGAGTTCTCGCTCTAGCTTGGTTAGTTATTTAACTTTATGATCTTACATTTGTTGTATTTTAATAATAAGCTAAAAATTAGAATTTTTTGTAATTATATGTTTATACTTATAGAAAGTCTTATTGTTTTTTTTTTGCAGAATCCAACAACTATGTCGTGGGACGCATTAAGATGTCTGATTAGTCAACGTCAAACTAGTTGTAGCTAGATAGCACTAGTTTTATTTTTTCATAGCATGTATTAGGAGATGACGTGTGTACGTCAATTTTGTAACTATTGGCAAACAATGTATTTTTCTAATAATGACAGTTGTGTTTTAACTAGTACATTTTGATCAAGGCTTAACAATCAAGTGATTTTTCCTATGATGTGTATAATTTTGAATAGTTTTGTAGATATACTTTTGTCAATTTTGAAGCTTAATTTTGGAAATTTTATGTTCAATATAGTTGATGGGGTGGCAAGGCAAACACCAAAAAACAAAATCTCGAGCGCCGCTATATACGTCACTTCTTTTGGACCTGCAACATTGCTATAGGCATCGCTAAATTGGAAACTTGCAGGGTGTGCTATTTGCGTCGCTATATGCATCTTTATATGTTGATGCATATAGAGATGCAAATAGCGACAATTTCTTTGCAACGTGTACAACGATGCTTATAATGATGCCGGGGATAAAAATATCCCCGTGTATTTTTGTTGCTAAGGTCATCACAAGTGTGAAGAACCTCTTGTAGTGGAGAAAATAGTTCCATATATGCTGGAAGAAAAGGTGCTACTACAACCAGAGTTAAAAAAAGACTCCAAACTTAGTCTCTGTATTTTTGCTTTGTAGCCTATCCCCATTTTTGGCTTTTTTCTAAATCCTGGCTTTGTAACAACTCTCCATTTCCTTTGTACAAACAAAATTGATTTTATTTTTTTGGTCCTCTCTATTGTTGTCTTTTATCTTATTGTTGTTTTTAATGCTCAGAAGCTGCCAGTAGCCTCATTGAGGATCTACATCACATAATAGATGTGGTTGTAAAGTTTGTAGTGCAAGACTCTCCCGATGTAGGTACTTCAATTAGGGTTGAGGACAAAGTTCCTGGTGCTAGCACTCTTGAGGAGCAAGAGGATAAGGACACAAGATTTGGTCTCAGTTGGGATTGCTTGAAGCTAGCAAGATTGTCTTCATTGCATACGGCACCCAATGAGTTGGGTTATGGGCTAAATGTGATCAACACGGGTGAATTATTATATGCAATCAAAGATTTCACTGTTGGTTTTGGTTGAGTGGTCTTCATGAAAAAGGTTCAATCTGCTTGCATATTATGACTTATAAAGTGTCACAAAACTCTCCTAAAGCAATGCCATTGTATAGTGTAAATGCGGCTCCCACTACACCAAGAACCATTATGCTAACATAGGGAGATCCCTACTCGGACAATACAATAGCTTTCCATTTTAAAGAGATTTTTTATTAACATGTAGGCACCCTTGCCAAATATATTTTTATGGGATAGGTCGCATGGAGCATACCATGTCATGGAATGGATGCAAGAACTATGACTGCACTACCCCTTGTAAGCTGTTCATGAATGTATGTTAATCAAAGTCAATGAGAAGAAATTTGAAATTTATTGTTTGTTGTTGTGTAAGATCACTCTACCTCTACCATATTTTAAGCTTGTTGGTAAGTTAAATAAGACTTCTCACCATTTTAAGTGTAAGTCTGTTTTTGATTTGGTAAGATTGTACACGAGAAGATGTGATAAAGTAGAAAAGATCTACAAATATTGTTTAAGAAATAAACCTTAGTGAGATTCACACCATGCACTTGTGACATCAAAACTAAATATCATATTTTTGAAACAAAAAGTGTAAATTTGTTTTTGTTTTGGTAATACTGTACATGACAAGAGGTGATAAAGTAGAAGAGATCTACAAATGTTGTTTAAGGAAAAAACCCCACTAAGATTCCCACCATGCACTTGTGACATCAAAACTAAATATCAGATTTTTGAAACAATTATGTTGCTTGACCACAGGTCAAGGTCCCATATCTCTCCTTGAGCCCTTTAATTTATATCATTTGCTAACTTGCACATTGATTCTTGGAGAATCCAAGTAGGATATTACTTTTTAGCACCCTACAATGGTCAAAGAGGGTGACGAGATGAACAAATTGATGTGAGATAGGTTCGGGTAGACACAGAGCTGATTGGGAGCTACAAGTTGTTGAAAACAACCAAAGTATTTAGGACTTTAAAAAAAAAACTTAAATTTGTACCTATTTTCCATTGTAAGGTTGTAGGGCACCTCAACAAGAGGGGCCACAAGGATGCATAGAATGGCAAAACAGGGATTTTTGTTTGGCCATTCTATGCACCCTTGTGTGGCGATCCCTAATTGGCCATTCTACACACTCTTGTGGCCCCTCTTGTTGAGGGGCCATGTGGCCTTAGAATGACCTACAGGCCCTTATTTTAATGCATGTCCATATGGTACAGATGCGATATTTGATGTATTGAGGAAACCCCAATCCCCCCCCCCTCCTTTTGCTCTTTGTTCAAAGGCCTCACAAATCTTGTGCACTAAACACTCAACACTAGAAAATTGGCCAAACAAGGAGTCAATTTTTACTCTGTTGTGGACAACCCCGTTTTTGGAAATGTTTTAATAAATCCATTTCTTTGGTATTTGAAACCACATGTGACCCCTATTGCTATAGTATCCAACCAAAGGTTTCTTAATTAGAAGTTTACATAGGCTCCGATGGCACATATCTTCTATGTTTTTTTGTAAAAAATTGTACATATCCCTTGCAAGGAGATACAAACGTCAGTGAGCACTACTAGGGTCGCTTGGCCGCACTCGAACTCCTGACGTGGGTCATGGGGGTCGAGTGCTCAACCAACCAAGCTAGATCCTTTGGACCACATATCTTATATGTTAAAAATACATGCATCTATAATTTATGTTTACACTTTCTCTATCCAAATGAACTACATAGTAAGAGTCAAATCCACATTTGAACATTTAAGTTTACAATGGTGATAGCTATTGGTATCATCTTGAGCAAAAAAAACTAGCTAATAAATAGGGATATTTAGGAATATTTGACACCAAAAACTTCAATACTACTCAAAAGAAGGTGGAATCTCAAAGGCACTACAATATATGTATGCTGAAACATGAATCAATAATAATTTAACTATTCACCTATCAATCACCGCTATGCATCGACACCTCCATGTCAAGTTGTCATTGCTCTAAGTTAATCTTGGCATATGCATACCAATATGGAAACAATAACATGTTGGAAAGCAAGAACTTAGATTTTTCAACTTGTCAAATGTTGCTAATGAAGCAGGATATATTTAAAATTTCCAAACAATTTTGGGCCGCGCCTCTGTCGGCTGGTTCGTGTAATGGGGGATGGAAGCCAGTCAGAGCTCCTATTCAACGATAGAATTGTGGGCTCTTTTGAGGTTAAAAGATATATTAAACAGGGATGCCCTCTCGCCCCCCTACTTTTTGCCATAAGATCACATCCTCTAATCACGACGCTCGAAGCTAGTGCTAAACGAGGGGAGGTGCAAGACCTTGTTTTACCAGGAAATAGACAACTCCTGGCAAAACTTTTTGCAGATGATTCTCTCCTCTTCTTGAAGGGTGCCCCCAGGTCATTAGAAAAGCTCTAGAGATTGTACAAATGTTCTTAGTAGCTTTGGGGTCTCAGTGCAATATAGAGAAGTCAAGGATGATTTCCCTATCGGAAAATGACTCATTTGACCCTTCTGTCTGGTCAGGGGAGATTGTCAAAAAAGGGAATGTCTTTAGACATCTGGGAGCCCCCTTGGGGGTGGATGTAACTCACAAGCAAAGATTCGAGTGGGTGCTTGAAAAAATCAAAACAAAAATGAATAGGTGGGAGTATGCTCTTCTCCCATTCCCAAGTCGGATAAAAGTGATGAATGACTTTATGATTCCTTATATTGCCTTCACTAGCCCGCTTCTCAAGATGGCTAAGTGTCACTGGAAAGAGTTCTTAAAACCAGTAGAAACATTTTTATGGAAAAATAAAATGAAATCTTCCAGGCCATGGCAATGGGCCAGTTGGGAATCAGTTGCTCGGCTGGGGAATCAAGGAGGCCTCGGGATTCTCAACCATGTGGCCCATGCAGAAGCTTGTTGCACCAAGTCTGTTGTTTCCTTGGCTAAACAGGATCAAGTTTGGGATGTCATGATCAGAGATATGATAGAAGCAACTAAACTTGGCTCGAAGGGAGGAAAGTGGAGAGGGGTGGAGGTTCATGACAAATTGTTAGCCCCGGCGTGGTCTACCTTAAGACTGGGGGGCAGCTCAGGAGAACTGGTAAGAAAATGCAATAGAGTAGCATGAGTCTTAAAGTGGGGGGAAGAAGCCAGATACTTCAAGAACTCAATCTTGCATTGGTCCCCCTGGCTCTCCAAAGTTGTAGATCCGCCACAAATTCCCTATTGTATGAGACAACCAGGAAGCTAAATAATAAGGGTCTGATCCGACTTGAGCACTTCTGGGACAGTTTCAACAAGAGTTGGAAAACCATTGACCTTATGGTTTCCTAGTACCAACCCAATATCTTGAAGGTCTTGCTTGTCCACAAAGTGATGAAAGAACTTGACAATCTAGTGATGCCAATCTGTGATTCGGAGTTGGACTAGAATGCCTGGAAATGGCCCGGAAGCAGTCTCTTGTGGAAACCCCATACTAAAATCATTTATCAGACAATGATGCAAAAGAAGAATTAGTCTAGCCCCCTTAAAAAGCTATGGAAAAAGCAATGGTCGGAGGAAAGGTGGGAGCATGTAATGGAGAACATATGGAAGCCAAAGGTTCCACAGTACATGAAGGTTTTCTTATGGAAGGTTATTTGGGGTGCTCTATCGACGGGGAAGATTCAGGAGAGAGGAATTGGGTCATATCGATGCTTGGGGTGCAAGTTAGCTAGTGAAGATCTCGCCCACCTATTCATGGACTGCCCAACTATAAAAGGTCTCGCAGGGAAAGTATGCAAGTGGGTCCAGAGAACATGGAAATTAGTTTTTTCAAGACTGACCTATGCCTTGGAGGTAAAAATTCAGGTAGTCGTGCAGTCCTCGTCAGCACTCAGATCGTCAGATACTTCTTCTTTCATAATGTATGGCAAACAAGGAACCGTCGTGTTTTTGAAGGAGGATTTGAGGTGGCAAGCTTCGCACAAATTATACAAAAAAGCAAAGTGCTAATATGGGCACTCAAGCGCAAGCATCACTCGAAGGATTGGTCTAGGACTACTTGTGCCTTGTTGTCAACAGATGGAATGCTTAGGATGGGGGCAAATCTTGGCCATCAATAAATAAAAGATCTCAGAATGACAAGA
Organism: Adiantum capillus-veneris; assembly: GCF_014529385.1. NCBI lineage: Eukaryota > Viridiplantae > Streptophyta > Polypodiopsida > Polypodiales > Pteridaceae > Adiantum > Adiantum capillus-veneris. The sequence goes on from NC_140934.1 coordinate 71,090,264, forward strand.
TTATGGACCTTGGGTATCAAGGATGTGGAGGCGGGGTGGTAGGGGTGGCTGCCCTAATAACTGTTGTAATTATGATCCTTGGATATTGTCATGGCTTAACATGAGCATGACAAAACATTGTAATTTTTTGGGCTGCTCAATATAATCCACTCACAATTGTGAGTTTTGCTATTAAAAAAAATAAAATTGCCAAACAATGTCATCTTCTTTACAAAGGGTATGCTTCACATTAATAACAATATCCATCAGGTCTCCCTACTCTTGGAAAAATGAAATCCTTTCAAAACATCTTTTTTTTTTGTTTTGCAATACTCACTCAGCTGAGTGAGTTAGATTGAATTAAACATCCAAAAAATTACATGTCCAACCCTGCTCACACAGGTTGAGCCAGGGTTTCAAAAAGAGTACACCATGATCACATCAAAGCGTAAGAATTCATGGGGTTTTATAGGGATCCCCCAACCCCACATTACATAATCAAAACTAAAAACTAATTTTCCATAGACCGATACACCTGAGATGCACCACCTGAAGAGGCTCTATCACCACCTACAACAATACCCACAAGAATTTTGGAGCAGATAGAACCTGAAGAAGAACTGGCAAGCACCACCAACTACTAGCATGATCACTTGCAATAGAAAAACACAGATAAGGCTGCAAACCTAATGGATGCACCACTACTAGGCAAAGTGTCAACATGCCACCACCAAGATCCAAAGAGAAGACAAACAAAGACAAAAGTTGGAATTAGGGTTGCAAAGAAACACACACAACTTAGAAAAGATGAAGGTGAAGCTCAAGGCACACAACAGAGAGTGTATTACTTAGTGTGAAATGGAAATATAGATAGCCTTAGAGTGATGGGAATATATACAATGCACGGGAAAAAAATTCCTAGTGAGGTGAAAAATTCCTCGATGGCTGTAACTGTGTTCACACACATCACTAACACATGTATACGGTAACAAATCCCACCTAGGAGTGATGCGGTGTACAAGAGCTAGCACATAGAGTATAGGGAAGTGCCATACTCTGAGGAGATGATCAGTCTACAAAGGGGAGTAAGCCCAAAGCTTTGCGAAGGCTTCAAACTTCTCACAAGACAATGCCTTGTGAAAAGATCTGCAAGGTTGTCCTGTGTTGGAACATAAGCCAAGTTGATCTCTCTTACTGAGAGCCTCTCCTTGACATAGTGGTAATGCACCTCAATGTGCTTTGTGCGAGCATGAAAAATTGGTTTCCTTGCAACTGCCAATGCGCTCTGACTCAGTGTAGATGGTGGAGAGATGGTGTTGATAGCGTCCTGTCCAACACCCACATCATCCATAAGGCATCTGAGCCATACGCACTCAATCGTAGTTGTGAAGACTGCCCTATACTCATCCTCATAACTAGAAGTGGCCACAGTAGGTTGCTTCTTGCTCAACCATGAGATACATGAACTGCCAAGCATGAAACAAAACCACTTGTGGATACTCGTGGTTCAAAACAACCAACTCGATTGGAGTTTGAAAAAGAATGTAAATTTGGTGGCAATGATCTCCCCTTGAGATAAAACAAGCCAAGATGTAAAGTGCCACTCAAGTAGCAAAAAATGCTCTTGATAGCCTACCAATGCTTAGACCCCAGGCTATGCATAAATTTACTGACCTGTGAGATTGAAAACTAAATATCGGACTATTGCATACATAAATAAGACAGCCAACAATAGTTTTATAAAGAGTGACATTGACAAGATCACCAAAAAAATTTCAGACTTGTTTCCATGGGGGTGGAAATAGGTTTTCAATCCTCAAATCCAAACTTACATAGAAATGTCTCTATGTAACTTTTCTGACACAAGGCAATACCACCATCACACTACTTAAACTGTATACCCAAGTAATGATGCAACAGCCCCAAATCTTTCATATTGAAAGTAGAATTCAAATTAGCCTCAAATCTAGCAATATGTCTCTCATTTGGTCCAATGATCATTTGGTCCAATGATCAACAAATCATCCACATAGAGAACGACAAAGAGACGTACATCACCTTCACACTTTACATACAATGTGCTTTTTGTTAGACTGTTACAAAAGCCTTGTTTGACCAAATGAGTATCAACTTTCTCATACCAAGAATGAGGAGATTGCTTCAACCCATACAAAGCTTTCTTACATCTGCACACTTTATCCTCTTGTCCTTTCTTGACAAAACCATGAGGCTGCAGTACATAAGCTTCCTCAAATATGTCACCATTCAACAAATCAGTAACAATGTTTGACTAATGTACATCCCAACCAAAATGAGCTGCCAATGCACATAGAAAATGCACAGTAGTCATACAACAAGTGGGAGAAAAAGTCTCTTCATAATGTATGATTTTTTTCTATGCATAACCCCATGTGCTCAATATAAGGCTTTCTATCATGACATGATTTATAAGGAGTCATAGACTACAAAGATTTTTTAGGACACTTGTTAAGTACATAAGTGGCACACATAATGGCCTCAAGCCAAAACGAATGCTGCAAAGCTTGACTTTTGACCAAACATAGTGTCATTTTTGTAAGTGACCTGTTTTTCCTCTCAACAACACCATTTTGCTGAGATGTATATGGAACTGTACATTGTTGTTTTATCCCACAAGCAGCCAGAAATGCATTAAATTCATGAGAATAGTGACTCCCCCCCTTGATCTAAACGGAGGGTTCCCATAGTACATTTCGAGACATTTTCAGCCATAGCCAAAAATTGTTTGAAGCACATAAACACTTTGGACTTTTCTTGAAGTGGATAGACCCATGCATTCCTAGAGTAATCATCAAATGAAAGTCACAAAGTAAAGGTGATTGCCCAAGGACAGAGTTTTCATGGGCCCACAACAATCACTATGCACAAGCTGCAATCTGCATATGGCCCTCATTGAACCATCCTTTGGAAACTTCGAACACTACATTTTACCCAGAATATAGCCTTCACAAATATGTTTGACAGGTGCTTCAAGAGGCAACAAAGAAGCAACCATATTAGATTTCTACACGCAGCAAGCTGACAAAATTCAGATGCCCAAAACGTGCATGCCAAAGTTTTGAATCTGAAATATCCTTAGAATCCACAACTGCATTTGCAAAATTTTTCCCACAATTGTCATACAAAGTGAGCTTATACAACCCATGACATAAAATGATTGATGAAATAATTTCATCACCATGAGATCATGAATTGTACATTTGTTATCCACAAATTTCACAACAAGACCAAGTGTAGCAAGTGTAGATATAGACAAAAGCTTCTTCTTGATCCTAGGTACATACAAAGCATCAACAAGTGTGAAAGAACTGCCATTTGCAGCAATTAGCACAATCTTTCCAACTCCCTTAACCGGATAAGAGACATTGTTGGCACAAGTTCCCATGAGGGACATCCTTGAGAGAGGTAAACAAGTCACGATGAGAGGTAATGTGCTTTGTAGAATCATTGTCAAAGTACCACACATGAGCATCTACAGCAAATGACATAAATGCATCATGGACAAAAGGATCATAAGTGCACTCTACAGTAAAGGCCCATTCTCCATCAACATCAGCATCACAATCTCCTTTAACAGAAGACTCAACAATAGTTGCACTTGTAGTGGAACCAGCCTCTTTTGCCTTCAATTTTGGACACTACTTGATCAAGTGATCATTTGCTTCACAACATCTTATTTTTGCTCTTTTCACCACAATTCCCAAATAAACTGTTGCCATCAAAAGAATTAGGAACATGTGATTTACCACTCGCAGAAGAACCATGAAAAGTGGCTACATTGTTGTTACCACCTTTTATTTAAGCAGCAATAAAGGCTTGTTCAGCTGTACGTTGTAATTTAGCCATATTTTTTTTGGAAACTGACTCTTGCAACACCAATGTTCATAATGAATCAATCTTGACAACTTCTGGATTTCCTTGGGTCATAAGTTTCCAAGTACTAGCAAAAGTCTGGTAAGAATCTCGCAAATCATCAAGAACAGTTCGCACAAGGGAACTGTCAGAAATGACTTTGCCTATAGAAATAAGTTTCTCATTAATATCCTTAACAACAGAAAGGAAAGTGCCCATCTCATCTTCCTCATGCATAATCTTTGACTCCAGCTCTTTACATAGTAATGCAATTTTAGCCTCATTGGGACTTGCATAAAGACCAACCAAAATATCCCAAGCCTGTTTTGCAGATTTTGCTGAATAAATATGAAAAGTAATAGTGTGCTTCATAGAAAACACAATCAAAGCATGAGCCTACGCATCTTTTACATCCCAACGAGCTTGCTCAGCCGTAGGCAAGACAACTCTGGTAGCAGCAATCCTGCCACCAAAACCTGCAACATCCTCAACATCACCTACATCCTCAGAACTAGGACGTACATCAATACCTGTACAATATTCCAAACACCCTTTGACAGAAGGACATGTTGCATCATATAAGCCCACATAGGGTAATTGTCCCCGTCCAATCTTTCCTCAACAGCAAACATCTTGAACGCATATGAGTTGTTGTTAGCCATGGAAAATGTTGCACTTGATGTGAAAACTATCCGAAGAGAGGAGAAATGAAGCAAGAACAACACGTGCTAAATAGCACAAACCATAGAAGACTGTAAAGAACCTTTTATGCAAAAAATGGCACTGACAAAAATTCTACACAAAATGACAAAATAGCATGTGCAGTACTACTTGTAGTGGTTTGTTTCCAAATGAGCTTACCCGAAGTATTTGTCAGCCTACTGATGCTTGCCAAAGCTCACAAACATCGGAGAAAGTGAGGAGGCATGTGCTAGAGCTACACGGGGGATTCACTAAGGGTTACCATATGGTATCACGTGAGTGTACAATAGGGGGGTTTTCTAAGGCCAAATGGATAGATTTTACATAGGAGGGTCCCGTATATAGGGGTTAAAAAGGAAATTTTGTTGCATGCAGGTGGCGTCCCCCTATCACTACTAGTGAATCCCCAGTGTAGAGCTACTGGAAACTAAGCCCAAGAGGATGCAACCTGCTCTTATACGAATTGTTGGAATTAGGGTTGCAGAGAAATACAACTAGCTTGGAGAAGATGAAGGAATCTCAAGGCACAGAATAGAGACTGTATTATTTAGTGTGCAATGGAAAGATAGATAACCCTAGAGTGATGGGCATATATACAATGCACGGGGAGAAAACCTCCTAGTGAGGGAAAAAATGCCCCAACGGTCACTACCACATGTATATGGTAACATCAGCCCACCAAACCAAGATGTAGTCCACATACCAACACACTGTCCTGGTTAAAGCGGAAATCCACGCGTCGTCATTGAAATCAATGCCACCGAAAGAGGAACATCAACATCAAGGGCTGAAGGAGAGTCCACCCAGCTACACCAAACTCCTTGGTGGCACCACAGCCTTTCAAAGCATCTTAAGTGTGGAAGTGAAAGCTGAGTTTAGGAAATAAAGGTGGAAAGTCAAACGACTTTTCATTCCATATAAAGAGGTGGTCTACTTCACATTGACGCATTTGTGTTTTTCTTCTCCTTCATTATCCCTTTAGCGTTTTCTTCTCTTTAAAGTATCCTTGCACTATGTAGGTAGTGATTTTTTTTTTTTTGAAGCGATTAGCTCATAATAAGAATAACCATTAATATTTAAGGTGCAATGAGAATATTTCTTGAATTTATTCATGGGGTAGCGATTAAGACTTGAGACTTGAAACATCTTATAGGAAACCCATAACAACAAATTGGAATATCCATAAAGGTCAACAATGTTGCTCACATTTATATGAAACTCCAATACTCTAGGTTAAATACTCTCAGTCAATATGACACCATGTTGAAAAAATATGTTATATTGCACCAAAATGGGTCACTACAAGACGTGCTTAAGGCTTGTGACGGCCTTAGCGACAAAAATAAATGGGAATATTTTTATCCCCGGCATCCCTAAAATCATCGCTATGAGCGTCGCAACAAGACCGTCACTATGGGCATCACTATGTAGGTCGCTATAAGCGTCTCTAAATAGCAACACCCATAGCAACCCTCTACAGGTGCCCAATATAGCGACACTGCAGATCTCAAAATAGCGGCACCCAAGGATAAATGTTTTTGGTGTTTTTGGTAGCAAGTCACACAATTCCGTGCCACCTAATCAACCATATTAAGCATATTACAACAAAAAATGAGATGCAAAATTAACAAAAGTGAATAAAATTGAACCGACAAAAGCATAGTGTAATGAACAAATTATGGAAAAAAAAACTTGAACACATTGATTTATTGTTAAGTTGGATCAAAATGTATGAATTACAACACAATTGTCATTATGGAAAATTGTAGAACTAAATTATATTGTTTTGAATCATCTACAAAATTGACGTATACACGTCATCTCCTAATACATGCTACATAGAAGTAAGATTGTGCTAGCTAGGGCTATTTTGACGTCTGCTAATCCGACATCTCATCGTAATCCAATGGCGTATCTATCAGATTTTGCAAAAAAAAACAATAAGAATTTCTATAAGTATAAACATACAAATATAAAGCAATCTAGAATCTTATTTATAAAATACAATAAAGTTAAGTAATTACCAAGACGGATCGAGAGCTTAGAATGTCCATAAGGGTGTTTAAGCCCTTTCTGCCCATATACTCACACTCGTACGATGTGGGGTCATGTCCAATCATCAACCATTGTTCAAGACATACAAAGAAAACATTATGTTCAAATTTAAGATTACAAATACCCAAAACTACTAAACCTAGAGAGCAATGCAATAACATCTACAAAGTTTCCCTCAAATGACATCCATCCACAAGTGATGTGAGCTCCCTGCCTCTACTCATGCTCTGAACACCTCTCTTTGTTTCTTCCACTTGTCGGGATTTTATTGCTTTATGCACTTTGGGGCACTTGTGCTTGTAGTACTCACACATCTACACCCTCATTAAGTCTTCATTGAAGTGCTCTTTTCGATTTTCCATGAAAAAATCATCATGTATCATATTGATCACTTTGTCTTTTGATTCATTGGACACTTTGCTCCAAGTATTTAATATGTAGTGCCAAAAAACCTGATAGGAAACTCACCTTCTTGCCTTCCTCATCCAAGATCAAGTTTTCACTGACGTAGATTGAGTATGTTAATCCCTCTCGCCTGTTGCAGTGAAACCTAGGTGTCACTGCAAGCATCTTGACAGGGGTCTCAAGTAGTGTCTCAATATGGATCACGGTTGTAGGTTTCTCCATGGGATTCTTGTCTCCAAAGCGAGGAGTGTCGAGTGGGTGAGTCTTAGAGGAGTAGCTAGCAGTGTGTATCCAAGAGTGCTCAATAATCGGGCAAAAGTTGGAGTAGAGGGCGGTGACGTGGCCGGTGTGGGGACGGGAAAAGAAGGGGGGGGTAAGAATCCTTGACAACTACGAGGTGATGTGAAAGCATCAGCGGCACCTCCTCCAAAGTAGCCACCACCTCCACCACTAGAGTGCTAGTGCCTATAGGAGTGTGTAGTTCGTCTAGTCGACATCGAGCTCTCGAAGCACGTTGATCGCTCCAAAGTAGATGGAGACTCCAAAGGAGTAGAATGCTTGGGAGTTGGCATCGTGGTGGATTTTGTACCACCTCCTTTGCTCAGGGTCCAAGGAAGCGTAGAGCCCATCTAGATCCATACTTGCACTTTAAAAAACACACATTTGAAGTTAAACCTTGTTAATGATAGCAATTTGATTCACAATTTGAAGTTAAAACATTTTATAATCTCGTATTTATTGGTCAATGCCTATATTTGTGGGTGCAAAAAATCTACACACCCACGTCTACATGACAATGCATGAAGTGGGAAAAACCCCTTTGCCTCTTGTTCAGCTCTAGCCATGCCCTAGCTAGTGTAAACTACCTCAGATTCTCTATCCATGCTCGATCTCCATACACCTCGGTGTAGAGGTGCACAAAGATCAAGACCACCAGGTTATAATCTTGTTTTTATTGGTCAATGCCTACGACTACATACCTAAACCCATGCAAACTATTTGCCTGCTCAAATGTGCAACGGCTAGCAGACAAGCCATTTTCAAAGTCCACAACAGTTTTGGGATGCAAAAACACAGTAGACTTCAAAAATGACTTTCCCATGAGTCATTTGCTCATTTGAGCTTCCAAATAACTACATACATAAACCTAACAAGCTACATGCAATCTATTTGCAAGCTCACATGTGCAAACAACTTGCAAACAATCCGTTTTTGAAGTCCGCAGCGTTGTTGGGATGCATAAACGCAACAGACTTTAGAAACAACTTTCCCGCTAGTTGTTTGTGCAAGGAGGAACTCATGTTTGTTCTTTTTTCCACTTGCCATATAATGGGAGCTCTTGTAGGACTTTGTGTGATTGTGTTATAGATCTACCACGTGTGATACACACTGTCATTGCAAAACCACATGAATTGTGCCTGAACCAATACCCATGTGCATTATCATCCCCTATTTCCCATGTCCAAACACCCCAAAAGGATTTTGCAACAACACCTATTCCCGTGTTCTTCATATTTTTTTTTCATTTTCCTACTCTAGATCCCAACCACCCTTGACATTGAACCCTACTTCCCTTCGATAAATGGCGGATTGCGCACATTGTCTTATTAATTTTTGTTTCCTCAACCACTAGCCCACCCTTGTGCTATTTGACTACTGAATCGACCAATCTCGTAGTTGCTTGTACACCTCCACGATTTTGTGGGATGTTCTATGTGAGATACTCAGGTCAATGTGATGCATTCTGTTCCTCATAAGTTACTCTGCCAGGCTGTTAAAATTTCCTTGCAACTGTAACATTATCTCCATCCATTGTCAATTGCTAATAGAGTGGTGTGCCTTCTACTTCATCCTCAATCTCTCTAGAAATAGCAATTGGACCTAGAGTTTGACCTTGTTGTGCCCGATGAGCAAGTTTTTTTGCAGAAGGTCTAGCTCTATGATACCTATCCTCAAAAAATGCAAGCATTTTAACACTTTGTAGCAAAGTGTTTGATAGATCAGACATCCATGCATCGTACAAGCTCAACATTTTCTTGTTTCCCTCCCAAGCAAGCCAACTTGTATGCTTTGTCTCAGCAAGGTTTGTAGTTGGAATGTATGACAGATCATCCACTTCCTACAACAAAAGTTTACGAAGGGATTGCATTTGCACACAAAAATATAGGACTCCGTTAAAAAAGTACCAGATCATTGTTTACCCCAATGAAGTGCTATCTCTAGCGAGGATAATGCACATGCCACCAACTCAACCAGCAATCCATCTACAACAAGTTACAGTCCAACATTTTTCTAGATGCCCATCAAGCCCGTATATTCAAGTACATATTGGTTGCCTCTTCTTCGCTCCTTGCACAATGCCATAATTCACACATATGCTTGTGCTCATCCTATAAATTTTTATGCACATATTTCATGGTGTGAATGTGTAATCTTTACTCCCAATGAAACAAGCATGAGCGTTCTCTCCCTTCCATAACATTCTCAGGCCCTCCATTGAATACAATTCGAAAAAAATTCCAATTTGCTCCAGCCTCATCTGCCATGAATCCTCTAGATGGATGGTGGCCGCTGTGCAATAGCACCAAATTCATCCTCTCCTAGAACAAGATATGTGATTGTGTTTATTCTTCTTTCATTGCACAGATGGCAATTGTTTGCTTCTCTTGAATCCTGCAAAGACTAACGATTTAATAAATGCTACAAAGTAATAAAGAAGAAGTTGAAAGACCAAATAGCAAAGCCGTACACTGGATCATAGATATGTGTTGCCACTGTTTTCCACCCCACCACCCTACGTACATGATCAAAACAAACCCGGATTCTTCTCAAGTCTCCACTGCCATCTTGTCACATTCTATTTGCCAGCTCAACACCAGATCCAGAGCCATTGATTGTCATTTTGAACACATGGCATCATTTAGTGGTATCTATATTTCCTTGAAAATAGCATACCATGGAAAAATATGTAGCCACAAACACTTGATATTAATATCACATACATGCATGTCAACGAAGAATAATTCTGACAAGCTTGGAGACAATTGAAAAAAAATGTTTACACCTTTGCGTATGGATGAAGGGTCTCATCTCTTCCAATATAGATAGGAGCTCATTGCTATTTAGTTGCTCCCCATTTTCTCAAACAACAACTCTCATTACCATTTGTTTTCCAAGATTAAATTGTAAATGCCTAGGTCCAGTCTCGTAGCTATTTTAGACACCACACGGGACACAAGTTCTTTTGTCTGTAGAATTGCCGATCAATGCCTTCCGAGGTGGATGAATAATCGGGTCCAATTGAATTCAGCGAGCAGGTAGTAGACAATGCATGAACACTCGAGTCAAATCAAAATTGGGCTCTGTCCACGGTGCTCAACATACCAATTGATGGAATTGATGTCTGCAACTTCCCTATCTAGGAAGTGTCATTTTGCCTTTTGCTCATTGCGTAGATTGAGCACAAGCTATTTTTGTAAACGAGATGTCCGACACATTTACTTGTCTTGATTAAAGTTGGATACCTCATTCTACAATGAACAAGCTTAACCCAACAATGCCCATCATACTTTTGACATTCCTAACATTTTGGGGACACCATCTGGCAGTGCAGCCAGCTCATAAACACAATCTCCATTGTACATCTGGGAAACGTCATCTACCTTTTTTTAAATTGAACATCTAGAAAGAATTTGGATCAACTTTGTGTACTTGTGTCTATTTAGCGTAATGAACTCCAATGTACTCTGTGTTTTTTCTACCTAGTTTGATCCTGATTATATTTTTTTGTTTTTGTTTTCTTCTCCTTGCCAATCATCATCTATTGCTTGTTGGCAAACAGAAAATGAGTCTTGATGTTTATTGATCGAGTCAACATAAAAAATCCTTTTTTTCATCAATGGAGTTGTTAGACAACTCACGTAGGGCCACACTTGATATTGAGGACATATCCACTCCCTTGTTCACAAATAACATAAACTTTGCAAACAGGGTTGAATCGAGCATAAATTGGGATTAATGACCCAATGTCACACCATCTTTCACCTTAGTCTGAATCTCGCTATCCAAAGTGCAAATGATTAGCAAACATTTCACCGTTAATGCCACCCCCATAAATCACTAGGATTCACCATGGCAAACCTTGCTGGGAAATCAAGCAAGAAAGGTTCACCACTAACAGTATTCAAGAATAGACTAACCTTGCTTGATGAAGAGGAAACCACCATTTGTTGAGTTCTTCAAAGCTTACTGAATGTCTAGATATATGTAAGCCGTCACCCAACCCTATATTTATACGAAATCAACACAATCGAATACATACGCTGAAGCTCTATCAATGTTACTCTAGCTAGTCTCAATAAAGACTAGTTTCAATTCCTCCAATATTCCTTGCACCACTATCATTCTAAATCATTAGGAAGAGAATGGGATGTAGGAGGGCCTCTTTATTTGCCATGAGCTTATGAAGGTGATTAACATTTTGACGAATAGGTGTATGCCATGTGGGCAAGAATGGTGGGTGTGTGAGAGATGTGTAAGAGTGGTCAAAAGATGCACTTTCCCCCCCCAAAAAGGAGGTGGACAATTTTACAATTTTTGATCTTCCATAACTCATACATATGATCTCCAATGTGAGTAGAGGTCGTAGTTTTTCAATCTACACATTGAGCTCTTCCCATAGATATGCTACATGGTATAGTTTCACCCGCTAGATTTTAAATTTTGTTTTGGGGGGAAACTTTGAATTCAAATAAACTAGCCGTTTTGCCTGTTTGAATTCAAAAGTTGTCCTTTGATTACTTTCTTAATACTAAAGGTTTGACTTCCTTAAACTACCAAATAAAGAGGCCCTCCTAAACCCCATTCTCTTCCTAATGTATCTCTTTATTTATCTTCTTCAATTCACGATTGTGCAAACCTTTGGAGATGAAGTGCTTCATTATTTTTAGACATACTTGAGCACTAGCACCCATTCACAAAATACTCCCCATGTTTTGTCATAGATTCCCAAAATGCTCCTCAAATTTTCTAGAATTCCCAAAATACCGCTAAGTGTGCGATTAAATTTCTCCAAAGCTTAAAAGATTTGTAACTTTTCATAAGAAGCCAATATAATTGTCTTTCAATACAAGATACTAAAACTAGAATTTGAGTTGGTTGTGAAAACCTTTGGAGATGAATTGCTTCATTATTTTTGTTGAGCGCTAGCACCCATTCACAAAATACCCCCCATATTTTGTCATAGATTCCCAAGATACCCTTCAAATTTTCCAATATTCCAAAATACCCCTAGTTGTGCGATTAAATTTCTCCAAAGATTAAAAAATTTGTAACTTTTTACATAAGAAGACTATTGTCTATCAATAAAAACTCCCAATTGGCCAATGTTGAGCGCTAGTGCTTGGCCATTATTGGAGGGGTGTTATAGAGAGAGACAATAAGAGAGAGAGAGAGAGAGAGAGAGAATAAAGAAATTGGCAGAAAAAGTCTACTAGGGTGGCCTATATAAAGAGAAGGGCATGCCATTTTTTTTAATCATTTTTGGAGAATTGGTTTGACAATTGCATTAGGTAAGTCTCTCTTTTTGCTCTTGAGCACACACACAAATGTGAATCGAGCCTTACGGCTATATAGTATGGGCGCTAGCGATTGGAAGGGAACTCTTGCACACACACACAATAATGGAAGGGCCAGCAGGTAATGCAATAGATGGGTGCTAGCACTTGGCTTTGTTGGAGGATGGAGAGAAGAGAGCGGAAATTTGAGAGAGAGAGAGAGAGAGAGAGGGACTTCGATGCTAGAAAGGATTTTTTTTCATCAAAGTGTGGCCTAACATCTAGATTACTAGGTGCTAGCCCTTGGTATTGTTAAAAGTAGACAGAGGGAGAGCAAGAGATCGCAATAGGGAGACATAGAGAGAAAGAGAATCTAGATTATTGCGCACTAGCGCTTGGTATTGGAAAAAGCGGAGAGAGAGAGAGAGAGAGAGAGAGAGAGAGAGAGAGAGGGAGACACAGAGAGAAAGAGAAGGTTACTACTTGTGGAAGAAGTAATCATTGCCCAATGTTGAGCACTAGCATCTGGCAATTATTAGAGAGAGAGAGAGAAGAAAGAGAGGGAGAGTCCAGTGTTTGGCAAAAAAAGTCTAGTCGGCAAAAAAAGTCTAGTCGCAAGGCCTATATAAATAGAATGGCTAGTGTTATTTTTATTCAATTTTGGAGGTTGGATAAACAAGTGCCGCAGGTGAGTCTCTCTCTATCTCTCTCACACACACACAAACACAAGTGATGCGGTCAAGCACGGGCTGACTGCTAGTGCTTAGAGGTATGACCCTTAACTCTATGAAATATGGGCGCTAGCACTTGGAGGGATCACAATCTAGAGAGAAGGAAAGATAAATAGAGAGGGAGATATATATATATATATATATATATATATATATATATATATATATATATATATATATATATATATATATAGAGAGAGAGAGAGAGAGAGAGAGAGAGAGAGAGAGAGAGAAGATGACAATCTATATCTTTAGGTAGAATCTATCTCTCTTTATCTCTCATTGAGCCAAAAAACCCTTACTACCATTGAATCTTCTCTCTCTCTCTCTCTCTCTCTCTCTCTCTCTCTCTCTCTCTCTCTCTCTCTCTCTCTCTCTCTCTCTCTCTCTCTCTCTCTCTCTCTCTCTCTCTCTCTCTCTCTCTCTCTCTCTCTCTCTCTCTCTCTCTCTCTCTCTCTCTCTCTCTCTCGCACACACATATCCATGTCTATGGAGGGTGCTAGCACTTGGTACTTTAAAAAGTGGAGAGAGAGCTAGATAGAGAGAGAGAGAGAGAGTTGAATAAGCGAGCAGTGGTAACATGTTGAGAAAACAAGGAGATAAAAATGAGATGGTTGCTAGGGATGGAGGTCGGAAAGATGGGATAGAAAAAGGGAAGGTCGGAGGTGGTGCAAGGCTAACAAGGATGAAAAAATGATAAAGTTTTGTTTTTTATTCGCAGATCAGGCAAATCATTTGTGCTATACTTTTGGTGGTAAGACTAAAGATGGCCAAGAAATTTGATGTGGGCGCTTATGTTGAATTCATTTACAATGGAGAAGTGATTGGTGTGGGTCGGATAGAGAAGACTTCAAACCTGGCTAAGCTTCATGGAATTAGATTTTTGTCTGGTTTCTTTTCTGTTAGAGTGTTGGACGTATATGATGGCAAGGATACTCCTCTACCTCATGTTCCTTCCACGAACAAGATGGCTATCAGATTTAGAAGTCCCTAATTGGAACAAGATGGAAGCATGCCATTTCGGACAACTCGCTCTACTGGCACTAGCAACAGTCGATAACAAAGGTGTGTTCGTGGTTGTTTGTCCGCTCTACTGGCACTAGCAACAGTCGATAACAAAGGTGTGTTCGTGGTTGTTTGTCCGTCAGATAATTATGGAATGGTGCATGATATGAGAGCAGCTATTGGGTGATAAGAGGACCACTTGAACGTAGTTGTCTGTAAGACACCCGTGTGCAAGACAAAAAGTAGATAGATTTGACGCGAGAGGAGGATGGGACACCTATGTGAGGTACAATTCATTAGCCACTATCTCTAAATATATTTTTTATGTAGCCTATTTCTATATCCTTTGACATATAATTGTTGTACATGGGGTATGGAACATGGGTGTTGGTTCTTTTGGCAATTGCTCACACGTACAGTACACTAACAACATTGTTGTTCAATATGGGGGTGATTGTGGTGCGTTGGATTTGTTGGGATGGGCCATATGATGACAATATTTAAGAGCAACGAGGACTTCTCCACCAAACTACGCAGTATTGTGAAGATGCAAGCCCGTCAACTAAGAGAGATACAAGAGCAAGACAAGAGACTTGCGGATGAGGTAGAGCGTTCCCTGAAGGCAGCATCTCTAGTAGAGTCGCATCCAAACATTGTGGAGTTGGATCCACGTGCCCATTTCTTAGAGTAGACTTTCAAAAGAAGACCTCCCATTGTATGGACAATGATTTTTTTTATTAATCTCTATAGACGGATGCTTTAAACATTCTTTTAAACAAAGAGATGTGTTTTGTTTATTTGCAAGTAGTATGATCTTGTAAATAAGTGGATTTTACATGTTGTCATGAACTGTCCGTGTACTGTGAGAGAGATATACAGACTTGTCTGTTTTTTTTAGCAAGTGGATATTTTGTATTTTTGTGGCTATTTGGTATAAACATGCAGCCACTACAATCGTCCTTTCTTGGTGGTTGAGCTTAACAATTGTAGGATCCCACCACTCGCATCATGATTCAGCCTTTGACGTATATTCTCCCTCTCTCTCTATCTATCTCACTCTCATCATTTTTCTAAGCAAATCCATAGCACATGATGCTCTACACAGCACCCACTGTAGGGTTACATGATCTTGCCTTGGTAAAAATTGATATTAGAGAAATTACTAAGATAAACATTTATAGATTGAGCATGGATGGTCTTTTTGACACTGACACCTGCAATACCCACCAATTGATGTGTAATTTTATCTATTGGATTCCTTAAAATCTCTCTCCGCTCCCCTACTCTAACTTAAATATAAAAACTAAATCCTAAACCTATGACTCTCTCTCTCTATCTCTCTTTATCTAGATATGTTTCTCTATCTCTCATTCTCTCTCTTTCTTTATCCTTCTCTCTCTCAATGTATGTGTATTTGTGTCTACGTGTGTGTATCTCTCTCTCTCTCTCTCTCTCTCTCTCTCTCTCTCTCTCTCTCTCTCTCTCTCTCTCTCTCTCTCTCTCTCTCTCTCTCTCTCTCTCTCTCTCTCACACACACACACACACACACACACACACACACACACACACACACACACAAAGGAGGAGAATAATGCAGTGTGCTAGTCTCCACCCAGCCATGCTATCTTATAGCCTCCCCCTAGCGTACACACTGTCATGCCCTTGCCTGTAGTACCGTGTCCTTACATTACCCCCCGTCCCCCTTGGAGAATCGTTTTTGTCCTAAAAACAAACGTAGGAAAATGTTTCTTAAGTGCGTAGACATTCTCCCATGTAGAACCTTCTTCAAGTCTATCTAGCCATTTTACCAACACCCGTCGTCTAATATGTCTGGTGCACAGCTCATGAAAATATAAAATCTTATCGGGTTCAGGAGGGATGCTTAGTGGTTCTATAATATCAACTAACACACATGTGTCAATGACATTATCATTCTGTTGTAGCTGTTTTCGTAAACCACTAACATGAAAAACAGGATAAACTCATGAGTTCTTGGGAAGAGCTAACTTATATGCCGCTTGACCTATACGTTTGAGAACAATAAACAGTCCACAATAACATGGTGAAAGTAACTTTTCCCGTCTTTAGACTTTTTGAATGCTTCAGAACTTTGAGGAAACCCTTGTCTCCCTCTTAGAAAGTAGCAACATGACAATGCTCATCTGCGTACTTCTTATATCGATCTTGAGCTTTCTGAATAGTCTGTCAAGCAACTCTAAGAATATCAAAATAGTCTTGGAGAAAATCCTTCACTTTTTGTATCTTCTCCGTAGTCAATCCCACCGTAATGGGTGATCTAGGTTGAAAACCATATAAAAGCATAAATGGACTAAACCTTGTAGTCACATGCTTTGAACTATTACAAGAAAATTCCAGTATAGGCAAGTATTCTTCCCAATTGGTTTTCTTCTTGCTAACGTACGCCCATAGCATATTCCCTAGCACTTGATTAACCCTTTCAATTTAATCATCTGTTTGTGGATGATCAGTCGTACTAAGATTAAGTGTAGTTTCCAGCTTTTGGAACACAGCTCTCCAAAAGCGATTATCGAACTTTCGATCTCTATCACTAATGATACTAGCTGGAAGACCATAGACTCTATATATATGCTCTATAAATATCCGTGCTAATTTTGGTGTATTAATCGTAGTCTTAGTGGGAATGAATCGACACATCTTTGTTGAACGATCTACAATTACCCATATGGCATCATGGCCATGATTTTTATTAGGTAGTCCTACTACAAAATCCTCTCCCACTTACCTTGTGGAATCTCTAAAGGATGTAAAAGGTCACCTACCTTGAGGTTCTCTGCCTTATTAACTTGGCATTGTTGGCAGTTTAGTATGTACTCTTGAACATCATGATGTAAGACTAGCCAATAAAATTGCCATCAAACTAATGCATACGTCTTACAAATACCTGGATGACCAGAACTTGGACTATTGTGACACTCAAATAATATTTAGCACCTAGTATCTGAGTCCTTTGGCACACATACTCTACCCTTGTGGAGTAAGTAGCTAGCATCAATGGAAAAATTCTTCCATCATTTAAGCTCTTCCTAAGTAGGGGTGGATCTCTATGTGTTGGAGTTTTTATCTACGTGTGCAAAAACATGTTAATTTGGTCGTGCAAATATATGCGAGTGTGAGGGATCCCTTCTTAAAACTACACTCCACACTTTAGCATATGATTGATCTTGTGCACACTTTCCATGTAATGACTCCAAAAATTCACTCTTTATCTCTGTGAAAGCAAGTGAAGTAATCTGAGGCATCCGGCTTAGTGCATACGCTACTACATTATATCGCCCCTTGCAATATTGTAGCTTACAATCATAATCTTGAAGGATCTCCGCCCATCTAGATTTATGACCCTTCAAGTCCATTTGAGTAGTAAACCATTTTTTACTCTCATGATCAAACACCACTTCAAACTCATCACCATATAAATAATGTCGCCGCTTTTGTAAAGCATGAACTATGGCATAGAGCTCCCTCTCATAGACAAAATGATTTTGTTAAGCTCTATCCAACTTTTTACTTTCAAAGGCTATAGGTATTCCCTCCTAGAGAAGTGCCACACCAATTGCTTTATCACTAACATCAATCTCTACCACAAACGGCTTAAGTGGGTCAATAACTGCTAGGATAGGAGTAGTGGCTACAGCTACCTTGATCTGTTCAATATTGCATTGTTGGGCTTCTTCCCAAGAAAGGTCTTACCTTTTGCTTTAAGTTGATCCATCATAGGAACAACGATTTTGGCATAATCATGGATATATTGTTGATAAAATGCAGCCATGCCTAAGAAGATTTGAATCTCCTCAACCGTGTTGGGATGTGGCCATTGAAGAATGAAAGCGACCTTGTCGGTGTCCATCTTGATGCCAAAATAAGAGATCACATGATTAAGGTTATGTATCTCTATTTTAAAGAAATTGCACTTGCTTGGCTTAGCATACAGGGTGTGAGTATGCAGTACACGTTTTGAAAATTGAATTTTGTTGAGAATCTTATAAAATTCTCTCATATGGTCACCTCCGTGGTTTTAGCATCTCTCTCTCTCTCTCTCTCTCTCTCTCTCTCTCTCTCTCTCTCTCTCTCTCTCTCTCTCTCTCTCTCTCTCTCTCTCTCTCTCTCTCTCTCTCTCTCTCTCTCTCTCTCTCTCTCTCGTGCGTGCACATGCACGTGCACGTGCACGGGCACGGATCTCTCTTCCACCACACATCGAGGCCTCTCTCTCTGTGTGATGAGGCAACGTGCAGCGAAGGCTTTTGTGTCTTTTTCTTCTTCTTCTTCTCTCTCTCTCTCTCTCTCTCTCTCTCTCTCTCTCTCTCTCTCTCTCTCTCTCTCTCTCTCTCTCACACACACACACACACACACACACACACACACATGCGCAGCTTAGGGTGCTTCTTCTTCTTCTTCTCCTCTCTCTAGTGTGTCCTATCAATGTGCAACTTGAAGCTTCTTCTTCCTCTTCTTCTTCTCCTCCCCTCTCTATGTGGCAGAGTTGCAAAAGAGGCCCGGGGGAAGGAGGAAAGGCCTGTGCGGCAAAAAAGTGATGGAACACGGAAGTGAGGGAAGGTAGGTTGAGTAAGGAGGGGGGAGGCAATAGGAGGGAATATTCCCGCCTACTAAATTTTTTTAAATAACAACCAATATGTATGAGAATGTGATTATCATGTTCACAATATTTGAACATGTGGTTATCATGTGAGTTTGTAGCTGTTTGAACACTAATTGTAAGTGTTCTAAGTGTTCACTTTAGTCTTACTGTAAATGAGAATGTCAACAAGGAAAACCACAACAAATTTTCCAAGATAGGGACATAAAACACTATCCATGAGTGTCATAAATGTAGCTGGAGCATTGGTTAGACGAAAAGGCATAACCAAAAATTCAAAATGCCCAAACTGTGTTCTAAAGGCACTCTTAGAGATATATTTCAAAAGGATACGCACCTAGTGGTATCCTGAATGAAGATCTATCCTTGTATAGTATCTTATCTCATGGAGTTGATCAAACAACTCATCCACTCGAGGTAGAGGATACTTGTTCTTGATGGTTATGGCATTTAATCCACGATAATCTACACACATGCACATAGTACTATCTTTCTTTTTTACCAATAGAATTGGCAATGCCCAAGACGAAGTGCTATTTCTAATGAAACCACAGGCAAGGTAGTCAGTCAACTGACACTCAATCTCCTTGGCCTCACTATCACTCATATGATAAGGTGGTTTACTCACCGATTTAGTGCCCAATAGGACATCTATGCCATGTTGCACATCACGTGTAGGGATAAACTTGGCGGTAAATCACTATACTCCGTGAGTAAGTGAGTCAGCTTTTGTCGTGTAAAAGGAGAAAGTAAACAAGAGTTATGTTGGGATGGAGAATCTTGTAATTCCTTCAATGTTTGTTTTAAAGCAGCTGCACGCTGCTCAATATAATTAGAATTGAGAGCACTTTTCTCGTTAGAATTGTTAGCACTTTTCTTTTCATTCAAATTCATTGTACTTTGCACACCATAACTAGAATCCACAACACTTTGCTCTTGAGAACTCACAAGACTTGGAGACAAGCGGTAACACAAAAAGACTTCATCTGGTTAGATCTATTTTTTGTAAAATAGAAAGCTCGGTTGTACATATAAGAGGTGTAGATGGTATATTTTTCTCATCAAGCAAGAGCATATGTTTACCATTGGCCATAAAGGATAAGGAGTTGTATTCATAACTAGTGTACAATGTGTTTCCTAAACCATGTAGCTACTCTCGTCCTAAAACTACATCAGCATGGTCCATGTTCATAACTTGAGAGTCAAGGGTCATCGTATGATCTTGAATGATAAACCCAAGCCCTTGAACGATCGTGTCCCATACTTCTTTATTATTTCCATACATCTGTTCTACCACATACTTGTGGGAGCAAGGAGTCTGTGGTGTAAGCTTCAATTTCTTGACTAGCTTATAGTTCAGGAAGTTATGAGTTGCACCATCATCCAGTAAAATACAAACACATTGTCTGTTAATAGTGCCATGCATGCAAATCAACTCATGGGGACCAAAGGTGGGCTGCCACATTGAAGCAGGAACACAACACTTGTGCTTTTCTTCCATATGAAGAACCTCTACAACACAATATTTAGGAGATGAATCTAATGTGAGGCATTGCATGTGCATGCCCTTTTCTTTGCCTTGCAAAAGAGGAAAATTCTTCTTGTTATGTTGGTCCAAAAGACATTTGAAACACAAATTGCATTTTTTTTGCACGCTCAAAATCGACAGTGTTGAGGGACCCACGTGGAGTATCTTGTGATTGCTTAGGCTTCTTAGACTCTTGAGGGTGCAGAGAGGTAGATTGTCTCTTGTTCCTCTTGGAACATGTGGGAGATCTACCTCGCCATTGGATCTTAGCCAAATTGCTCTTAGCAAAAGTCTTCTTTGAGTAGGAGACATTTCCCTTCCTCTCTTGGTCATCATCATACTTTTGGGCAAGAGCGATGGCTTCTTCCAAGGTTTTTGGATGTTAAATCTTGACATGAAGACAATAGTCTTTGTTAAGACCCCTATTGAAACCCCGTGTCTTTTGGAATTCATCTAGACCTTCTAGTTTTAATATGATTTCTTGATACTTAAAAAGAAACTGAGTGAGAGAGAGACCAGGCATGCGGCATGCATCCCATGCTAACCAATTCTTATCTTCTTCATTGGAGTCCAAAAACTCTTTGGAGAAAGAAGCTTGAAACACAGCCCAAGACTAAAGACGAGAAAGAAGCTTGAAACAAGCCCAAGACTAAGACGAGCATCTATTGTAAATGTCATCGACCACTTATAGGCCTTGCCTTTAAGAGATAGACTTGTTTCCACAATTGTCTTAATATCTGGGGTGTGTCGCAGCCTATGAATATCACTCCATTTGTGTAAGAACCTATTGACCGCATCCTTGTTGCAATCACTCTCTTCACCGTGAAACTCAAGAATGGTGATATTCTTATATTATGCATTGCTACCTTTTGCATCTTTTGAAGCACTTGCCTCATGGACTCCTTGAGTTGTGCAAGCTTGGGTCCCTTGAACCGTGCCAACTTGGGCTCCTTGAGCCATCTATGAATTCATAAATTTCATAAGTAGCTCAGTAAGGTTTGTAACATTTTCATTTAATGCAGAGATGTTTCATTCAAGTACACTTTGGAAAGTTTCCAAAGTCTTGAAAGTAGACATATCTATAAAACTATGATCTCCTAGATCATCATTGTCATGCATATTAATGTCAGCAGCGTCCATGGTAACCGAATTTTGATGTGCATGCTCAAACTCAAAAGTGTGTGTAGATGGAATATCCTTGCCGTCCATGGTTAGCACACACTAATGTAGAGAGAGAAAAAATGCAACTTGTACCTTGTAAATCTTGAAGTCATTGTGTTTTTTAATGCTCAGTGACTTTTGTTGTGTTACATGTGCCTTGTGGAAATTGTAGCGCTTCACGTCTTGTTCTTTGTAAGAACACCTTCGTCGATTCTTGGCAAAAAAAATCATTTTTGTGAAGGCTTTTGTTCACTTATGATGCTTCTTTCTTGAAAACAAAAGAAATTTTGGAAGAAAAGTTGTCTTTCTCTAAGGAGTGAAAAGCAAGGGTGAAACTACTTCCTTGAAGTTTCCTTCTAGCTTTCTTTGTCAATTCAAGTGTGCTATGTTTCCTTGTTATATACAACAAGTTTTGAAAGCTTGGATGGTAGGGTGTTGGCCTCTTACCCTCATGAAGTGGGTTTAACCCTCCTTCATGCAAGGGTTTAGAGGGACTTACTACGCGTGCAGCCAACGGTGCTAATGGAGCCTTAAAGCCTATACCCTTTGCTATAGTTCCCACCCATATGAATCATCCCCTCTCTCTCTGTTGCTTGTTACTCAGTCTGACAAAGAAGAGGATTTGTTCTATGTTGTTTGCAACCACATGGAGAGATAGATAGATAGATAGATTTTATTATCGTCCTCGGAGGTCAAATATGACCTATGGGACCAAAGTTACATGTGATGTAGTATGTGTATGGCTGATGAGTGACTCTCAATGCTCCAAAATTGTGGTGATGAGAGTCACAATGGAGAGCCCACACTTTGGCTGGGAGAGGAAAGTGTGTAGGTCTAAGTTATGGCTGAAAATGTGAGAGAAGCAAGTTCGGATGTGATCAAAAGCTGAGCACTCTAGTAGTGTGTGGTACTCAGACTCTCGCACTTGCAGTGAGCATAATGTGCACAATCGATTTGACTCTTCTCCATTGCCCCAACGCCCTATCTCGCATCGAAGGAAATGGGAGCTAAGCCGAATTGTTGCGATAGTGCGTATCGCGGACAAGGGAATAGGCTCAAGCATGTAAGTGTGAGTACGGTTTCCTCTCTCAGCGAAGAACATGGTTTTGTAGTTGGGGGCAATATAGGTGGTGTAATGTATGAAGCGTGACCCACCGGATTTCTCCCAAGCCTTAATACATTGGCGTTGTAGAAAAGCTTCATTCACTTGAGAGTCAATTGAAGCATCATGTAGCAAGTGTAATGCATCCCATCTCCCAAACCACTTCTTTATGTCTTGCATCCATCCCATGCTCAAGATCTTGCTTTTATGCGTCTTTTGAACTTTTTTGCTTGCTTCCCATGCAATTGCAGGAGGTCGATGTGAGGGGTTATGACGCATCTTTATCATGTACTCCACAACCCTTTCCATGCCCATAACCTCAATTGGAAGAGATCCCGACTCAAGAAGTAGGAGCATATATGGTGTTTGTGTCTTAACTTGGACAAAGTTTGTAAGAAAACTCTTTTAGACATTCTCAAACTCTTTCCAAGTAGACTTTGAGATGCTCCCGCCGCACACTTCAACTCCATAAAGAAGAACCGGTGTCACCAATGCATCAAAAAGATACTTCTTGAGAACCGAACACTTGATGTTTCCCGCATTACACATGTTCTCAAATGCATAATATGCTCTCTTTCCCACTTCCAAACGACGCATAGCACATTCATGCCACTTGTGATTGGATGGAACCTCAAGGCCAAGGTACTTAAAGCTCTCAACAACTTCAAGTGTCTCGTTGTTGTACACAATGCATGGCTTCTCCTTATGGTTGGTTTTCACAAGCATAACCTTTGTTTTGGATTCATTTACAATCAGCCCACTATGCAAGCAAAAGTTCTCAAGGACAACCATAATCTTTTGTGCATCTTCTAAAGTGTGTGCTAGAAGCACTACATCATCCGCATACAACAAAATCATGATTACCGCATTGCAAATAGTGACCTCTTCAATGCCTTCTTCTTGCATAAAGTCAAGTACCATTTGTTCCAATTGATCGATGCATAGACCAAAGAGAGTTGGTGACAACGGACATCCTTGTTTAACCCCAATAGTGCTTACAAAAATTTCTGAAATTTCTCTTCCCATGCGCAATTGACAAATCACCTTCTCATAGATTCGAGAAACCGCAAGCATAAACTCACTTGGCACTTGGAGTTCTTCCATCCTTCTCCACAAATTGTTACGTGGAATCATATCAAAGGCTTTCTTAAAGTCCACAAAACAACAATACAATCGCTTGCCTTTCAACCGACTTTCCTCCATGAGAACACGAAGAGTGACAAGATGATCAATGGTGCTATGGCATCGACGAAAACCCGCTTGTCCCTTTGCACGCTTGTCATTCTCTTTAGCCCAATCACTCAATTTCATCTCCATTATGCACCCAAACAACTTTGCCATAAGAGACCCAATTATTATAGTCCGGTAGTTGCTTACATTCTTTACATCCCCTCCTTTATGCAAAGGCTTAACCCAATTAGTACTCCAATCATAAGGCATACCATGTTGAAGTGCAAGGTTGAACATATCACACATCCACTCATGGGTAAAATCTCCCGTCCATTTGATCATCTCCGGCTTGATACCTTGAAGATCTCCCGCTTTGCGAGTGGCCAACTTTTCAAGCCCACTGCATACATCCTCAATAGTAAAAAAAGACGGCATACATGGGAGTGAACCATAAAATGGCATTTTTTCAGTCTCATATAATTTTCTACAATGTGTGTACATATCCACTAGACTCAAGTTACAAAAATTCTCAACCCGCTTGCCTCTCAAGTTTCTCCAAAATCTTCCACATGCATGTGCCTTTTCTTGGACTTGAAATTCTTGTTGCTTTACTTCCCATCTTCTTCTCTTCTTTTGAATCAATGCCTTGTATGTATGCAAATGACTTTGATAGTTGTCTTTGTCCATAGTTGCATCAACCTTTATCAAGGACTTTCGAGCATCTTGACATTCTTTATCAAACCACATTTGCGTGATCTATCTTTGTTGATACCATGGAGATGCTTTATGGCAAAGCATTCTTCCGCACAAGAACAAATAGCTTTTTTGAAAGCTTCCCATTTAGTTTTCAATGGTGCATCACATTGAAGCTTTGTCATCCATAATTTTTGCTCAACCATTTCAATGTACATTGGTGCCCGTTTGAAATCCATACATAGTGATAACTTCTCTTTCCTTTGGCTAAGATTGTCATGCTTAGTTGCTTCTCCACATGAAAGGTCAATACATAAGGTGCGATGGTCGGATTTCGGGGTCCATTGACCAAACATAAAACTCTTTATGCGATACATGATGGCTTCAGAGAATAGCATATAGTCAATCACACTATCCCCATTATGTCTCCTACATGTAAATCTATTGGTTCCACTCCACAAAGATACACCATTGGCAATGAGCATACCCGTGCTATTACACATGTGTAAAAGTAACTTTCCATAGTGATCCGGCTCTTTCTCATCCATTGAAGTACGATCATACAAGTGAACTTCCTCCAACTCCCTTGAAATGTATGGCATATCAAATTGTTGAGTATCATGTTGCAATGTTTTTGTGCGAGCATTCATATCCCCAAATACAATAACATCAGCTTCACCTTTGAAATAAGCAATGTCCTCTTCCAAATCAGAAAATGGTTGAACTCTATCCATGCAAGCATAAAAGGGAGAATCATGATGAGGAATGTAGCAACCGGCTACAAAAATGGGTGCTCTTTTTGGTGTCATAATTTTCAGCCATACATAACGTTTGTACTTGTCATCTTTCAAAATTGATACAAAATCTTCCAATCCTTTCTTAACCATACATGCTAACCCTCCTTGTCCTCTTCGTTGCTTGAGATTCTTTGACCACATCAATGAATGTACATTGTAATCCTCCAAGCCGTTAATCCTTTGTGTATCATGCTCCCAAGTTTCAACAAGAAGTACAACATCGGCTTTGCTTGTTAGTTCATTAATGCCAACCCCCGCATTCCATGGGTATTGATTACAATTCCAAAAGCATATTTTCAATTGTAACTCGGTCTCATAGGTCACGCATCCCTATTTTCTTGAGAGACTTGCCTCCTCCTTGGGCACATTTTCTTCATGAGAGATCTCCTTGTTTTTATTATTCTTTTCCTCATATGCCTTGCGACGCATATTTTGTTGCTTAATAGTGCGATCTTCACATACAAAACATTTTGTATCCCTCAAATAGATCCAACTATTATCAAGGATAATCTTTCGCTTGGTCTCATCCGGCATGGTGCATACAATTGGCCGTTCTCCCGAGCGAGGAGCTCCTTGCTTCCCCACTCTATGTGCTCCATAGACCATAACTCCGGACATGCCAAAGTGGGTTTTGAAGAAATATTCAATAACAATGGCAAGAGAAGGAGGTGTCTCTAAATTCTCTTCGGGAATTCCACGAATAACAATGTTCTTGGAACGTCGCTCCCCTTCCTTCAACTCCTCCACATCCACATTCTCAACATTCTTTGTTTGAACCATAGCTTACATGAGTCAGGAATTAGAAACCACATTGCTACCACATACATCAGCCCAAGACTTGTTTGTGCATACATTTTTCATGTCGCATACATCCCGGCTCATAGTGTCAAATTTCTCCTCTTTCAATACATGGTCATGCTCTACTTTGCTCATCCGCTCCTTCAAAGCATTCAAGTCCACAAGAGAGTGTTTACATTCCTTGAGTTCCTCTTCAAGTTGCATCAAACGTTTTGTTTGCATCTCAAGTGTCCTTTTGAGATTCTCATTCTCAACCACAAGTACCCTTAGTGTGCCATTCTCCATTGCAAGTGCTCGTAGGTCTTCGCCTTGTTTGTTTACGGTCTCTTGCAATGATACCAAGTACGCCATGATCATGGTTTCCGATGTCGTTGGTTGGGTGGTTGTGTTGCTATCTCCACACTTAGGAGATTTTGGATCATTTTCCACAATGGTTGTGGACCTTGTTGAAGAAGAAGAACCCTTGCGAGTGCCGGAAGACATTGTATGTAAAATAGGAGATGAGAATCAATTTTGTTGAACCTGTTCACTTCGGAAATGCTGCTATAGAAACGCCTTCCATAACTCTGAAAATTTCTTTCTATACATCAATGCGTAGAGGACTTCGTGCTCTTCGATTGAGGCTATGGATCACCCAAATCAGAGTTCGGATGAAGAAGTTATGATCAAAAGAGTGGACTGCTGTCTACTAGGTCAAAAAACGGCTGCGTTTTTTTGAGAGAGAGAGGAGGGGAGAGAGAGAGAGAGAGAGAGAGAGAGAGAGAGAGAGAGAGAGAGAGAGAGACGTACACAATTCCTATCATGGCCAACAATTTGATGCATGTGATCGCTAGCACCGGTCTATAGGAGGAGCTCGTTTGCGCAGAGAGAGAGAGAGAGAGAGAGAGAGAGAGAGAGAGAGAGAGAGAGGCCGGACGTGAATGCCTCTTTTGCAGGCTCCTCATCCACTAATTAAAAAAAGGGCATTGAAGATTCCCTAAAAAAAACAAAAACAAAGTGCTAATATATATCACCCATCAATGGGCAATGATGAAGCACGTAGATTTGCAACAATATCAGTTGGAAGTGAGAAGGAAGGATACAACATTGAGAGAGAGAGAGAGAGAGAGAGAGAGAGAGAGAGAGCAATGACACTTTAAAGACAAGAAAACATTGAAGGGGAAATAAAGGAGAAGAGAAACACAAATATACTAATGTGAAGTAGAACACCTCTTTATATGGATATAAAAGGGCTTTTGACTTTCTAACTTGACATGTCTTTTTACTTTCCGCCTTCATCGTCTTTTCATTTTCTAAACTCACCCTTCACTTTTGCATTGAAAGACTTTATTTTTTTGAGATTGGGGAGACTTAATGACTAAAATATTTAAAAAATATCCCCAATAGTGGAAAGATTCACCTTGTGCCTTATGCACCCTTCGTCTTCACATGCTTGCCTACATAACCTTCTCATGCAAAATTGCAAGTGTCCACAGAGCAGCAACCAGAGGCTCATGCCTCAATCCGTGATCGGACGCTACATGTTGGGCAATCAAATTAACCGCTTAAGAGCAACAACCTTTTCGCTCATGTGCAATCCTCCTTCTATAGCAGGCCAAGCCTATCTTCCCTCCCATGGTCTCCTGCGTGGCGTGTTTTTTAAAAATGTATTCCTAATGGATTCAAAAAAATTAAAAAATAAAAAGTATTAAAATTAAAAATAAAAAATTATTAAAATTAGGTCTCCCCAATCGCAAAAAAAAAATAAAAACTCTTTCAAAACATAGTAAGTGCATAAGTAAAGGGTGAGTTTAAGAAATGAAAAGACGTTGTTTTTGTTGTTGAGAGAATCTTTAAATTAGGACTACGTTTTAATTTTGTTGAAGCGATTAGGAATACCTTTTTGTGGGAATTATGGGAATCAAGTCATTTCCCTTGAAAATCAAGCCATCAACATGTGCTAAGTGTTAGGCTTGACCTAAAATCTCATATGAGTCTTTGTGGGAACACATCCCTATCCAAGAGGAGAGTTGAAAGGTCAAGGGGTTCTTGGCAGAGCAAGGGTTTTTTGGAATTTTTATGGTTATTCGTGGCCTTTTTAAAGGTAAATTGTATGGCCCTTTAGATATGAATGAAATGGATTCCCTTATTGACCCCAACTTTCTCTTTCCATCACTCTACCTAGCCATTGAAATCCCCTTTGAAGTGATTGAGTGCTAAATTAGTGTATTTTGGTACACAACCAACATAGATAAATTTGACCTAAAGTGGAATATCATGATTGACAATGAGGTGAGAGGGTTAGTCTCTCCAGTTGCAAAAAATTAAAAATTCTTTCAAAACATATTAAGTGCATAAGTGAAGGGTGAATTTAAGAAATGAAAAGACAGATGAAGGTGGAAAGTCAAAAGATCTTTTGTGTCTATATAAAGAGGTATTTCTCTTCTCTTTTATTTTTTCTTTAGCGTTTTCTTCTCTTTAAAGTGTCCTTGCTCTCGCTCTCTCTCTCTCTCTCTCTCTCTCTCTCTCTCTCTCTCTCTCGTATCCGTCCTACCCAACTAATACTATTGCAAATCTACGTGCCTCATCATTGTTTGTTGCTATGTGCTATAGACTAGCACATCATTCTTTTTTTTTTAGGGAATCTTTGAATTAGGAGTATCTTTTATTTTTTTTGAAGCCATTAGAAATATCTTTTGTTTTTTAAAGATATTCATATATATATATATATATATATATATATAATTCTTCTAAATTTAAAGGTGTATAGGAATACCTTTTAATTTTTTGAAAACAAAATTAAAAACAATGCTATTATGCACATAGTTTTTAGGGCAGCACCTTCCTGCACACTATCTTCCACATTTTCTTTTAAGCTTCTACAAAAGCATACATCACCTCACTTATTTCCTTTTGATGTTTCAAAAGGATTTTAATTTTTCAAGATTGGGGAGACCTAAGGTATTCCTATATATATAAGAAATATATGGGAATACCTTTTAAAAAAAATAATATATGGGAATACCTTTTAAAATATATATATAATTTGTTTAAAATGAAGGTGAAAAGTCAAAAGACGAAAAGTCAAAAGACCTTTTGTGTCCATATAAACAGGTGGTCAACATTTGTGTTTCTCTTCTCCATTATTTCCCCTTTCACGTTTTCTTCTCTTTAAAGACTCTCTCTCTCTCTCTCTCTCTCTCTCTCTCTCTCTCTCTCTCTCTCTCTCGTAATGTTGTATCAGTTTTGTCCAACTAATATTATTGCACATTTACGTGCTTCATCATTGTTTGTTGCTACATGTTATAGATTAGCACATCGTTTTTGTTGTTGTTGAGGGAATCTTTGAATTAGGAATACCTTTTAATTTTTTTGAAGCCATTAAAAATACCTGTTAAAAATTTTAAAATCTCCCCAATCTCAAAAAATTAAAAATTCTTGCAAAACATTTCAAATACATAAGTGAAAGGTAAGTATAGGAAATGAAAAGCCCCATGAAAATGAAAAGTCATAGGAAATGAAAAGCCCATTAAAGTGGAAAGTCAAAAGACATTTCATCTTCATATGAAAGAAGTGGTTGAATGCATTCCTTCTCTATTACCTTTTTCTCCATTAGAAAAGAAGTATGTATGTCTGGGATAAAGCATAGTGAATCTATTACCTTTTTCTCCATTAGAAAAGAAGTATGTATGTCTGGGATAAAGCATACCCATCTAGTGTATGGAAACCTATTACATTTGGTTTGGATTAAACTTTGATAATATGCCCCTTTCGACATCTTTCAAACTCATTGTCATACAATGTATTATCTTTGTCTTCTTCGACTCCTCCATGAGTTTATTTACATAGCTCAAAATTAATGTAATGGGATAATTATTTCCCAAAAATATTTAAATCAAGCATCAATATGAGTAGGAGTTAGTTGCCATAATATGGCAGTGCTAGCAAATTATATGTATAGTACATTGTAGGGCTAAGGCTGGCCGATCATACGAGTAGGCTTCGTCGCATGACAATC
Source organism: Adiantum capillus-veneris (assembly GCF_014529385.1). NCBI lineage: Eukaryota > Viridiplantae > Streptophyta > Polypodiopsida > Polypodiales > Pteridaceae > Adiantum > Adiantum capillus-veneris. The sequence continues at coordinate 71,120,466 of NC_140934.1, forward strand.
TCGTTTCCGTCAGGGCTTGGGCTTGATGGTGGCACCAGAGGGTGGCGGTTAATTTTATATTCCCTCAAGGTTCTTGAGATATTAGTTCTACTTACATCCCCCCACTACAAGCTCTCCCTTTGTAGCTCATCATCCTGTGTTGACTGGTGAGAGCTTGACTTGTCACAGTCTATGGCACCACTAGTACTAGTAGTGGTGGGTGGTGAGCGCGGGTGCATGTTACGGCTCAATGTAGATCTAGCAAAAACACTACTAAATAGCTCATTGGGAACAATAATTAGCATCTATAGCAAGAATAGAGTAAGGTCACAAGAGAATATGAGAGGTGAAAAATTAGGAACAGACATTATATTGAACTGCAATATGTTGGTGCGAGGTGGCACCATATATTGTGAAGGTCGATCCTATTAATCATCTATGTCCCACTGCTGTTGCAGATGAGTCGATCTATAAGATGTTGATTAGTGTAGCGCCATAGTGCTTATAACAAGGAATATCAATATGCAGAGTGTAGCTAGTGTGGCCACATGCATCTATATTTCTTCGTAGGGAATGTATCCATTTTCCACGGCGCTCAACCGACTCCTCGGCAGCTCGTCCCATGAGTTGTCGCTCTCTGAGAGAGAGAGAGAGTCCAAACTTATCATATAAAAGCGTCTACATATCATTAGGACTCCTCTATGTAGGTTTAGTGTGATCCCACCATTTGTAGGTGGGATTACACTAAACTTAGGTCTTTTGAATTTTTTGATATCTTTGAGTTTTTTACCTTTTAATTTTTTTTGAAGCCACTAGGAATACGTTATAATTTTTTACATTGGCACTATTATCCCCTACTTAGGTCTAATAATATGGTCTAGGTCTATGTATTTAATCATAAGTGTATATCTGGAACCTTGTATATGTGTCCATATATAAGTGCATAGATGTAAGGCTATGTGTATATGTATCTATGCGAGTATGTTTATATATGCATGTATGCAGACACTAAGGGAGCATAGCACTTGATGGTTGAATGCTTACTTTTGGGTATAGTCTCTTTTTAATCATGGCGTTGCAACCCTTTATCCACTCATGTATGAGTTACCGCAATATACCCTTGGTTTTACCATGATTGAGATTGTGATGATATATAAAGAGGTGCTATAATGGAATTGGCCTATTAACTTGAGAGTAGCGGAAATTAATGAGAGTACTTTTGAGAAATTACTTTGTGAGCATAGCGGGTGATCATAATTGAAGATAGCAACATAAACATAGCAATTAATTAACTTGGCACGAACAATACTTTTGCAAGAGAGAGAATTTAGAGAACATAAAAACAGTTGAGGACCGGATTTATGTGGAGCCGGTCCCCCCTCCAATAGGCATTTGTATTATGATTCCTCCCATCAAGAGAGACTTGTTACAATACAATATTTGTGTTCCTTGTGACCTAGGTGATGCAATGAAGACGGAAAGCTTCATGCATCACAAGCATAACACAACCTTTGAAGAAAGTATTAACTATCCCAAGCCTCAGTCCCAAGACCTCAAACACCTTCGAAGGTGGAGAGAGCTAGCAGGGAATGAGGGTAGGGAAGAGGAAGAAGAAACATTTCATAGGAGAAAGATTAGTTCCTAACTTGTCATCACTCTTCTTACTAGCATACATAATAGCATAGTAATGAAGATGGATAAGATGGCAAGCTTAACCATTGAAGCATGGCTCTTGGTTGGATTTGCATTCCATAGCCAAGAGTTTTCGTGTAGGCTCTCAACCTCTACTTGCTTGGAGAAGGAGAGGAAGCTCTTGCACTTTGCACTTCACACAATGAGAGTGTGTGTGAGTGTGTGTGGGAGAGTATACCCCCTAAGGAATACCCCTACTATATTTGGTCGACCCCCCGTTGTAGCTCATGCTTGAAACTCATTGGAACCCTCCAGGCCTAGCCAATCATAAGCAGGAGTCATACCAAGCAACAAGGGTAGTCTTGGGACAAGTGTCCCCCTTTCCCCTGTGAGAGAGAGGACTTGATACACGCTAAAACAATCAATTAAACCTTCTAAATTATCATTGGACCCCTTGGGTGGCCAACCACTAGGCTTCAGGCACACCATGAGGGCAACATGAGGAGGAACTTGACAAGTGTTCCTTTTGCTTTCTTTGTACTAGGCATGCCTTGTGTGAGTGAGTGTGTGTTCTCTCTCATCCCCTCTCATGTAAGGCTTGCCCCCTCCTTGTAGGGATTGGCATTGACTTTTGCACACCTCAAGTCACTCAACCTTGGTCCTAGTTCTCACCACAAGCTTGGCCCTTAAGCCCCTCAAGCTTGGGTTGGGTTCTCACCTCAAGTACAGCCCTAGCATCACAACCATGACGAGCACCTCAAGCATCTCAATCATCAAGCACCTCAAGCATCTCAAGCATCTCAGTCATCAGGCACCTCAAGCACAACAAGCACCTCAAGCATCTCAGTCATCAGGCACCTCAAGAACGTTAGTCATCAAGCACAACAAGCACCTCAAACACCTTAAACTTGGGCCGGGCTCCCACGGGTTCCCACCTCAAGCTCAGCCCTAGCTTACCTAAGGTCAAAGTACTTTTACACTAATTACTGGAGGTCTTCAATGAAGCTAACCCTAAGGTCTTATGCTCCATTGGTTAGCCTTGCTCTTTGATAGGCCATCTCTCATTGTGGCCCCTTTACCATTGGCCCCATGTTGAGATAGATCTATAAGCACATGTCTATATCTTAACCCTTGTTCCCATTTATTCTCCCACATTAAATGATCAGTTTAATATGAGAAAATCATTTGGGTTGGTTAGATATTAGATTTTATGGCATGTGCCACTAGGCCTTTGGCACTACTAGCCCCTACTTAGGTCTAATAGTATATTTGTATACATGTATATATGTATCTATATGAGTGTGTATATATATGTATACATGTAGGTCTCTCTCTCTCTCTCTCTCTCTCTCTCTCTCTCTCTCTCTCTCTCTCTCTCTCTCTCTCTCTCTCTCTCTGTGTGTGTGTGTGTGTGTGTGTGTGTGTGTGTGTCTCTACACCTAGCCTACTTCTAATTTCCCTCTACTTAGGTCTAATAGTATATTTGTATACATGTATATATGTATCTATATGAGTGTGTAGATATATGTATACATGTATGTATGTATCTCTCTCTCTCTCTCTCTCTCTCTCTCTCTCTCTCTCTCTCTCTCTCTCTCTCTCTCTCTCTCTCTCCTCTCTCTCTCTCTCTCTCTCTGTGTGTGTGTGTGTGTGTGTGTGTGTGTGTGTCTCTCTACACCTAGCCTACTTCTATTTTCCCTCTCTATCTACCTTACTTAGAGAGATAGAGGTGTGTAGATTAGGTAGAGATGCATTGTAGAAAGAGAGATAGATAGATGCAATTAGTACTTACAAACTAATCTCTTGTATATGTTGAACGTGAAATTTCCCATTGGGTAGCAGACCCCACATTCTTCCTTTTGTTGTTCATGTCGCAATTGGTCCCTAGAACTCAACTCTTAAGGTGGTAAGTACAAGCAATGGATTTAGGATAATCTGTTGTTAGTTAAAAGCGAGCTTGAGTGTAACTTTCTTGAACTATTATTTGAAGGCATGCCCCTCCTATGGTTATGGTGCCGGGGCCAATCCATCTACTCAAGTTTATCAGCCAGTGGTAGATCAAGGCCTGCAACACGCACTCACTTTACAAAAGGAGTATGTGTGTTCAATGCAAGGATTGTTTGGCTGCTATACTCCATAGTAGCTAGCGGCCTAAGGTCTTTCACACCAAACCACATCATAGAGGAGTCAAGGAGGGACTCCATACGTCTATAGGCTCACACCAATAGCACCTTCTTGTCGATCCACCCCCCTTCCATCACAGGGACCCACCCCCTTCCATCGCAAGAACCCACACCATTCCATTCAGCTCCTATTTGGTTTGAGCCTCATTGATAGTCAATGGGTGGTCAATGAATGTCTTCCAATAGTGCACGACGGTGTTCATCTCAGGTTAGTGTGAACGTAGTGATAGGTGGAGCGACAAGGGCTCTTGTTAAGACACTTCTTTTGGTGGTAGAGGGGGGGGGGGGGGGGGGGGGGGGGGGGGGGCGTCACCTATTTTGGAGCATTTTTTTCCAACCATAGAGGACAAGGCCACTAACACACTATTGCCAAATATTCATGGGTGCTACAATAAGGTCAAGTATGTTGGCGAGGTCAATTTTAGCAGTGAACAAGGAAGGGCATTTTGGAACCAACCACAAATTCTTATACACTTGGTGTATAAGACTTATCAAATCAAATTCAACTGACCAAATTCCCAATCATACACGCTATGTTGAGGAAATGTTGCATGCTCAATTTTTGCATGCCTCCAATGAGTGTTTCTCAATGCACTGGTTGGAGGCGTATATCAATTTTTTTCTAAAAAGCAAGCAATCAAGTGTATGACACACCACAACCAACCCACCTCGCAAATCCAAAGAGGAGCTATCATGCCGCAAGATCAAAGATGCAGAGCAAGAGTGGGCCATGTAGGAAAAGGGTAAGGAATCGACAATGGGCTCATCCCACACGGACAATATTGTGAATCTCGGTTGAGGCAAACTCCCATGTACTATGGTTTGGGAGGCAAAGTAGAGTGGAAAGATAAATATGTAAGTGTTTTTTAATTGTGCAAGCTCTGTATAGAAAATTTTTTAGCTTATGAAACGTTTTTGGTTATTTTAAACTTAGGAAAATATCACTCTGACCTCTACTAGAGAGATGGTCAATTATTGAAAGACACACATGGAGTTCATTACTTTTGGTGATGGTTGTCGGAAAACCATCATATCTCTTGTGAGCAAGTCGTCTCGGCAATCGGATCTCTACAAGCGGTAAGTGTAGTCAATGAATAGAGGTTAACTATTTATCTAATTGGTTTTTGGTTATTGATTCTATTTGTTGTAGAGTTAGAGCGATCAAACTTGTGTACCTTTTGACAAGGATGAGAAGGACAAGGAAGACGAGGACCTAGATTGATAGATATATTCTTGTAGTCCCTTTTACAACTGCAAATATGGCACACAAACCCTCATGAGTTGTACATATAACTCATTTGGAATTTTGGCTTTAATTAAACTTAAATACTATTCTTTTGTGCTTCAAACTATGCAGGTAAGATATGACATGTAATTTCAAAGTTTATTATCATTTTTTGTACACTTTTCAAAATGCAATTGATATTTGATATGTTTTATGCAAGTCAAAAATAAAGATGCTCACTTTGGCCATCCAATTTTTGAAATTCCTTAACAAAAATATATGTGGTAATTGGAAATAATAATAGACGTGGTAATATTTACAGATAAATATCCGTGTTTATTATCATGCATATTGCTCTTGGACCACAATAGTGCTCTTTGTTGCTGCTATTGTTGCTCACACAATTTTTTCTCTTTCTATTTTCATTTGTTAATTCACGGCAATGTTGGTGGTTCTAGATTTTTCTCTTAATAGTGAATAGGACAAGCGGGTTTCCATCAACATCAGAGAACCATTGATTATCTTTTCACTCTTTCTACTCTCATCGAGGAAAGATGTAAGTAATTGTATTATTGTTGTGTGGACTGCAAGGAGGTAGTCACAATCCATCGAGCGGCAAAAAGCAAGGAAAAAAGAAAGTGTGCAAATGTTATAGTCATATGATTATCATTTAGAAATAATGGTCCTAAAGGATTATTATCACCATTTCAAGTATGTATTTACTTAAGTTGATGGTCAATCAAGCCCTCAATAGCCACCTTGGATTGAGATTTATCAAGGCTTGAAAGTTGAATTGCTAGCAAAATACCATGAGCTAGAATCTGTTCATAGTCCTAACCCAAATCCATCTTCAATAAGATTCTCATCAATATTGGAGCTTCTATGCATGGACAATATTAAGACATTAGCCTATACCAAATATAATGTAAGGCTTCTTCCTACTGTCACACGGAGACAATATTCCCCAATACATTTGCATGCAAGTAAGCAAAAACCTGCAAATTTATGATATTTGGATGAACTTTTTAATGTTTGTATATGAGTTTAAGTTATATACAAGTGACACTTCATAAAACTCACTTGTGGGCACTCAAGGTAGCCTAACAATTGATTCTACACTAGGCAACTTGCATTGCATGTACATGTGCCTGCTAATTCAAGATAAAAAGCCCACAAAAAGAAATCCCCACACACCCTTTTGACACACAGTCATGTCCATATGTAATCACAAGCATAACATAAACTTTGAAGAAAGTATTAACTATCCCAAGCCTCAGTCCCAAGACCTCAAACACCTTCAAAGGTGGACAGAGCTAGCAGGGAATGAGGGTAGGGAAGAGGAAGAAGAAAGATTTCATAGGAGAAAGATTAGTTCCTAACTTGTCATCACTCTTCTGACTAGCATACATAATAGCATAGTAATGAAGATGGATAAGATGGCAAGCTTAACCATTGAAGCATGGCTCTTGGTTGGATTAGCATTCCATAGCCAAGAGTGTTTGTGTAGGCTATCAACCTCTACTTGCTTTGAGAAGGAGAGGAAGCTCTTTCACTTTGCACTTCACACAATGAGAGTGTGTGTGAGTGTGGTGGGACAGTATACCCCCTAAGGAATCCCCCTATTAGCTTTGGTCCACCCCCCGTTTTAGCTCATGCTTGAAGCTCATTGGACCCCTCCAGGGCTAGCCAATCATAAGCAGGAGTCATACCAAGCAACAAGGGTAGTCTTGGGACAAGTGTCCCCCTTTCCCGTGTGAGAGAGAGGACTTGATAAATGCTAAACCAATCAATTAAACCTTCTAAATTATCATTGGACCCCTTGGGTGGCCAACCAATAGGCTTCAGGCACACCATGAGGGCAACATGAGGAGGAACTTGACAAGTGTTCTTTTTGCTTTCTTTGTACTAGGCATGCCTTGTGTGAGTAATTGTGTGTTCTCTCTCATCCCCCCTCATGTAAGGCTTGCCCCCTCCTTGTAGGGATTGGCATTGACTTTTGCACACCTCAATCCACTCAACCTTGGTCCTAGTTCTCACCACAAACTTGGCCCTTAAGCCCCTCAAGCTTGGGTTGGGTTCTCACCTCAAGTACATCCCTAGCATAACAAGCATGACAAGCACCTCAAGCATCTCAATCATCAAGCACCTCAAGCATCTCAAGCATCTCAGTCATCAGGCAACTGGCCCCTCGAACTCAACTCTTGAGGTGGTAAGTACAAGCAATGGATTTAGGATAATCTTTTGTTAGTTAAAGGCGAGCTTGAGTGTAAATTTCTTGAACTATTATTTGAAGGCATGCCCCTCCTATGGTTATGGTGGGGCCAATCCATCTACTCAAGTTTATCAGCCAGTGGTAGATCAAGGCCTGCAACACGCACTCACTTTACAAAAGGAGTATGTGTGTTCAATGCAAGGATTGTTTGGCCGCTATACTCCATAGTAGCTAGCGACCTAAGGTCTTTCACACCAAACCACATCATAGAGGAGTCAAGGAGGGACTCCATACGTCTATAGGCTCACACCAATAGCACCTTCTTGTCAATCCACCCACCTTCCATTGCAGGGACCCACCCCCTTCCATCGCAAGAACCCACACCATTCCATTAAGCTCCTATTTGGTTTGAGCCTCATTGATAGTCAATGGGTGGTCAATGAATGTCTTCCAGTAGTGCACGACGGTGTTCATCTCAGGTTAGTGTGAACGTAGTGATAGGTGGAGCGACAGGGGCTCTTGTTAAGACACTTCTTTTGGTGGTAGAGGGGGGGGGGGGGGGGGGGGGGGGGGGGGTCATGTATTTGTGAGCATTTTTCTCCAACCATAGAGGACAAGGACACTAACACGCTATTGCCAAATATTCATGGGTGCTACTATAAGGCCAAGGATGTTGGCGAGGTCAATTTTAGCAGTGAACAAGGAAGGGCATTTTGGCACCAACCACAAATTCTTATACACTTGGTGTATAAGACTTATTAAATCAAATTCAAAGACCAACTTCCCAATCATACATGCTATGTTGAGGAAATGTTGCATGCTCAATTTTTGAATGCCTCCAATGAGTGTTTTTCAATGCAATGGTTGGAGGCGTATATCAATTTTTTTCTAAAAAGCAAGCAATCAAGTGTATGACACACCACAGCCAACCCACCTCGCAAATCCAAAGAGAAGCTATCAAGCGGCAAGATTAAAGATGTAGAGCAAGAGTGGGCCATGTAGGAAAAGGGAAAGGAATCGACAATGCGCTTATCCCACACGGACAATATTGCGAATCTTGGTTGAGGCAAACTCCCATGTACTATGGTTTGGGAGGCAAAGCAGAGTGGAAAGATAAATATGTAAGTGGTTTTTAATTGTGAAAGCTCTGTATAGAAAAAAATTTAGCTTATGAAACTTTTTTGGTTATTTTAAACTTAGGAAAATATCACTCTGACCTCTACTAGAGAGTGTTACGGCATTAGCCGCACATGCGGTCCTGCGGAGGTCTGGACACTGCAGATCAGGAGTCATGCGGTATGCGACGGCCATAGCGGCAATTCTTTACAGGATATCATGGGACAGGAGTGTCTGCACCGTTCCTAATCTGCGCTGGAGCAGCGGCGGTTGTATATGGAGGGGCATACCTGTCTTTTGATGTAACTCAACCAATCTCTATGATATTCATGGCATCTACTGTTGTAACTCTGTGTCTGGATCACACATGAATGAAGCAAGAGGTGTTCTGTGCTTGCGTACTGTGTACTTACTTCTATTGTCATTCTATATGTTGATGTTCATATAATGTAGTTGCGGGTAATCATTCCCGTAATTTCTATTGCTTCTGTGTGGGCAATAGCCATTACATCTGGTGACCACGATGCGTGATGGACGAGCTACGACGATGAATATGCATTCGCACTAGGTTGCAGGGTCCGCCTAACCCTGTGGTTCCAATTGTAGGAAGACGTCGGAGGAGAGTCGGTTCGGATGAATTTGTTTTTTCTTCACCGCCGCAGATTGAGGATCTGTATATCCATCACCAAGCCCGGTGCGTGGTAGGCGGTTGCGACGAGCGAGGCGTACTCCACGCAGTCAGTCATGTCCTCCTATCGTACGTTCACCCTCACCCACACATGTTGCTCCACCACCGTCTCCGGTAAGCAGTCCAGGGGTATCTCCGCCACTGTCTCCACCTCCTAGTGCTCGTCAACTTTTTCCGGGAGGAGGAGGAACAGCTGGGCAAGGGGTGATGGCTCATCCTCATATTAAGTATAGTCGGTTTCGAGGTCTTTCGAGCGAAGACCCTGATGCACATTTGCGCCAATTCAAAAAAGCTTATGGATTGAATCATCCTAGGGTGGTGATTCCTCTCCATCAACAATTAGTGTTTGAATCTACACTCTCGGGGAAAGCTGTGAAATGGTTGTCCAAATACCCTGATGATCATTTTCAGACGTATGCTGACGGATCCATAGCGTTTCTACGAAGGTTTCGAGCGGAAAAGACAGTCCCTCAACATTTGGAAAAGCTTCGAACACTCCGGCAGAAGTCATTGCCAGTGGAGGATTACGCTGCAAAATTTTGGATGCTTTTGCAGAGGGTACCTCAGGCGCAAAGGCCGGCAGCCGAAGTGCTGAGTGATTATTTTTTGCGGGGGCTCAACAAGCATCTCAGAACGGCTATGGCAACAATGGATAAGGTAACTACTCCACTGGATAATGTAGTCGCTAGGGCTGTAGTAGCAGGAGAGGCTTTAGAGGATAGAGAATCTCCAAAGAAGTCAAAGAAAAAAGACAGGAAGAAATCTCATCACAAGTCGCAAGACAGTGGCAGTGATAGTTCGGAGTCGGAATCCGCAGTATCAGATTCCTCGAACTCAGGCAACAGCGATTCGGGAAAAGAATCGGAAGAGACACCGCGGAAAAAATCCCAGCGTCACGGGAAAGGTGTTTCATCCGGATCGTCGGAATCCGCTGTGGTGGCTAAAAGTCTGAAGGAACTATGGTGTACCCAATGTCGAAATCCGGGCCATGCTGCTCAGGAGTGCGCAATGAATCAGAAGTGGTGTGCGATTTGCACGACCAATACCCATAATACAGTGGAATGTTATTTCAATGGCCGGGGTCATTGGAGTCAAAGGGACTCTTCTACCTAGCAACAACCACAGATAGGGCAGGGACAAGAGCCTGCTGTGGCGATGGCTCATGCTCATACATCAGAGACGCCTGTGCAAGGTCAAGCAGGAGGACAGGGTCAAGGGGGAGGACGAGGTCGCGGAAGAGGTGGCCAAGATCCTAATCGCCCCAAGACATGCCATTTTTGTTTGGGGGATGGACACTGGCGGTCCGAGTGTACTGAAGCTATGGAATACGATCGGAAGAAGTAGGAACGCGCTGCAGGGAAACAGCCTAGTGTGGCTATGGTTCATATTGAAGGACTGGAGGAGTCTGATCCAGTGGTTTCATTAATCACGCAATCGGGTAAAAATGTGGTTCCAACTCCCGATGTGAAGATTCCGGATTGGACGGCTCAGGAAGAAGTGCGGAAAAAAACTGTGTCCTGGTTGCCACAATCCGCACCACCAGTGAAGTCAGCAGGACCATCGACTATGGGCCTGGAAATAAAAGAAGGAAAAGCTGGAAATAACGATGATATTAAAGAACAGAAGGATTGGAATTCAATTTGGAAAGAGGTCCTCACGTCACCAATACAAGTACCTCTGGGGTCATTGCTGAAATTGGTCCCGAATTTCCATAATGCATTGCTGCGACAAACGTCCACTGAGCTGAGGGAATTCGCCATTAGGAAATTTGAAAGTGAGGAGGATGATTCATCCCTGTTGTCGGTGAATAGGATCACGGATACCCACATTCCGGAGCTTTTAGTTAGATACCATGGAACATACATTGACAAGGTACTATTGGATGGAGGAGCGGGAGTAAACATCATTACTCAAGCAGCTTGTGCGCGTTTTGGCCTCAGTGATTTGGAGCCTGCACCCTTTGTAGTCCGCATGGCAGATCAAAGAAGAGTGCAACCAGTGGAATTACTTCGGGGCATTGTTTTGGATGTGGCGGGCTTATCCTTTGTTGTTTCCTTAGTAGTCTTAAATATTGAAGATCATAATCAGGATTATCACATTATCTTGGGGAGACCCTAGTTACGACAAGCGAGGGTAAAGCATAATTGGGAAGCAAATATGCTTACCGTGAAAAAGGATAAAAGGAAAGTGCGGGTGATGTTGGGAACATGTAGACAACCAGTTCAGGCAACATGGGCAGTGATAGCAGAAACAGTCAATATGGTGGAAGGATTAGAAGAGGATGAAGAGGAACAATTTCTAAAAGCTAATCCGGATTTGGTTTCTTTATATCTTGCGGATATTTCTCTAATTCCGAAAGGGAATCCAGTGGGGGTTTCAGGAATTCCAGCAGGAATAGGGGAGCAACAACAGGTGCTTCCAAGTCCTGAATCATTGGAGGACATTATTCAGGAAGAACGTGCGTTTGAGGTGCAAATGGAAAAAATTACAAGGGTTAAAGAAGATGAACTAGACAGGGTCTTTCTGGGGGAGCAAGCGGAGTCGCAGCCCATATACATTAATAAGCAGCTGGAGGCAAGTTTTAGAGATGATTTGATCAAGTTACTGACAGAGTTTAAGGATGTTTTCGCATGGGAATATGCGGATATACAGGGATTGGATCCTAAGTTTTATCAGCATACGATAAATCTGAAACCGGATGCGGTGCCAGTGAAGCAGCACTCATACAGGATGAATCCGAATGTGGCAAAGCAAGTAAAGATGGAAATTGATTGCCTGTTGGAAGTGGGTTTTATTACCTCTATCGATAATCCGGAGTGGATTTCTCCAATTGTGGTTGTACCAAAGAAAAACAAGAAAATCCGAATTTGTGTGGATTACCGGAAATTGAATGCGGCTCTGTTCCAGATCCTTTTCCTCTTCCATTTTTGGATTCCATTTTGGATGATGTAGCAAGACATGAGATGTGTACTTTTTTGGATGGATTTAGTGGATATAATCAAAATCAAATGGCATTACGGGATCAGCCAAAAACAACTTTTATTACCGCATGGGGTGTGTTTGCCTGCACAGTGATGTGGTTCAGATTGCGGAATGCACCTTCCACTTTTCAAAGGGATATGTTCCAAATTTTTGGTCCTTATTTGACGGATTTTATGAGAATTTTTCTGGATGATCTCAGTGTTTTTGGAGCGCAATTGGAGCATTTGAAGCAATTACGGTTATGCTTTATGAAATGCAGAGAGGTAAAATTCAGTTTGAATCCTTTAAAGTGTGCATTTGCTGTTCACAGTGGTAGGCTATTGGGATATATAATTTCTGAAGATGGTATTTCCGTGGATCCGGATAAAATTGCCGCAATTATGGAAGCGCCTCCATCGCAGAACCACAAACAGTGCCAGATTTTCCTGGGTCAAGCTCGTTGGCATGGGAGGCATTTGCAGTTTGTCGCTCATTTGGCAATCCTGATTACTCAGGCAGCTCATGCTATAGATTTTGAATGGACACAGGAATGTGACTTGGCTTTTCGGAGGTTAAAACTTCAGCTATCCAAAGCTCCGATTATGCTTGCACCGAATTGGGGTCAGGATTTTCATGTGTTTGTGGATGTTTCGGATTGAGCTATTGGCAGTGTGCTGATGCAGGAACAAAGTCAAGGATGGTTCCGATCTGTCTATTATGCCAGTAGACGATTATCATCCGCAGAAAGAAATTATTCAGTAACCGAAAGGGAATGTTTAGGGATGATTTATTCCGTGAAGAAATTCCAGCACTATTTGTTGGGCCGACGTTTTTTCTTCCATGTGGATCATTCGGCTCTTTTATACCTGGTAAGGCAACAGAATTTGACAGGAAGATTGGCCAGATGGGTGCTTTTGATGCAGGAATTTGACTTTGAGGTCATACATCAGCCAGGGGCTCAGCATGCGGTGGCTGACTACCTATCCAGGCTAGATTCCGATGAGCCGCCGAACCGGTGTAGCTGATGAATTTTCGGATGCGTCTCTGTTTCTAACAGGAGTAGTTGTAGAGGATATCACAGTTCCGCAACAGGAAAGGGTCATTCCGAGCATCCCATGGACATGGTATGACGAGATGTTTCATTTTCTCGATAGCGGCGAAATGCCTTCCTTCTTGTCCAACCATCAGAGGAAACGTATGGCTATTAGAAGCAGGAATTTTGAGATCATTATGGGAAAGCTCTATTATCGTACGGTGGCAGATGTGTTACTCAGATGTGTGCTACCACAGCAGCAGGAAGCAGTATTAGAGGAAGTCCATACTGGTATTGCGGGAGGTCACTTTGCAGCATTAATCACAGCTCGAAAGGTTCTCCAATCTGGATTATGGTGGCCCACATTGTTTCCGGATGCGAGAAATTATGTGCAATAGTGTGATGTTTGTCAGCGGTTGGGGCAACCTACCAAACGGTCCAGAATTCCTTTTTAGCCAGTTCTGCCCTTGGAGCCTTTTCAAAAGTGGGGTTTGTATTTTGTTGGTCCTTTTAAACCAGTGGTAGCTCACACAGGTAATAAGTATATTTTCACAGCCACGGATTACGCTACCAAATGGGTGGAGGTATGGCCTTTGAGAGATAATACTGCAGTTTCTATGGCGGGATGCTTATATAAGGATATCTTTTCTAGATATGGTTGCCCTATTGAGCTGGTTAGTGATAGGGGAAGTCATTTTTTGAATAAGGTGATGGAGAGAATGCTACGGTTTTATTTTGTATTGCACAGAAAATCTTCTCCATATTATCCTCGGGCGAATGGGCAAGCAAAATCAACTAATAAGCAATTGATTCGGATTTTAACAAAGTTAGTGAATATGAATCGAACAGATTGGGATGTGAAACTTCCTTCCGTCTTATGGGCCTATCAGACAGCTTATAAAGTGGCAACAGGATTGACTCCTTTTAAGTTGGCATTTGGCATGGAGTCAATCACCCCGGTGGAGCATGTGATTCCGAGTATGCAGATGTTGATTGCGGATCGAGGATTTTGTAATTTATCGATTGGATGTTTTGCAGGAACTAGACGAAGAGCGGCTGAATAGCTTTGCGGTGCTGTAGGATCTGCAGTCTAGGTGGAAAAAATGGCTGGATCGCCCGAAAGCACGGCAATTTGTTCGAGGACAGCTAGTCCTTGTCTTTAATTCCCGCCTTGGGAAGATGCCGGGGAAGCTTAAATTACGGTAGTCAGGACCATTCTGGATTTTTCAAGCATGTGGGCCCATCTCTTTTTATTTGTGGGATTTACGGGGGGAGGTTATTTCTGTGCCGATCAATGGTTTCAGACTGCGCCATTATGTTTCACCTACTCCGATTCAGTGCCCCTTTGCTGTGGTACAAGAGCCGGAAGCCGCCCTAATCATGATTGGGGATTCTTTTGCATGCAATCTTGGAAAAGCAGGAAAGGAACTATGATGGTTGCGACACCGTGGATCGCCCTATTTTGGGAACTCATTGTGAGAGGGTTACTATATGCAGACGATTCTTATTGTGTGTCTCCTGTGTAGTGTGTCGCGCGCTCTTAGTTCTATACTCTTTGCTCCTTCATCTCATCACCACCATGACAGCTTCCCTCCTGCAATGTATTCCTTTCACTCCTGTACAGCAGCTAGCGCTTCGACGAGTGGACGCATGGCTGCAAGACTTGTGGCTACGTGTGTTCGTCAACTTGGATTGGCAAGGGATACCAGTTCATCAGTAGGTAGCAGGTTTGATTGAGCAACTGGCTGCTGGCGATATTGTGGTGCTGAATAATCAACAGATTCAGTTGACAGCAGAAAGGATCTCCAGGTGTTACTGTTTGCCCAATGATGGCGCGGTGCATGCCTCTCATGTGATTCCTGCTGCAAATGTCGAGCAAGAGTTTGGCTTGAAAGTAAAAGGGGAGTATAAGCTTTCAGGGTTGTCAGATGTAGCAACCAAGTATGCATATCAATGGTTTCTCGAGGCGATTTGGCTACAAGCCAAAACCTATACCATTTCGACCCGAGCAAGAAATGTTTTGCATTCGGCCAACTTTGGGCCAGTAGCTTGGGCAGCGGTTGTCAGAGAACGACTGCTGCTGGCAGAGTGCCAAAGAGTGATGGCACAATTGGGGAGAAATACCCCAACCAATACAAAAGTTAGCCAACTTCTCACATTGAATTTTCCTTTAAGAGAAGTTTTTCCTCTCGCCCTGCGTCCTCTCTGCCACTTTGAAGATGATCGATTGGTGGTCCAAGGGACTGTTGCTCCTTTGTCACAAACGCAAAGTTTGGCAGTGCCTGTTGAGAGGGAAACACAGCAGTAGCCTGTTGGCACTGGGGATTTGCCAGGTCCATCAATGGCAGTGGTATCCTCTGGAGCCCAGGAGATGGCCACTGCAGGTGCAAGATCGGCAAACCGCAAGCGCGGCAGGGAGGAACAGCAATTTTGTACACCACCTCCGGCGACTGCATCTCTTGTTTCGGAGGATTTTGCGGTGGCACGCTGGCGCCGCCGAATGTAGGAGAGAGTGGCAAGCGCTACTCTACTGAGGACGGGCTCTCCGGTTGCGGATGTTCCCACTCAACCGGAAACTTCTGGCATTACCAATGCGGCTGCCTCGATGGGAGGTACTCTTCCCGCAGCGCTACCTTGGGAGGCTACGGCAGCAACCCCTGCTGACCATTACAGGCATGCGGCACTTTTTTGTGTAGACTTGCAGAGTCTATTCGTGTGGCCTGGCCAGCCCCCGCCACAGAGGGAAGAGTAAATGAGCTGGAAGCGCATGTAGCGGCCTCGCAGACTCGCATTGCCGAGTTGTCTACTCAAAATGAAGAGTTGACTGCCACAACTCGCCAGCAAGGGGCAAAAATACAAATGTTACGAGGGGCTAATGCCGAGTTTGTGGCCTCTATTCAACAAGAACTTCTTCAGTTGAGAACGCAGCATAGCCTGGCCTCATAATTAGCCTCGCACCCTGGTGATGTAATGATCAATATGAATGACTTGGATGCGTTGGCAGTGGAGATGCAAGAAGATCTCCATGGTTTTTTGGATAATCAACTACAAAGCAGGAACACACTCTTAGCTACTAGGTGAGAGCACAGCCACCCACTCAGCAGGTTGTGGTGCAACAACCTGAGTCATCCAATATTGATAGAGATAAGAGTGTTGTTCCCGAGGGTTTTGATGTTGCTGATTGGGCACAAGCTACAGAGGATTGTGCTGAAGCCCAGGCTCATGTATCTCGTTTGCAAAAAATGATTCGTCGATTTCATAAGGAGCGGCACAGGGTCTGTTTTTGGGTGGAGACCTTGGCTCATTCTTTTTCTCTCAGTCTACCACCTTGCCCTCCATTTTGGTCTTCTCTTAATAGATACCTTTCTCGCTATTATCCTTTACATACACCTCTTGCTCCTTTGCCACAGGCGCCTCAATCTATTTCTTTGCCAACGCAGTTTATTCCTCGAGCTCCTTGGCTGGAACATATTGAGATAGATCCACATTTTTTGGATGAGGTCTATCGGGCACATACTGCAGATTTTAGAGTCTTTGGCTACATTGATATTTCCTCTTCACCAGAGCAGGGTGCAGATCAACAACCAGAACAACCGGAACCTTCCAACCGGAGAGGCTGAGTGTGGGTTCGCGCAATCCACCGTGCGTGCCAGGTGTTACGGCATTAGCTGCACATGCGGTCCTACGAAGGTCTGGACATTGCGGATCAGGAGTCATGCGGTATGCGGCGGCTTAGCGGCAGTTCTTCACGGGATATCATGGGACAGGAGTGTGTGCATCGTTCCCGATCTGCGCTAGAGCAGCGGTTGTATATGGAGGGGCATACCAGTCTTTTGATGTAACTCAACCAATCTCTATGATATTCATGGCATCTACTGTTGTAACTCTGTGTCTGGATCACACATGAATGAAGCAAGAGGTGTTCTGTGCTTGCGTACTGTGTACTTACTTCTATTGTCATTCTATATGTTGATATTCATATAATGTAGTTGCGGGTAATCATTCCCGTAATTTCTATTGCTCCTGTGTGGGCAATAGCCATTACAGAGAGATCGTCAATTATTGAAAGACACACACGGAGTTCATTAATTTTGGCGATGGTTATTGGAAAACCATCATATCTCTTGTGAGCAATTCGTCTCGGCAATCGGATCTCTACAAGCGGTAAGTGTAGTCAATGAATAGAGGTTAACTATTTATCTAATTGGTTTTTGGTTATTGATTCTGGTTGTTGTAGAGTTAGAGTGATCAAACTCGTGTACCTTTTGACAAGGATGAGAAGTACAAGGAAGACGAGGACCTAGATTGATAGATATATTCTTGTAGTCCCTTTTACAACTGCAAATATGGCACACAAACCCTCATGATTTGTACATATAACTCATTTGGAATTTTGGCTTTTATTAAACTTAAATACTATTCTTTTGTGCTTCAATCTATGCAGGTAAGGTATGACATGTAATTTCAAAGTTTATTATCATTTTTTGTACACTTTTCAAATGCAATTGATATTTGATATGTTTTATGCAAGTCAAAAATAAAGATGCTCACTTTGGCCATCCAATTTTTGAAATTCCATTTAACAAAAATATATGTGGTAATATTGGAAATAATAATAGACGTGGTAATATTTACGGATAAATATCCGTGTTTATTATCATGCATATTGCTCTTGGACCACTATAGTGCTCTTTGTTGCTGCTATTGTTGCTCACACAATTTTTTCTCTTTCTATTTTCATTTGTTAATTCACGGAAATGTTGGTGGTTCTAGACTTTTCCTCTTAATAGTGAATAGGACAAGCGGGTTTCCATCAACATCAGAGAACTATTGATTATCTTTTCACTCTTTGTACTCTCATCAAGGAAAGATGTAAGTAATTGTATTATTGTTGTGTGGACTTCAAGGAGGTAGTCACAATCCATTGAGCGGCAAAAAGCAAGGAAAAAAGAAAGTGTGCAAATGTTATAGTCATAAGATTATCATTTAGAAATAATGGTCCTAAAGGATTATTATCACCATTTCAAGGATGTATTTACTTAAGTTGATGGTATCAAGCCCTCAATAGCCACCTTGCATTGAGATTTATCAAGGCTTGAAAGTTGAATTGCTAGCAAAATACCATGAGCTAGAATCTGTTCATAGTCCTAACCCAAATCCATCTTCAATAAGATTCTCATCAATATTGGAGCTTCTATGCATGGACAATATTAAGACATTAGCCTATACCAAATATAATGTAAGGCTTCTTCCTATTGTCACACGGAGACACTATTCACCAATACATTTGCATGAAAGTAAGCAAAAACCTGCAAATTTATGATATTTGGATGAACTTTTTAATGTTTGTATATGAGTTTAAGTTATATACAAGTGACACTTCATAAAACTCACTTGTGGGCACTCAAGGCAGCCTGACAATTGGTGCTATCTAGGCAACTTGCATTGCATGTACATGTGCCTGCTAATTCAAGATAAAAAGCCCATAAAAAGAAATCCCCACACACCCTTTTGACACACAGTCATGTCCATATGTAAAAATTTACAAACATTGGGTGTTTAAAAATGTGTGTAACATAGTTTGCCAAACCCCAACTCTACTAGAGCATTCATGCTCAACAGTAGCCAATAAGTGATTGCTACTATCCACTAGGATCCCATTTAATTTTCTTATGGACATGTGAAAAATGCGTTGGATGTACAAGTATCTTCTCATAACTTACATCATAACAAAAAGGTACCAATACACATAAAAACATGGATATATTATGCATAGAAAACATGATACTACATGAAAACTTTATGCACCATGCAAGGCCATTACATGCCTCAACATAATACAATGTCCCACCATGAAAACTTGTAAACCAAGATACCAAGGGACTTTCTTTCTTGACATCAATCATTCCCTCCTTCTTATGCAGTTGTACATGGCATATAGCATCACAAGAAGCATATCTAGACTTTGATTGTACATTCTCCAAGTCTAAGAACATGCTATTGACCATCAAAGGATGATTTTGAGGCATATAATCAATAAAATAAGGTTAAAAATCAGTCCAAGAACTCTCTACAAAAAGAGCATATACCAACCTTATTCTCATGTAAGAGCCCATGCCACTAGTTAGACAATTTTTAAACATGATAGCGGCCACATTATTAATCTTATCCTTCTTCGCATTGTTTTCTCTTTCAAACTCTTCAAAGCATGCATATACACCATCATCATGAGACGTATGGTGATATAAATCCATTTTTGACACATCCTCTTCCAAATCACATTCCTTATCTTGCAACATCTTATCAACCACACAATCTTCATTGAAATGCTTCATGACATGAGAACCCACATTTTCTTCTTGTGCACAAGATAATTCAACATTACCAACCTCTATCAAGGTCCTCTCTTCTTCACATAGTTTATCATCTATACAATAGTCTCTATCATCAAGTATGTATCCTTGAGAAGCTACACTCACATCTTTATGCATAATCTCAACAACATTGGCATGCATGTTAATGGTTAAATCCATCAAAGAGGATACATTTTGATCATTTAAAATGTCACTACCTGGTTCACCTTTCTTTGCATCATCCCTTCAATTCATGTGCTCGTCCTTTTTGTAGTATATATGACTTATTGTCCTCAATACCACTAACGTCCATAGCATGTAGTCATCCTTATTAGCCCATTTATAATCCATACATTCTTATATATGTGCTTCCTCAATCTTGAATGTCAAATCACCAATCCTCAAAACCACAGGATGTGTACTTTCTGCTAGGTCAGGTAGATCATCCTCATTTTATAGCCTATCACATTTGTCCAAATCCATACAATTGCCTCCTACAAGCCTTTTACCAAAGGTAAATAAAGAATCTCTTATCTTCTCCCAACTCTTCCAATTTTTTTCAACACTTTCCTCCGACACAATATTTCTCACCACTCTTGTAACTTAAAACTTATCATATCTGCAAGCATCTGCAAATAAGAAACCCTTTGTCCTATCATCTTTCACATCATAGTCTTAAAAATACTTCTTCACAAGCTTTGATGTAGTCCTTGAACTCTTGAAATCTTTTAAGCATTATCTTGTACCTGCTTTCTACAACATAAAGGTCACTTAAGATTGTTCCTCTGTGGGGGCACCAAAACACTATTGGGAAAACAAGAACTAGGGGCACCTTCATAGCAATGTCTCCCAATCATGCTCAAGACACAAATTCAGAAACAAAAACCGTATCAAAAGAAATTCCAAAACGCCACATCTCAAATTTATGATCCCTTGGGAATTTACAAGCATATGCCCACCCAAAAGACCACCGCAAAAACTAGGAAGCACCTGCCCTGGCATAAATTTACAACACATGTTAACCAATGCACTTAAGGAAAAGAGTTTCTTCCTTAACCAATTGATTCTTGAAAACCACAATTTTGAAGTATATATACACCACCAAACATGCAAACTCCCTCTACACCAAACTGCCTGTGAGCTGCCATATCATGTACCCTGTGGGAAACAGACTGTAACTCCTACACCACAATTCCAAAAGGGATGCTTTCAAACCTCAAAAGTTCTTTGCATTTTTTGCAACAAAATTTTTTAGTAACAAAATTTTCAAATCCATGCACCTCTATGTGCAAAATTGGCACGAACAACAAGCTGCCATGGCCCAATTACACATAGAAAGGGCTAGTCGAGGGCAAAAAATTGCATAAAAAAGCATGAAGAAGGCACAACAAGAAAATTCTTGTAATTTTATATATTTGGCTAATTTTTTTCTTTTTTTTGTAGATGAGTTTAAGCTATATACAAGTGACACTTCAAAAAACTCACTTACAGGCACTTAAGGCATCCTCATAGCTAGCGCTACACTAGGCAACTTGAATTGTATGTACATGTGCCTGCTAAAGCAAGCTAAAAAGCCTACAAAAATAAATCCCTACACACCCTTTTGACACACACAGTCATGCTCATATGTAAAACTTTACAAAATATGGGGTGTTCAAAAATGTGTGGAACACCGTAAACAGCTATGAATGAGCATTACCATAGAGAGCATACATCAATGCCAATAACACATATGGAAATCCAAATTACTCTTAAAAAATCATAGAACTATTGATAATGGAAATGTGTAACTTGTCTCGCAACAAAATATCTCTTTGTCTTGCTCTCTACAATGCCAGAGAGCGTGTGAAAATCTGTTGTTTGATGTCAATGCGGATTCCAAGTATCATTCCTCTATGGAAGCAGGGATTTAATATTTATATAATCACATTAAATTTATGTGATTACTGAGTGTTATTGTCATATTTACATAATTACAATTTACATTATCACAATCAACTCGGTATAGGGTGACCTATTAACCAAAAACCCCGTAGAGCTTTTACCTTTCCTAGCCGGCCGTAGAGAAAAAACAAAATACAATTGGGCTTGTTGATGAAATCTGAAAGACCAAAGAACCTTAATAAAAAGGTAGTCCTCGATAGGCCCACAAGGTAGCATTTTCAGAGCCAGAGAGGGAGAAAGATAGGGGGGGGGAGGTAAGTGTGTGTGATTGACAATGACCTTTGTAGGCACATCAAGAAGAGATAGAGAGAGAGGAGGGGGTCGTGTGGGAGCATGCTCTGCATCATAATGGCATAATGGGTGGTAGGAGCAGAGTATGTGACTACACAACCCGTGTGTTTATGTTGTGTGGGCATCGTGTGGTAGCATGCCTTGTGTCGTATTGTACAACAATAATAGGGTACCTTACCACACAACGTGGATGCGTGCGGTGTTACCTGTTCTATGGAGTGATGCTTACCACAGGGGCCTCATCTTGGTTACGCAAGGATTATGATATCCTTGTGATAAGTATTGGCTCGAATTATGGGTACCATGTCGGTAACACGGAAATATTAGTATCATTATGGTGAGTCGACTTCCCTTCCCCATGCAAAAATATATATATGAGATTCGATTGGCAATATGGCCATATGATGTTCATATTAAAACTTTTTCTACTCTTTAGATTTGAGCGGCCCTTGGTCGGTAAAACGACTAATGTGTGTCACTTGTTAAAAGCATGTGTTTATGCATAAATGCGGTGTTCAGGTCATTGACCCGGCTTTATGAATGCCATATAAATTGTATGTACATGTATATATAGTGTTTTTTTGAGTATTTTGTGCGAAAATTTTCATAGTGTCCATAAAGAGTATTTTGTTTACAAATTTTCATAATGTTTATATTGAGTGTTTTTGTCAAAGTATCTTGTATCAAAACACAATGTATCTATAAAAAACAAAAAAAAATCTAATTATGTAACAACTATCTGTTGAATTATTTCTCAACCATCTTTATTATGTTTACACTAGTTTGGTACCAAAAAGAACATTTAAGTGTCTTTTTCTCACGAATTTAAATATAATGGTACCTGAAATCTAAAATACATCTCAAGAAATGCTTTTGCAAACTTATAAAATGTTATCCAAAGTACTCTTAAAAAGTATAACCCGTCACTTTTGCACACAACTTCAATAATCAACTCAAAAGGGGCACCTTCGCAAAACAACAGTCAATGTTTCAATAAAATTCATACTTTAGTCTAAGAAAAAAATGAGCAAGGTGCATGCAATAATAGATTGTAACTACTTATATGTTTTTTTGGCATTCCTCCAATCAATTACCACATGAAACATTTAATTCATCTAAATTTGCAATCTCTTATGTTGCATATATACTGCATCGACAACTCCATTACATAGGTGATACTATTTGATGGTTATGCAAGCCACATTTGTTGATTTATGTCATATCCAAAAACTGTGCATGTTGTATTTTTTTTTAACTCAAATATTAGTTTTAAAATAAAGTCAACTTTTGATTTTTTCATTCATCTCACCTATTTGTATATAAATACCTCATATGGATACAATTGAAAAATCTATATACACACTTTCATTAGTTTTAAACAGCAGTGTTTTTCTTGCAAGAAATTATGCACTATAGAATTTGAAACCTTGCAAAATGATGGGTATTGGCATATAGATGCATTATAAACCTTAAGTTTTACCTTGAAATCTATGCAAAATCTTTTTTTAATGAGAAGTTATGTTCAATTCATGAAATTTCTATTAAAATTTTACTAAATTTTTATGATTTTTCTATCTTAAAAATTATCACCATAATTCTAATTTGGTATCAGTATGATTTGGTGCTTTTTTATCAAAGTTGAGAATTGCAAACATAACAGGAATCATTATGTGATATGCATCCATTACACTCCTCCACCAAGCAGGCTTGTTTCTGGATCCACGTAAACTCGTAGTCTTCTCTTTCACTTGTTCAGACTCGTCAAGCTGCCACTAGTCAAATTTCGTGCAATCGCAAGTATCAGTTACAATGCACTTATTGCCTAGGAGTGATTCCAATGTGTAATAGTGCATGCAAAATCGAGTATCACAGGCGATTTCAACATAACGTATGACATGCGCATCATGTATTAATCGAGCACTCTTTGTCGTTTCAAAATGAACTTCACAACTTGACGGGTGACATCAATTATTTTGGCAAACCATGTAGTTTCTTCACTAGTATACCATTTTTTTTAGCAACAAGTTTACACTATGCGTATTGCAACCATTGGCATAAATCAGTAGTAGAAAGCATCTTTTTATTATGTTACTAGCATTTTTGTAATTCAATCTTTACATTGTCCATGACTACCTCAATGACATGTTCAACACCTTTTTTTACAATTAAAATGATCAAGGCCTCATCAATATATTTATCACTTTTGATAGCATGGAGCTGTCAATAGCTTTTATAAGCATCTCTCATATTGGACAGACCAACATAACATTGATCAATGATCTTCTTTGAACATTAGACCAACCATCACTAGCAATTGTGCATCCTGAAAGCAATATATTTCCAAGAATTATTTTGGAAACACACTCTTTTACTTCGATGCAATATTTGTCCACGAGATCATTTCGTATCGTGTGATACAAAGGGCTAAAAATCTTGGACTGTGCTCATTGATTTTCTTCCAAGCATGTTTCCAATGATGACTGTCAACCATGACTAATGCACTTCTGGTGAAGAAAATTGATTTTGCAAGCGCATTTTGTGGCTCTTCTAGCATCTGTATTTGAAAGCTTTGATACAATGATTTTTGTCGCATTTGCCCAAGCCTAACCTCGTTGTGGCGCTCAAAAGAAACACTGCTTGATATTGTGTCTCCACCCGCATGTTGTTATGTAGTGTTCATTGGTATTACCACATGATTATCATGATTTACACCCTTCTTCACAAGCTCTTATCTCAAACACTTTGCAATTGTGGGTGCCTAAGAATGTATGCATTTGCGACAATTCTTTGTAAAGCTACCCAAAAAATGTTCCCTACTACTTGGAGCCTCGCCTAATTTTGTGGTGAAGCATAGTTTACATTGCCACTCTAATATATATCAACCGCATATGTTATGAGAAAACTCTCCCTCTTTACCAAGTGCTTTTTTGTTTCTTTCCTGACTATACGTACTACTAGTTGTGCCGCCATTTTTGTCCATTGCTTGCAATTATAGATGAAGGCATAAGAACTACATATTCACTTGTAAAAACAATATTTCAATATATATTAAAACTAAAAACTTCATTAAGAAAGAAATCAAATTTACACATTGTGCGATTTACAAACAATATGACACATTTTATAAAATCATATTATCTTTATATCAATGATGGTAAATTTTAATATGCATTCCCTTTTTTTCACATGTAACAAAGAATAATCAACTCTTGAGTCTTCAGACATGGTAACAATGATAATTTATTACAAAATACAAACAAAAATATCAATACATATGATTTCAATCTCATGCAGCAATAATCTTTCACAGTATGCAATGCACAGTCTATCTAGCATTATGCATAAAACAAAACTATGAATTCAATTACACACTTGAGGATTACTTTTATACACTATGTGATTTACAAACAATAAGACACATTTGTAAAAATGACATTGTCTATATTTAGTGGTGTTAAATTTTATTATTTGCTCACTTATTTTCACATGCAAAAAATAATAATCAATTTGGACATCGTAATGATGATAATTATTTGCAAAACACAAAAAAAAATATTGCTATGTACATGATTTCAATCCTATGCACCAACAATCTTTCACAATACACAATACACTCTCTATCTGACATTATGCACAGAACAAAACTATGAAATCTTCAATACAATTACACACTTTTATCCAATCAAGGATTGTAGCCCCCCCCCCCCCATACATTCCATTAAATATATAATAGCTATTTTCATCCAATTAAGGATTGTAGCTCTCATATTGTGCAATGAAAAACAACATCAAGTAAACCCTAGTATAGTGTGAACTGCAAGACTTCAAGGATCTTTATATATCTGGTACACTAGTACAAGACATCCAACCCTTGACTAACGACTCAGTTTTAGTATATATTCATCTTCTAAAACCAACTTTAGTCCCTGTATGGACCAGTGCCTTTGTTGCAATGAGCATGACCCTAATTAAGAGATCCAATTTTTTTAACATCATATCTTTGTCTTAAGTCAAGGATTTTAATTTTTTAGCATGTGGTTACCATATTAAGAATCGCGTTCAGCCTAGAAATAGGACCTGTGACTCTATAACCTTAGGTCAACTCAAAAAGAGAAATAATTGTATTCGATGCAAGGATACACTCCCCAGGGGTCTGCCTAGTCAAAAGGCTTAAAATTGCAGAGTTTTTACTATATACAAAAAGATCCGTCATGCTTTTTTATTTTCTCATTAGGCCCACCGGCGGGCTATGACAAAAGCCCGGTGGTCTAAGGTGGTTTTTAAAAATTAACATGAGGGTTATGTTAATATTTAACTTGATTACGTGTTTTTGATGTGTAATCACTCAATGTTATTAACATGTTCACATGTCTGTGATCATGTTAATGAAATCCCTGTATGGAATAGGCCACCTCACCCATGCATGTCATAATAACTAATATCTAATTCTCCTAAATGATTTTCTCATGTTAAACTGATAATTTAATATGGGGAAGTAACAGGGGAGAAAAAGCTAGAATATTGGTTAAGCTGGCAGACCGGCCACCCACAGTAGGGATCCAAAGGGGGGGGCATCTACAAAAGAGAAATGTGCAACAATGGGCTTCAAAGACCCTAAGGTTCAGCCCATTAAGACTTCCAAAATGCTAAGGTTTCAAAATTCAAAGGTTATGTCCAATGGTCCAACCCTAGGGAAAAATGGATGCTTTGAGTGTACACAAAAGTCTTTGCAAGTTCCTACATAAAGGGGGCAAGCCCTTTTAGTAGGAGATATGAGAGAAACACACACACACACACACACACACACACACACACTCCTAGGCTCCCTTTTAGTAGGGGATATGAGAGAAACACACACACACACACACACACACACTCCTAGGCTCCCTTTACACAAAGGGAATAGGGGACGCATGTCAGCTCCCTAGCCCAATTGCCCACAAGGTGCACTCAAATCCTATTGGATGTCCATAGAGGTAGACCAATGAGACTTAGGCTAGAGTAAATCTATTTTAATTCATTTAAAAACACTTGATAAAAGAACCAATAAGAATTAAAATCTCTAGAAGACTATTGGACAGTCTCCCAAGGGGTCCAATGAGCATTCAGCATCCCAATGGCTTGCTTGATTCCTATTGGCTAGAAGACAAAGGGGTCCAATGAGAGTTTAGTTTCATTATTTAATTACCTAAAGCTCTCACAAAAGGGGAAAGGGGGACACGTGTCACAAGTCTATCACTTATGCTTCTCAATTATGATTGGCTAAGCTTTGCAGGATCCAATGGGGTGCCAGCAAGAGTAATTTGCAGAAGGGGTCGACCAAGAGAGAGGGGGGGGTGATTTTGGCAAGGCATTATCACACACACACTCACACAATCTCATGTGTGGATCAAGAAGACTCTCTCTCTCCTTCTCAAGCTTTAATGGAAAGCTCATCATCTACTCCAAGCTTGTGAGAAGGGAGGCCTACACCAAAAACTCTTGGCTTTGTGATGCAAATCCAACCAAGAGCCAAGCTTCAATGCATGCTCATCTCCTCTACCATGCTAATTACTAAGCTATGCTAAGATTTTATGAGTGATTATGTGAGGAGATAGACTTCTTTCTCGTAAGACTACTCCTCCTTCCTCTCAATCTACTCTCATACCTCGCTAGCTCTCATCATTTTCGAAGGTGTGTGAGGTCTTGCGTCTGAAACTGTAAGGTTTCCAGTTTCGAAACCTTAAAAATTGTACAAAGTTTGTAAAATTAACTTGAAAACCACTGTTGAAGGATTCATTCATGGCTAATATTGGTATTTTTGGAATCATAAGCAGAGCTTTATTATGGTTAGTAATTTTCAGAATCAGAATTCGATAAAAACTGAAAACGTTACAGGCCCTAGAAGGTTGCACTAGGAATTCAATTAGTTAATAAAAATTGGATGATTTCAGTAATGATTATTAACAAAGACTCTCTTATCCTAAGGTTCTAGAATTAACTGATATTCCAATTTTCATCATTAGAAATCAGTAAAATCAACCAAAATCGATTCTGGAAGGTATGGGGGCAGTGTGGAGCTGGGGAGAACCTGCTAGAGACTGATATAGCAACAATTGGCGCCATCTTCAAGCTGGGGGCCTGCTTGGGGTGTCAAAACCTGCCAGGAATAGCCCGGGGCCCAGAAAAACTATAAAAAGACCTCCTTTTCTTCATAAAAATTTAGACTCGGAACCTTGACACTCTCTCTCTCATCTAGAGGGACGGTTACGCAGAAATCACTAAAGATTAATCTCTAGTTGATTAAATTAAACGGTAATTAGCCTAATCCTTCTTAATTAGCAAGGCTAGATTAATCTATTTTCTTAATAAATTAAAGATTAGGCCTATGTATACTCATAAATCCTCTCTTAATTAAATATTCTCTGCTTTTGAGTAATTTTTATAATTAAATTAGCAGAATTACATTGTTTTGTAGAGAAAATTAAAGGGAAAAATAATCAAATTGATTCAAAATGATTTGAGTTATGTATTAGAAATTAATTATATGTTAGGAAAACCGTGATAATTATTTCAAGCTCAGATAATTAGTTTACCTAATTACTTTAGCATAATTACTCTATTTTTAGGACAAATTAAATGGAGGAAATTAGCAAATTGATTCAAATTACTTTGAGTTATTTATCAGAGATTAATTACATGTTAGGAAACCTGTGATAATTATTTCAAGTTCAGATAATTAATTTACCTAATTACTTTAGAAGAATTACTCTGTTTTTAGGACAAATTAAATACAAAAAATTAGCAAATTGATTCAAAAATGCTTTAAGTTACTTATCAGAGGTTAATTACATGTTAAGGAGCTTGTGATAATTATGTCAAGTTTAGATAATTAATTTACCAAATTATTTTAGAAGAGTTACTCTATTTTTAGAACAAATTAAAAGGAAAAAATTAGCAAATTGATTCTAATTACTTTGAGTCATTTATCAAAGGTTAATTACATGTAAAAAACCCCATGATAATTATTTCAAGCTCAAATAATTAATTTACCTAATTACTGTAGCAAAAGTACTCTATTTTTAGGACAAATTAAAAGGGGAAAATTAGCAAATTGATTTAAAATGCTTTGAGTTATTTATCAGAGGTTAATTACATGTTAGGAAACTCGTGATAATCATGTCAAGCTCAGATAATTAAGTTACCTAATTACTTTAGCAGAATTCTTCAGTTTTTAGGACAAATTAAATGGGGAAAACTAGCAAATTAATTCAAAATGATTTGCGTTATTTATCAGATGTTAACTATATGTTAGGAAACCTATGGAAATTATTTCAAGCTCAAATAATTAAGTTATCTAATTACTTTAGCCAAATTACTCTGTTTTTAGAACAAATTTAAAAGGGAAAATTAGCAAATTAATTCAAAATACTTTGAGTTATGTATCAAAGATTAATTACATGTTAAGAAACTTGTAATAATTATGTCAAGTTCAGATAATTAATTTACCTAATTACTTTAGCAAAATTAATCCGTTTTTAGGACAAATTAAAAGGGAGAAATTAGCAAATGGATTCCAATTTCTTTGAGTTATTTATCAGAGGTTAATTACACGTTAGGAAATCGATGATAATTATGTCCAGCTCAGATAATTAATTTACCTAACTACTTTGGCAGAATTACTCTATTTTTAGGACAAATTAAAAGGGGAAATTAGCAACTTGATTCAAAATGCTTTGAGTTATTTATCAAGGATCAATTACATATTAGAAAACCCGTGATAATTATTTCAAGCTTAGTTAATTAAGTTACCTAATTACTTTAGTAAAATTACTCTATTGTTAGGACAAATTAAAAGGAAAAAATTAGCAAATTGATTTAAAATACTTTGAGTTATTTTTTAGAGGTTAACTACATGTTTGGCAACCTATGGTAATTATGTCAAGCTTAGATAATTAATTTACCTAATTATTTTAGCAAATTTAATCTATTTTTAGGACAAATTAAAAGTGAGAAATTAGTAAATTGATTCAAAATGATTTGAGTTATTTATCAGAGGTTGATTAGATGTTAAGCAAATTATGATAGTTATGTCAAGCTCAGATAATTAATTTACTTAATTACTTTAGCAAAATTACTCTATTTTTAAGACTAATTAAAAGGGAGAAATTATCAAATTGATTTAAAATCTTTGAGTTATTTATGAGAGGTTAATTACACCTTAGGAAAACCTTGATAATTATGTTACCCTCATATAATTAGTTTACCTAATTATCTTAGTAAGATTATATTATTTTTAGGGGAAAATAGTAAATTAATCCAAAAACCTTTGATATAAATATTAAATGTAGAACACACCTTGATGAATCCGTGATAAATACCCCAACCTGAGATAAATAGTTTAAGTATTTATCTTCAATAAAAGTAACCGATTTTGCGTATAAAATAGAGAAAGAAAATTAGTAAATGAATTTATCTAATTACCAAATAAATACTGAGGTCCAAAATCACTATTGAAGGGTGGGAAAATTACCTCAGCATAAATGGTTGGTATAACAAATTACTATTAGTAAAATTCTGCCTAAATTAGACCATAAGTATAGAAGGGAAAGGTTATAAATCAAATTTATGAAAATTCCTAGAAATAGAACATATTCAATTGCAATTTAGGATGAGTAATCCATTAGCCGATAAAAATTTATAATTTACTAAGGCTAAAATGGAATATAGATCAAGGATAAATCTAGTTAAAGGGCTTCCCAAATTAAATGGTAATTATGGAAAATTACTTATAGCATAAAGAAGTTAGGGGAGGAATATCTCATCAAATTAACTATCAAGGATACCTACTTACTCCAAAAATCTTTATTTTTGAGTGAAAAAGGAAAAAAGAAGATTATTCAATTAAACTTCTAATCGATTAAGTCTTTTTATAAAGCTGTCGACATGGCTCCAAAGAGAACCAGGGGAAATCCTCTTACCAAGGAAGAGGATGTTAGCAACAAAAGAAACAAAGCCACTAATGACCATGAGGCTAGGCCTAGCCATAGGCCAACGGAGGAAAGTCTACGGACTCCCACCCAATAGCATATGGACGAGCAGTCCCAGGTGGATTTCTATTTTGTTCACTTAAAATCTTTTAAAGTTCATTTTTAAGTTAACATTGCATACGTAAGGTTAGGAATGATAAACTGGCTGTAAATGGAAGATAACTTCCACGAAACCAACGAGCAATGATTGTAAGTAAGAAAGAAATGATTGGATTATGATTGATTGATCTAGGAAAGAAATGTTTGACCATCCTTAATACAGCTTGTCTCAAGACACTTCTGATTCCTTGGAAATATTTTACTCCAAGTAATGATAGCGATACCATCATGGATGAGTCGGTTTCCTCAGCACGCGTGGAGTCTTTACCCCGTACTTGTTTATGTTTGTGAATATTACTTTCAAGTTCCTAGAGGAACCGCCCGGTTGCATGGGCAGCCGGTTGGCGTATGGGCGCCCGGACTTTGGGTGATAGCTTTTCCACACCGGTTTTTATAAATAAGGAATGGGTGCCGTTTTTTCACCCCTGTATAGGTGGTCTTGAGACAAGCCAGTACTGGTCAGAGATACTTCAGAATGACAGTACCTTGTCTTAAGTCTAAAGATGTTTGTTTGTTGAAAGAATGTCTTCAATACTGTTTTCAAAGGTTGTCTTAATGAAATGCAGTTGTGAAAGTTAAAAGGAATCATTGTTTTATTTGTGAAAAGAACGTGGTAGTAATTAAACAACACAAAAATCATGTGTGAGTGCGGGGTGGTAAGTGGGGATTGACTAAGGTTGTCAATCATGGACAGGTGGACCTGATTAGTCAGGTAACTATCCATTCCCGCGCACTAAAATGTTTAGAAACTTCTTCACTTGGAAGAGGAATCCACCAACGGCTGTGCCCTCACATATGTTAGGGGGAAAAAAGCGTTGACTAAGGAGACCATAATCTGAATGATGAAGCTATAGGGTCAGAAAAAAATTTTGCAGTCCCGTTTCCACTTCGAGACAGGACTAGGTCTCTTTCTAGAGCTATAAACCTAAAACATTGTCAATGGTAAGGGTGAATTCCCTGAAATTTTTCTTGTCTAAGGACTCTGACTTAGTAGGCCTAGAGACCTGTCAATGGTACCATCCCGTTTTTGGTATCGGCGGGATTGGGGACCTTACAGAAACTGTGAGGGAATTGATGTTGTGTTTTATAAGTGTTTGCTTAGTGCCTGAAGTTTCCATCTTCATTGCACTAGCTAGTTATTGAAGGAACACAAAGAATTGTATTGTAAAAATGTCTCCCTTGATGGGGGAAACCTATAATACAAAGCCTTTTGGAGGGGGGACCGGCTCCATGTAACATCGGTCCTCAATTGTTGTCAATAGCTTAATTTCTCTCTCTTGTTGAAGTATTGTTCATGCCTATCTAACTTGGTGTTATGCTTTTTGTTGCTCTCTCCATCCAAGCACTCTTGCTATGCTCATTAGGAATCCATTCTAATGAAATGCTCACTATGTCTATGCTATTTTCCGCTATACACAAGTTACTAGGCCATTAAATGTTACATTGGTATCAGAGCACAAGGTTTCTCTTTTCTTGCTCAAGAAGGAAGGTCCTCAAGCTAGCTATAAATGGTTGGTATTATTAATTGCAATTGAGTAAGTAGAATAAGGATTTTTCAGCTTTGCAGTGTGCCTGCCTTCGTGTAGATAATGGGGCATCACCGCCGAGAGCTATGGTCTTAATAGTGGAGTCCTACGGAGCTTGCCTATGGCTTAACCACTATTGAGCTATTAGAAGCTTGACAGGAGCCGGTATTGTTTTGGTGTTGAAAGACCCTCTCTTCTATTCCTTGCAATTAACGATATTCGAACCACGAGTACAAGAGATTGACTGCTTTTATAAAGGGGTAAAGAGGAGCAGCAACTAGGGCTTGAAGTACCAAAGTACACTTAAAAATATTACACCTAAAAATTGTTAGAATGGCTGATAATAGTAAAGAGAGTGAAATTAATGTTGATAGCTTTGATTTTGCTAATGAGCAGGCTACTAAGATGCCCCTATGCTTGTTAACTACCTTGTTTCTAGGCTTCAACAAGCCATGGGCAATCCATCCCTCCAAAGTGAATTGCAATGGCAGCTACGTGCTCATGGGATTCTTCAAACTCCCCACCATGACGAGAGAGTACCTAGAAAGCCTCCTTGCGCGACTTCCAAAAGAGGCCTCTTTCCGATTCGGGAAGAAGAAGAGGATCCATACGAAGGGCTCAAAAATTTACTTCTTGATGACACATCTCCTTCCCAAAGGAGAACTCAAGAGTCCCCACCAAAGGAACGAGAAATAGGTGAGCCTCTTGCCACCTCAGGTGGAGATGGATCCACGAAGACGGCAGGCAAAACGCTCTCCATCAACTCCTAAATGGAGAAGACCATCGCACACTTCTCCACACCATAATTCAAAGAGAGATGACAGAAAACAAGAGAAGAAAAAGGTGAGTAAGAGGTCACCCTCTTCTCCATCTTCTTCATCCTCTTCCTCTTATGAAGAAAGTGATGGTTCCAACAAATGGAAACAAGGCAAGAAAAAGGCGAGAAATAAGTCACCCTCTTCTCCATCTTCCTCAAATTCTTCATCTTCTGAAGAAAGCGATGGTGCAACTTTTGAACCATCAAAAAGAAGAGGCCATAGGAAATCCTATGCCGCATCGAAGAGGTCGTCCAAGCTCAAGAAGTTCAAAGAGTGTGGAAAGAGCATCTCTTTCCGTACCTACGATGGTACTTTTGGTGCTACGGACAAAGTCTCGGCTTTCATCCAACAATTCGATGCGGCGTTTGGAGATGAGGGCTTCATGGAGTCCTCTAAGCTACACCATGTAGCTATGCACTTTCAAAAGTCCACCATGCAATGGTGGTCTAGCCTACGGGAAAACGATGAAGCCCCACAAACATGGAAAGCTTGAAGTAGTTTTTGGTCACCGATGCCAAAGACAAAGTACTCACCGAATGGTGAGTCTTGAAGCTCTCTCCCTACAAATTTATTCATAAATATGTAGACAAGTTTTGGACTTACATCTCAAAGCCACTATCTTCAAAAAGATGGATTTTGGAGAGAAAAAACAACAATTTTGTGCGGGCTTAACCGAAGAAATGACTGAGTATGTCAACTCCCAAAGGCCACGCACCATATCTGCGGTCATACACCATACTATGGTGGCTTCTTGAATCAATTTCCAAACAGGGGCTAAGAGAAATCTTAAGCCCATCGAAAACAAGGGTTCCAATGATCCTAAGGGGAAGGACAATGTCCAAAGTCTCCTAAAGGAAATTCCAATAACAACAAAGCTAAGGAGAAGAGAGTTTACAAAGGCAAAAACAAACTCTCTCGTGAAGAGCTTGAGCGTTATCGCAAGGATAATCGTTGTTTCAAATGCGGCTCGCCTCCATTTTGCTCACCCGTGTTATTAGTGCAAAAGAAAGACGGCACATATCATATGTGTGTCCACTATTGACCACTAAATAGGATCACTATCAAAAATAGGTTTCCCGTTCCATGGGTAGAAGACCTATTTGATAAGCTGCAAGGGTCGACCTACTTCAGTAGGATTGACCTAAAAAGTGGCTACCATCAAATAAGGATAGTTGATCAAGATATTGTAAAGATCGCATTTTGCACTACGTTTGGCCTTTACGAATACATTGTGATTCCTTTTGGCTTGACCAATGCACCAACCACATTTAACCGCTTGATGGAGAAGCTATTCAGGCCTCACCGAACCTCTAAAGTGTTCTTTGATGATATTATCATCTACTCTAATTCACTAGACGAACACAAGCAACACCTCTAGGTAATATTTCAAGTCTTAAGAGAGAATAAACTTTATGTTAATTGAAAGAAAGGTGAGTTTTTCCTACAAGAGATTCAGTATTTAGGTCACATTATCTCTCAAGATGGCATCCAAATGGATCCATCAAAGTTAGAGGTAATAAAAGGATGGTCTAATCCAAGGAATCTTCATGAACTAAGAAGCTTTATAGGTATGTGTGCATACTATAGACGCTTCAAAGAACTAATAGCAGGACCATTACATGACCTAACAAAGAAAAATATTAGGTATACACGGTTTGCCAAGGACAACAATGCTTTCGAAAATCTTATCTCTCAACCTATGCTTACACAGTTGGATCTCTCAAAGCCATTTGAGGTCCAATGTGACGCTTGTGGTGATTTCCTTAGAGTTGTCTTGCTCAAAGAAGGGCACGCCATAGCCTATGAAAGTTGACCCTATTGAGCAATCTCTAGGAACATATGAAAAGGAACTCTTCGTAGCTCTACATGCCTTAGATTCGTGGAAGCACTATCTATTGGGGACTCCTTTCATCCTGCGCACGGATCACCAAAGCCTTAAGTACTTCATGACGCAGACCAAGCTCTCCAACAAACAAATGAGGTGGGCAAATTTTCTTTTGCAATTTCATTTCCACAATGCTCACATTGCTGGCAAGCATAATCAAGTATCCAATGCACTCTCAAGACGGTCGAGAGTGAATGCGGTTTCCATAGCAACTCACAAAATGATCTATCTTCTATGATGGATGAATACACTATTGATCCCAATTTTAGAGATGTGATTTCAGCCCTTGCATTAGGGAAGAAAGAGGAACCATTTACTTTACAAGATGGTTATCTTCTCTATGGCAATAGACTATGCGTTACTAACTCACTATGTGAGAAACTAATGTATGAATCTCATGCTCCTCCTTATGTGGGGCATAGAGGGATTCAGTCTACCCTAAAAGGGATATTGGCCTACCGTGAAATCAAACATACAAGAGTATGTTTCTAAATGTGTGGTATGCCAAAAGACAAAGTTTGATAGAGGGAATCAACCTAGATTGCTTCAACCATTGCCAATCCCTAATTCACCATGGAAGAGCATATCCATGGATTTTATCTTTGGATTGCCTAAGTCTATCCATGGGAATATGAGAATATGGACGATAGTAGACAGGTTCAGCAAACAAGCTCGTTTTATACCTGTCAAAAAGACTATCAAAGCCCATCAAATGGCAACCCTCTTCATTTCACAAATTTTCAAGTACCATGGCTTGCCAATGTCCATAATGTCGGATAGAGATCCTAGAATGACCAGTAATTTTTGGAAGGGTCTCTTTAAGAATTTAGGGACAAGACTAAACTTCTCTTCGGCCTATCACTCCCAAACAGATGGCCAAAGTGAAATAGCTAACCTAACCATTCTTGATCTACTAAAAGCCTATGTAACAGAAGTAGATCAAAGGTCCCAATGGGAGAAGTACTTACCCTTAGAGGAGTATGCCTACAATAACACTGTACATACTTCCACGGGAAAAGCACCTTTCGAGGTAATTGAGGGAAGATCAAAAATTCCCCTGCTACTTAAGGTATACGGGAAAATCTTTGTTGCAGATGAGTATAACCGAGACCTACAAGAATCTATCCAAAAGATTAAGGATGATATCTCTATCTCACAACAAAGGCAAAAGGTTGTTGCTGATAAGCACAGGAGAGCCCAAGCCTTTAAACAAAATGATTGGGTCTTACTTAAATTTCCCAAGGCTCGATTAAGGCACACAACGGGCAAGAATCCTACAGGACACCAAAAGTACTATGCTAAGTTAGCAAAAAGGTACTATGGTCCCTTCCAAATTCTTAGACCAATCAATGAGATGGCCTATCAACTCTAGTTGCCCAGCCATTGGCTCATACACAATGCTTTCCATGTGAGCCTACTAAAGCCTTACAAAAGAGAGCCATCTCAAGAACCAACTATTGAAGACCCACCAAAAATCAAGGACCAAGAAGAGGTGTTGCAGCCCGAATCCATTCTCCAACATAAAGACAAGGTATTAAGAGGCGGTAAGACTATCTGACAGTATCTTATTAAGTTTAAGAATTATCCTTTTGAAGATGCTAGATGGATGCAAGGTATACAACTAAAAGATAACCTAAACCTTGTCAATGCTTACAATGCTTCCCTAGAGTAAGCAAATCTACAAATGTTTAAAATGAACAAATCTTTTGTCTTATAAGACTCTCTTTTTCTTTATTGTGCACAAATGTTAAGTAGTATGCATGCTTAGAATCAAGTTTGTGGAGACGACGTCTTCCAAACACCAAGTAGAGCTTGTCACTCTACTATGGAAGATTGATAGGACTGATGTGCAGATATGCTTGCGGTAGCTTAGACTCTCAAGCACCAAATGGATTAGTCATCCATTCTGGAACGATGTCATAGGGTAAGATAGGGATCCTCTACCCGATAGAAAAAGGACTAATAAATAGGCTTTATCTTCTCTACCCCATAGTCGAGGACACCTATGATTTCGAGAGAGAGGTAATGTCATAATAACTAATACCCAACTCTCCTAAATGATTTTCTCATGTTAAACTGATCATTTAATATGGGGAAGTACCAAGGGAGAAAAAGCTAGAATCTTGGTTAAGCTCGCAGACCGGCCACAGTAGGGATCCAAATGAAGGAAAATGGGGATCCAAAGGGGGGGGGGCATCTGCAAAAGATCAATGTGCAACAATGGGCTTCAAAGACCCTAAGGTTTAGTCCATTACGCCTTCCAAAATGCTAAGGTTCCAAAATTTAAAGGTTATGTCCAATGGTCCAACCCTAGGGAAAATTGGATGCTTTGAGTGTACACAAAAGTCTTTGCAAGCTCCTACATAGGAGGGGGCGAGCCCTTTTAGTAGGGGATGAGAGAGAAACACACACATATACTCACAGGCTCCCTTTACACAATGCGAATAGGGGACACATGTCAGCTCCCTAGCCCAGTTGCCCACAAGGAAGGTGCACTCAAATCCTATCAGATGGCCATAGAGGTGGACCAATGAGAATTAGGCTATAGTAAATATAGTTTAATTCATTTAAAAACCCTTGATAAAAGAACCAATAAGAATTAATATCTCTAGAAGACTATTGGACAGTCTCCCAAGGGATCCAATGAGCATTCAGTAACCCAATGGCTTGCCTAATTCCTATTGGCCAAAAGACAAAGGGGTCCAATGAGAGTTTAGTTTCATTATTTAATTACATAAAGCTCTCACAAAAGGGGAAAGGGGGACACATGTCACAAGGCTATCACTTATGCTTCTCAATTATGATTGGCTAAGCTTTGCAAGGTCCAATGGGGTGCCAGCAAGAGTAATTTGCAAGAGGGGTCGACCAAGAGAGAGAGGGGGCTGTTTTTGGCAAGGCATTATCACACACACACTCACACAATCTCATGTGTGAGCAAGAAGACTCTCTCTCTCTCCTTCTCAAGCTTTAATGGAAAGCTCATCATCTACTCCAAGCTTGTGAGAAGGGAGGCCTACACCAACAACTCTTGGCTTTGTGATGCAAATCCAACCAAGAGCCAAGCTTCAATGCATGCTCATCTCCTCTACCATGCTAATTACTAAGCTATGCTAAGCTTTTATGAGTGATTATGTGAGGAGATAGACTTATTTCTCGTAAGATTACTCTTTCTTCCTCTCAATCTACTCTCATACCCCACTAGCTCTCACCATCTTTGAAGGTGTGAGGTCTTGGGTATGAGACCGTGAGGGAATTGATGTTGTGTTTTATAAGTGTTTTCTTAGTGCTTGAAGATTCCATCTTCATTGCACTTGCTAGTTATTGAAGGAACACAAAGAATTGTATTGTAAAATGTCTCCCTTGATGGGGGAAACCTATAATACAAAGCTTTTTGGGGGGGGGGACCGGCTCCATGTAACTCCGGTCCTCAACAATTGTCAATAGCTTAATTTCTCTCTCTTGTTGAAGTATTGCTCATGCCTATCTAACTAGGTGGTATGCTTTTTTTTGCTCTCTCCATCCAAGCACTCTTGCTATGCGCTCATTAGGAATCTATTCTAATAAAATGCTCACTATCTCTATGCTATTTTCCGCTACACACAAGTTACTAGGCCATTAAATGTTACACATACACGTCAATGTGTCGGGGAAGAAGTTGATGCCAGAAGTCAGAAAAACAAGTCGTCGATGTCGAGAAAATTGGGTGTCGATGCCGGAGGGGAGCCAATGTGCTCTCTCTCTCTCTCTCTCTCTCTCTCTCTCTCTCTATATATATATATATATATATATATATATATATATATATATGTATAGATGTGTGTGCCTTGAGGCCTTCAATGCTGAATTTGAGATGAAGCTATCTCTTTCACTCTCTCTACACACTCTCTCCTCTCTTACTCAACTGAAATGAACAATCATCTTGAGAAAATATCCTTTGGATGTTTGATATACTTGCACTAAAAAACAACTTTCATGTTTTTCTGTAAAGTCGTAAAGCTCAAACAGATCTCCATTTTGATAGAAAAAAAATTTGAATCCAAGTTTTGTAGCTCAAGTTATGAGCAAAATAGTGACATGTTGTCAATTTGTCCTAAAATGCTTCCCTCTCTCTCTCTCTCTTTGAGCTCACAGAAAGCTGAATCTCTCACCCCCTTGTGGCTTGTGGTGTTTAGCCCCTTGCCACCTTGTTATGTGAGCTCTATGTGTCAATCTCACAACGCCTCCATATCCATGGAAGCTCAAAGCTTCATTCCATTGCCAATGTGAAGCTCGCTGAGAAGAGGGATGCGTCGAGAGAGGAGAAGCACCACAACCTTTGGCCCTGATCCATTTTCAGAAGGACTTACATATGAAAAGGAGCACGACGTTGAATGATTTAACCAAGGAAGCTCTATACCTTGTGGACAATTGTGCAGTCTACAAAGAGGGTGAGTTCAAGGATCTTGACGATGATTCTTCCTCGCAACAAAGCGGAAGCAAGTCTGCTAAGACAACACCGAAAGGAGAAGTAGCGGTAAGCCAAGAGCAGCTTATAGAGGAAGTGCTTAAAAAGATTAACTTGTATTCCAAACCACAAGCTAAACAACCAAAATGGTGTGCAATTGAACAAAAATAGACAAACCATGGGACGGAGGAGTGTTATTATAACAAGGGATATGTGAGAGAACAACCATATGCTCCGCAAGCTCAGGCGACATCCCCTCAAGTCCCACCGATGCCTAGATATCAGACAGGCAACCTACCAGGACCTGTAGGTGTAGAAAGAACACAACCAGTGTTGGGACAACAACCACCCCTACCAGGATTACGACCAGTCGGCATAAGATACACACCCACAGTAAGTGAGTCGGATGAGAAGGCTTTGGTACCTATGCATGCATACTACGACGAGCCCAATGGATATGAGGTGAACTCTGTCTATTATCCACCGGAAGAACCCTCTACACCAGAACCATGGAGCATGATAGGAAATACAGGACCACCAACTGCTGCACAGACAGCGGGGGAAGGAAGATATAGCTTGGATGAAAGAACATTGTTGTTCATAGCCAACGGAGGCATGAGCGGGCAAAGAATTGCACACCAACAAAGAGGAGCTCCAGGAGCACCTCAACAGCCTAAAGGACCATGCTACAAGTGTGGTGGAGACCATTGGCTGAGAGACTGCCCTCATGACGAAATCATTAGGGTCAACGCATATTGCACCGAGTGTGGAATTGCTCACTTGATCCCTGATTGCCCTAAAAACCCGAGCAAAGGAGCAAAAACTACCTTGAGGGTCAGAAAACGAAACTCCGATTTCTGTTAAAGTCTCAACGAGAGCCCAAGCAAGGAGAAATGACAATCAGCCCAAGAGTAACGATGAAAATCAGGAAGAAATCAAGACTGACAAGTCTAGCGTCAGTCGTGATAATCCTTGGAAAGAACGAAGAGCGAAAATGAAAGCTAGACGTGAACGAAAACAAAAAGATGTAGAAGCTGAGCTAACGATAGCTCGAGAGCAACTTAAACAACAAAGAGAGTCCGACTCTCTAAAATCAACGGAGGGACCAAGAAGTGCAAGCTCAGGAGGGTCGGTATTGGTAGATAAGATCAATGAACCCTTAGATGAAATCTTGCAAGCATATGAAGCAAGATTGAAGAACAGACAGACTCTAGAGGAAAGGTGGATGACATATCCATATCCAGAGATAGAAAAACAGAGACTAGAGATGTGCAAACAGCTGATTGAAACTGCACAAGCTTTACTGGAGCCTCCACCTAAGGAAGTGGGAGATAGAGTAATCAAACCACCAAACAATGAAACACCTCACAAAACCGAAGAAAGGATACCCGACAAGATAGAAAACGTTAAATCCTTGCCGGATGTAGAGGATGCAAGAGACGTGCCTAATAGCACTGATAAATCACTGAAATATTTTCCACCATATACCCCTATTGTGGAAGAAAATTGGCCTGAAGAACTATGGGAAACGGTGCGAAAAGCTCAAGAAAAATATGAGACAAAAACAGTCGAGTCGGCGCCTTTCTCGGAGTTGAACTTGAATAAGCCTCCATGGGATTTAGATGTTAACTCATTTCAAGGGGATAATGGTTCGGGTGCATCCGAAGATAGCAGACCAGCATCACTCAGAACTTTGCCATCATATATGGGGGACTATGAGGCAAGGTCAGAAATGCGAAGAGTACCTTCTCAAAGAATAGGCGGGTCATATCAATTGGACACTAAAATCCTGACAGACTTGTTGACCACTCCGGTCAAGTGTACAATCACATTGGCAGAATTGTTAAAAATTAGGCCAAGCATGTGGACGGAAGTGGGCAAATGTCTTGAAAAATTTGGTATAAGGACGCCTCTTAAGTTCTTCGAAACCGAGCTCAATGACACAGAACCGAAGAAATTTAACACTAGACCAGTGCCACTCAACAAGGTAGGAGAGTATTGTGAGGGTGAAGACGACAACACAACCCTACCAGTTGAATATAACGGCATAGAGACTAAGGCAATACTTGATAGTGGAGCTGGCATTGCCATTGCGACCAAAATGCTATGGGAAAAATGGGGAAAACCAGCAATATAAACAACTAGAATGAAATTGCAAGTGGCGGATGGGCACATAGAAAGGCCTATAGGATTGCTTGAGGCAATTGTGGTATCTTCCTGTGGCATAGAGTACGAACATACCTTTGCCATAGTAGATTTTGGCAAGAAGAACAACTATGAAATTATCCTTGGTAGGCGGTTCATGAGGCAACTCAAAATGGTGCAGGACTGGGGGTATGATTATTTGTATCTAAGACATGCTGAAACTACTACACGAGTAAACATGAAAAATAATAGCTACCATGATGTCACGAGAACCCCTGTGGAAGAATTTGACTCAGCCACCATTAGTGGATCAGAAGTCCCAGCGTGGCTTTGTAAGAAAAAGGAGATAAGGATGTGCGGGGCATCTCAATGTAGTGAATTTGACCAGAATGAAAAGACACTAGAGAGGGTCTTGGAAGACGATGCATATATACGAGAACCTTTTCCTGAAGAGAAGCTCGAACCCCTAGAATGGTCTCAAATTTTGGCTACATTGGATGTATGCATCAATGAAGTCACTCCCACCAAATTTTGTGATGAGAATGGCTACGATATCATACCATACTACATGTTGAGAAAAATTGTGGAGGAGGACGAGAACAATGGAGATACTGAGAATATGAGGATCAATAAAACAGAAACAAAACTTGAGATTAATATAGTGGGCTATGTGGACATCCCCACTAAAGAAATCAAGCACGAGGGAGAAGAATTTTATGATTCTTCTAATCAAAGTGAAAACAAGGATAATGCAGACGACGAGAAGTCGGAAAATACGGAGGAAGACGACAATCAAGATCAAGACAATGACGTCTTCTACAACTTCCCAAACCAAAGTGAGAGACGCCAAAAAAGATACAAGAGTAAACGACACCATAGCAGTCTACCAACCAGGCTGAGACCCATGCCGGAGTTTAGGGGTAAGACACATTTCCTTATGAACATTCATGTTGTTGATTGTGCTAAGGATAAAGTGTCAGGAAGATTTCTTAAGGTTGTTGAAGGCTCAGGATTTAAGTCCAGACTGTTGAAACCTAAGAAAACCAACGAAGCAAAAAAAAGAGCTGCAACAGAAAAACTGAATGTCTCTGGTAGTCCAATTATGACGAAAATTGAACGAAAAACGAGATACAATGAGTTGAAACAAAAAATTAAAAATGTATGGACAACTGAAATGGAAAGTAGCGATCGAACGAACGCTAGTGATGGGAGTAAAAAGATAGATGTACCTTCTCACTATTGTAAGTACACCATTCAGGAAAGAAGATTGGTGGTTCAGCAACCAATGAGGGAGCCTAAATCAAACGAGTCCTACGATGAACCAGAGAACGCCAAGAAAATAGACTTAGCAGAGCTAGGAGAAAGTCCTTGACCTGCTTACATTGCCACAAATCTAGGTCGGGAAGAAGAGTACTTACTGATCAAAACACTTAAGGAGTTTCAAGATGTATTTGCATGGTCGTACAAAGATTTGAAGGGGGTGGATCCTAACATTTATGAACATTCAATCCCTCTGAAGTCTGATGCCAAGCCAAGCAAACAACGTCCATACACGTATAATGAGACATTCACCAAAAGGATAAAAGAAGAGATAGACAAACTTATGGAGGCTGAATTTATTTATGAGATAGAGCACACGGACTGGGTGTCACCGATAGTGGTGGTACCCAAGAAAAACGGGAAATTACGAGTGTGTGAATCTCAAGAAGGTAAACGCAGCAACAATAAGGGAAAACTACCCTCTTCCTATCACTGAACACGTCCTGGAACGAGTAGCAGGCAAGCAAGCCTATAGCTTTATGGATGGATTCTCTGGTTATAACCAATTGGGGGTCAAACTAGAAGATCAATACAAAACAGCGTTTGCAACAGAATGGGGCATATATGCATTTAGGGTAATGCCATTTGGCTTGACCAATGCTCCAGCCACATTTCAGAGATTAATGACACACGCTTTTAAAGAATTCTTGCGAATATTCTTGGATATTTACATGGACGACTTGTGTGTCTATTCTCTATTGAGAGAAGACCATATAGATCATCTTAGAAAGGTATTCGAAAAATGCAGAACGTATAGGATTTGCCTCAACCCAGAAAAATGTGTATTCATGGTACGACAAGGTAAAATCTTAGGCCACATAGTGTCGGCTAATGGAATTACCACTGATAAAGACAAGGTAAAGGTGATCATAGAATTGCCAAGACCAAACAATGTACGAGAGGTACAATCATTTATGGGACATTGTGGATACTACCGACGTTTTATCTACATGTACACTGTAATAGCAAAACCCTTGTATAGTCTAATCACGCTCTTCATTTGGACCAATGAATGTGAGGAGTCATTCCAGAAACTAAAAGATGCACTGGTATCTGCACCAATTCTAAAAGCACCAGATTGGTCAAAGATCTTCCATGTACATGTAGATGCTTTGGCATTTGCAATAGGCTGTATATTAGCACAACCAGGGGAGGATAATACGGATTTTTTAATCAGTTATGCTAGTAGACAACTCAACAGTGCAGAAAAGAATTATACTACCATTGAAAGAGAAGGATTGGTATGATATATGCGGTAAAGAAATTTCGGCATTACTTGCTCGTAAACAAATTCACATTCTTTGTGGATCATCAGGCACTCTTGTACTTAGTAAACAAACCTTGTAACACGGGACGAATTGTAAGATGGTTCATTGTGTTGCTGGAGTTTGATTTTACGATAGTAGTTAAGAAAGGGAAAACTCATCAAAGAGCAGACCACCTTTCTCGATTACTACATGGCGAAAAAGCTACTGGGGTAGATGATGATCTCCCAGACGCATACCTGTTTAATATAGAGATGGTACCAAAATGGACAGAGCAAATTATTCCGTTGCTGACATATGGAATGAATCTTGACGACAAAAACACGGTGGAAGACGTTAGACAAGCACGAAATTACACAATGCTTGGGGGAAGATTATACCATCATGGAAGCGATGGGATTCTAAGGTTGTGTATAGGACCAGAGGAGTACGAAGCGTATCTAGAGGAGGCTCATACACAAACAGGGGGATTCCATAGAGGAAATCAAATGATGTATGAACAATTAAGAAGACTTGGAGTGTATTGGCCAAGAATGGCCGGCGATGTAGCTAATTACATC
Organism: Adiantum capillus-veneris; assembly: GCF_014529385.1. Lineage (NCBI taxonomy): Eukaryota > Viridiplantae > Streptophyta > Polypodiopsida > Polypodiales > Pteridaceae > Adiantum > Adiantum capillus-veneris. Next base: position 71,165,174 of record NC_140934.1, read on the forward strand.
AAGAAATGTGACTTTTGCACATCCAATACTATTGTGGATTATGCCACATTATACCAAGTGACAGTAGCACCCGCATGGAGTCATGCTATTGTGGAATATTTGACTAATAAGGAGCTGCCAGGAGACTGGTCAAAAGCCAGACAAAAGGCTTTACAAATCGAAGCGAATAGGTATACCCTCATTAGTAACCAATTGTATAAAAGAGGAACTGATGACCAGCTAAGGTTAGTTCCTCATGAAAATGACTACTTTCCATTATTGGAACAAGCTCATGCAGGCATCGCAGGAGGTCATTTTTCAGCAGAGAGAACCGTGAAAATCATTATGGTTGCAGGTATATGGTGGCCGACCATGATTCAAGATGCAGCAGAATTCGTGAAAAGGTGTGATGAATGTTAATGCACTAAGGTACCAGTTAAAAGAGACGAAATGCCTTTAAGACCAATGATGAGTGCTCGAGCATTCCCTAAATGGGGATTGGACTTTGTTGGTCCTATCACTCCACCAGCGTATCGTTCACAAGCACAATATATCATAGTAGCCACGGATTACATGACCAAATGGGTGGAAGCAAAAGCCACAACGAAAGCAGACGCTAGAACCACGGCACAATTCTTATATGAATATGTCTTTACACGTTATAGCCTTCCAATCGAGCTGGTGAGTGATAGAGGGACACACTTTGTAAATGAAGTTATCCAACATCTCTTAAATGAGTTTTTGGTAATTCATCGCAAATCTGCATCCTATCATCCACAAGCCAATGGCCAAGCGGAAGCGACCAAAAAAATATTGTGCACAGTTCTTACAAAACTGGTTAGTGAAACAAGAACAGATTGGGATCATATACTCTATTCGGCATTGTGGGCTTATCGAGTTGCATATAAAACAACACTCAATGCTACACCATTTAATATGGTATATGGGTTAAATGCAATATTGCCTATTGACTTTTTGATCCCCACACTAAGGGTAGCCAAAAAATTGGACTGGACGGGGCATGAACTTTCAGAACGGTTAGAGGACCTTGAAAAATTAGATGAGTTACGACTCAATGTTGTAGCAGCCATATATGCAAAAAAAAGACAACAGAAAGAGTTTTTTGACAAACATGTCAAGAACAAGGACTTTAAAACGGGCGACTATGTCTTAGTATACACCCTTAAACAGCATACCAAAAAGCTAAAGAAAAGGGGAATGGGGTCTTATTTGATCCAAGAAATATCGTCCAGCGGAGCAGTAAAACTGTCGACACTAGATGGAAAAGAAATGCCGAACTGGATTAGTGGGTGTCGTTTAAAAAAATGTCATCTACCTTTAACACCGGAAATGTTGTTTCAATTGCATTATGGAAAATCCTATAGACAGGAACAACAAAGAATCCAGGACCAGGCTCAACAAGAAGCCAAGGAACGGATTGCTAAACGAAAGCAGTTTCTAACGACAATAAACATGGTCACCCCAATGATGACTGACGAATATCCTCTTTCGACATCCAAAACAATTGAAGCGGATATACAAAGCGAAGAATTAGAAAAGACCATGACAGACTTTAGGGCTCGGGATGATAGCATCATTGACGACTTGGAAGATACGTGGTGTAGTCCTTACATAAAAGCTTATGCAGGCACAAAATAAGTTGAAATCTATACAGTGCTTGACACTGGAGCAAAAATGAACGTCATCAGCTTTGAGCTCTTTCAGAAACTTGGACCAATGAGGACGATCCCAGAGACACACCGGTTGAAAGTAGCATCGGGTGATGAGGTGACCACGTTGGGGTCTATTATAATACCAATCACAGTGCAGGCACACCAGTACACTACAAAATTCCATGTACTGCCACCAAGTAGATCAGCAACGCCGTGTATTTTAGCAGTGTCATGGATGAAAGCTAACAGGGTATTCATTGATTTGGATACTAATGAAGCACTGTTCCGAAATGAAAACTTTTCAGAACCCTTCTTAAAATACAACCAATACATGTCAAGGAGGAAACAGGAGTCAATACAACCGCAAGGATATGCCCAACAACAAACAGAGTTTACAAGTCCAGCAACGTCTTATCAAAAATCAACATCCATGCAGGAACCAGGCAAGTTTGGGTACGGCGTACAGATCTGGCCGAGGCACAATTACATCAAAAGAGGAAATACAAAGTTTGGATAAGGCAGGACAGCCTAATTCCTGTAAAAAAGGGGGCAGAAGAACAGACAAAACACCAAAAGCCAGCAAAACTTCAAAGAACCAAAGTCAATAGGTCGATTACGCAACGGACTATATTGGTATGGCGGCCAAAATTACCAATTCAAAATGGGCCAACAACACAAGAAGGGAGGCCAAAGATGACCATCGAGCAGTTATCTACAACTGTCAATGTCAAGCCACATCATTCAACCAGCACGAGGAAACAAACAGAATCAACAACAAAAACTACAAGGATCTATAAGACCCAAGTCATCAAAGGAGAAAGAAAGAATGTTCCACTAGAAAATGCAACAAAATATACGACAATATCGACTTCAAAGGATCCACATACGCCAATTCAAAACCAGTGGAAAACAATCAAACAAAGAGCGACAGATTTACAACTACTCCTTGCAAAGAAAATATGCCATCCAACTCAAGCTACCACAGGAAACCTCAACGACAAATGCCAATAAGCGAATCGCTTATACCTTCCTCTTACACCGCATAAATTCTTTCTACATGCATTGACTGCACATGCATATAGGGCTATATTACAAGGTCTGCATTAGCACAAGTTCACACCCATGCACAGCACATACCCTTGACGATACCCTGTCGTCCGGGAGGACTCCAACTAGGAGGGGGGGAGGCATTCCAAATGCGGACTCATGTCACATATTAGAGGGCAATGTTTGTGAGCAATTTTTCAACCATTTTTGCGTTTTATTGTGTGATTTTGAGAAAAAGAATATGCCCTCGTAATTAATCAGAATTGGGGACCAAATCATCATACATGAGCCCCTAGGGACGTGTATAGACTATATAGAGAGTCAAATCTGGCCAAAAAATGTCTAAAAACAACAAAAAATAGGCCAAGGTTGACGATTATGAGTGAGAATGTACATAGACGAGAAAAGTGAGCTACAAAGTATTTTGCTTTTCATTTGTATTTTTATAGGTTAGAATTGCTATTTTCGGGTTATTTTGGGATTTATTTGCTTTATTTTAGCCATTTTCTAGCAAAAATTATAGAAAAAAATCCGTAATCCATATGGAAACACAAAAGAAGAGACGCCTGATCGGAGCAAGGTAAAGAAGACACAGAAAAAATAGGGACTGCAAAGGTGACAGGGCAAAATGACCACCATCATGAAGGGACCTCCAACAGGAGAAATCTACAAAAATGGTAGAACTGGAGCAACCGAGGTCCAAATCAGGAAATTTGCGAGCCTAAACTGCATCTCGCAAAAAGTTTTGGCCACAGGTAAAAGATGGGAAAATTTTGTGTCGGAGTCTTGATTACATATAGAAGAGGCTAGGCTAGAAATCTCTCATTTGAGTCATTTTCCATTGTGAGAGAGAGAGAGCTCCCTACAGCAGTTGAGACTTCCAGAAGCTCATCCATCGCGCACGGTCACCAGATCGACATCAGACATGAGAGGTACGCTCGTCAACACTGACTCTAAATGTTGTTTACTTCAGTTAGTCGCAAAACCTCGCCGGCATCACAATCACAACCTATGCACACATACGGTAGACCGGTTGTTAGGGAGACCTAGAGGCCACCAAATGGAACCAAAATTGAAAGGCACAATGCCTATAGCTTAGCGATCAAGCCTATGACCTCGGAAAGCGCGAAGGAAGCCGCTCAGAAAACCCTAATTTCACAGGACCTGCAAAAGTGCAACTGAACCAAGGTGATCGGAAATGAGCCAAAACTCATAGACAGCAAGCCAATAACCTCGACAAACCGACTGAAGGTTAGACCATGAAAAAGTTCGTCAAAACGGAGCCTAAAGTCCCTATCTGACGAAAACTGCACAAAGCGTCACGATACTCTAACGGGCCGACCAAGTGACAAAATGACACCAAATTTAACAAGGTACATCCAAAAGAGGTCAACTACGAGATGGAATGTGTCCACTCAGGAAAAAAGCTCTTCCACTAGGGCAAATGCCAGCAACAGGCCAAAAAGATGTCCAAATGGTCATTTTTGGTGTTGTAAACACCAAAACAACAACTGACTGCTTGGATGGAAGGTCAAAAGGAAATAAAAGACAGCCGGAGTCATACAATGACCAAAAGGAACGGCGACCATCACCTAAGTGGTCTACTTCGACTCCAAGACCAGCTAAGTGTGCAAACAGGGAGTACACTCTTCTAAATTGATTAACACTTGATGTGTGTGTCTAGGAGAGCCTATTAACACAATTGTGATCAACTAACATTAAAAAAAAAAAATGGTAAAAATGACTAAGTGCTAGTCTATCGCGATAGACTTGAATTTACAATTAGACAAGTAAAATTTAGATTTTGGCTTCATGAGGGGTGCTAACAAGGAATATTAACCACCATTATCAAATCAAAGTGCAAGAGGGATCTCTTTTGGCCAAATAACCTAGCCTATCGCGACAGACTTGCTACACCAATAATTGGGGGAAAGACTTTTCAAAATTTAAACAAGATAGACTTGGGGAAGCACATGAAGGCAGTACACCAAATTTGGTGATAGGATGGACTCATATGGCAAGCCGAGAAAGACATGACGACAACTCAGAGTCAGAACAGGACATCTCGAGGGCAGACAGTTAAAATTCACATGTGAGAGGTCAAGAAACCTTACATCAACTTGGAGAAGGCAGACAGATGATCACAGAGCCAAAAAATGACAAATTGACACTAATTACCAGTCTATCGCGATAGACTAAGCAGAGGGATACTAGGCCATCTAACCAAAATTTTGAATTAACAGTTGGATTCAGCATGATGCAAGAAGACTACCCACTAAGTTTGAGCCCAAAACAACACAAAATGAAGGAGATAGACCAACATCTCCTTGGAAGGAATCTGGAAAAAGGAGAGTTGATCCAAAAGGGGGTCACTTGACATTCATTTGAGGTGAAAATGGGATCAGATCATGTGCAAGGTATGAGAAACCAATTGGTGGAGGCACAACTGCAAAATAGGACCCCTGTCAAAAAATGGCTAGCCTATCGCGATAGACTGAGCAAAAGCTGCAAATGAACTGATTTTCTATTTGGGATCATAGAGTGACCTTACATGCCTTGTGAACATACACCACACAAAATTTCAGAGCATTTGGACTTGTTTTCCTTCACCAACAACATTAATTTGAAGCCGTCAGAGTCGCACAAGGGAAGAACTTGTCTATCTGCTAACATTTTACCTTAACTCATCTTGGAACTAAGAAGGCTCATCTAGATGCACGATTAAGTGGTAATCAATTTAGAAGGGAAGTACTATGTTTGTACATTAACTGTTAATTGTGAATACAGGATCCATGGATGCTTCTCCGGGGAAAAGAAAAGGCAAGAACCTGGCAACGGAAGGTGCAATACCATATGCACTTCTACCCAATTCACTAAATCCAGCAGCCACCTGGATACCTGCAGATGTGCAACAGGCAGCAGCCTTTCAGATCTATCAAGGTTCATATGTGGATGACAAAAGAAACTTAGTGGATACAGTGATGATCCCCAAGGAGGCAGAAAATTACTTGAAAAGATCACCGCAAAGGTCATGGCTCAAAAAAGTTGGCTTGTGGAACTTTGTATCACTACCACCAGTAGGGATAGATTTCAAGAGGGTACAACACCTGATTGAGACTATTGAAGAATATGGAACTTGCAGAGTGGCAGGCATGGATAATGAAGTGATGGAGATCCAGATCACCAAAGAAATCATCAAGGAGGCATTGAAATTGTCTGATCAAGGAGCCAACATGAGAGAAAGAAGGAAAAACCTCACAGTCTACTTGCAAAAGTCCAAACTAACTTCTTTCGAACTCATAGCAAACCCGGAAGTAAGAGAACTGACATAGATCTATAGTCAGTGTTTGTTGAGCTACAGCAAAAGACTGCCAAGATACACTACACCACACGGGAGCATCTCAACCACACTGACATGGGCTATGGGAATGACCCATGAGTTCTACATAGATCACGCATCATATCTGTTTGAAGAAGTGACAAAGCTAAGGCAGGACAAGCCAAATTACATTGCAGGAGGAGAAGTCCTCACCAGAATCATATACCAAGCCATAGGCGCGGCAGATCAGCTGCCACCTGCTCCCCATCAAAACAATTGGCCGGTGTTAAGAGAAAATATCGAAGACAGATCACAAAGGAAAGTACCGGCCTCTATTAACACCATTGAAGGACGCAGGCTAGAAAGAGTAACAAGAAGTACACAAGAAAAGATGGAAGAAGAAAGAAGAACTAAAGAGGAAGATGTCCGACTAAAGAAGCAGAAAGCGGAAATGGAAAACAACACCAGGTTGCAGAAGATAGCAAAAATGGAAAGGATGCTAGAAGGATTTTCTCTAGAGAGATCTCTATGAGGCGATGTAGGCGCCACTTGGAAACCTTCTAGTAGCACTTACACACTGAGAACGAAGAATAAAAACAACCCAGCTTTTGAGTTGGACTAGTTCGAGAGGTACATCCAAGAAAGAAATGCTAGGGACGAACCAGAGTTGCTACTAGAAGAGGAGGATCTCCGAACTTTGAGAGATCAGTTGAGGCCAACTTCACGAGATCAGGAAACACCACCACCATCTCCAAGGCGAGAGACAAGTGAGAGGAAATCTACCCCACCTGCTGACTCTCCTTCTCATTCGGAAAGCTCACACCGTGATGAGAGAGTTCATACACCACCGAGTGAAGAAGAAGAAGAAGAAAGAACAGATGGTCACCCAAACAATGGAACCATATCACAAATTGATAATGGCAAGCAAAAGGAGGTGGATCGGACAAAAGATAAAGCTTCCTCCTCTCAAGAAATTGAGCTGGAAGCTACTATAGATGAAGATTTGCAGTCAATGGAGACAATACTAAACCGAACAAGAATGCACAGTCAATGGCTAGCTGATCAAAACAGGTCCAACAAAACGAAGTTATAAAAAACCCATCAAGAAGTTATGAGACTGCAGTAGCAAAGACATGACACTCTAAAATTGATCAGCATCAGAGATGGTGAGATCTTAGGGATCAAAAGCACGGTAAATCTCCTCAAAGACAATTTACAGGAGTTTGAAGATTTCAATGCCATTTGTGAAGATACGATCAACGTATTCCTTGAAGATGTCAGTGACAGAGATGAACACATCCATAAGTTGGAAAAAGAAAAGCAAGATGCGCTGGAGACAGTCAAAAGTTTGCAAGTCGTCATCGATGACTTACAAATTGAAGTCAAAGATTTGAGGGCAGTAACAGATATACAAGCAAGGGAAATCGAGCGACCTAAGAAACAAAAAACATCGCTACCAACAACACCGGTAGTCCACCCACAAGAAGAAGTGGCTGCACTGAAGAGGGAGCTATAATTGGAAAGAAAGTAGCGCTTAATGATAGCCGAAAGTGCGCTTAGAGCAGAGGATCAACTACAAAGGCAAATTTCAGACTTACAAAGTGAACAGCAACAAGGACCAGCTCCTGACAGTGAAATGGAAAGCATTGTTTCCAAATCACTCAGGGAAGAAAATGAAAACTTGCAAATCAGGTTAAAACAGCTAGAGGAGTTTGCAGCTCAAAAAGAGATGGAATTTCAAGCTCTTCAAATCAATAGTAGAACAATGGCTGCACAAATCGCAACTCTTCAAACTGCAAGGCAACACCAAGGACAGGTACGAGTGCACCTGGAGTAAGCAGCCACAGATTTGGCTGGACTCGCCGAAGTATATGGGGGTCAAGATGACTACGAGGAAGAATCAGATGATCAGGAGGCCCCAGATACACAGACTGATCAAACTGGCTCCAAAGACGAAGAAATAGACGAAGATTCAGTCACGAGATTGGAAGAGCAGAGGCTGGCCGATCAAATGGAAAAACAATCAGAGATGATATGGTACAAGGCAATGCAACTAGAAAAGGAGATTCTACAAGGGCTCTCCAGATCAGGCAAAACAACAGCAGAGCTACGGGAGGAACGGAATGCCCCTATGTTACCCTATGCTCTCCTGAAATACGAAACTCTAACACATCAACGGCATCTCGCAAAAGAAGAACAAGTTCCAGTGTTTGAAGGCGAATTACAGGATCGGGAACAGCAAAACAGAATAGTAGATAGCCAGCCAAAGTGGAGGCATCAATGGCTCTTGGATCATCCTAATAACCTGATCCATTTAGTCAACGCACCGCCTGAGCTGAGGAATGACAGAACTTTTTGCCCAACTCCCCGAACATACACCTACAGCCAACATAAAGCACTACAAAGCAGAAATCCGACATGGCTAAATTATCCAGTATTGCCAGGGCCTGCAGAGGGAGAGAGAATATCTGGTTCTTACATGGTGAAAACCCTTCAGGGCGCCATTGTAGAATTCGGAGGCTCTCCCGACCTATCCTGCAAGATGCTATGTAAAATAGCTCAAACCTTTTTGGCATGTCTCACAGTCTTCTCAGAAAGCTGGACTTCAGAGTATATGAATACCGAAAGAAGCATCTCAGAGCTGTCATACGATCTAAGTGGGCCACCTACAGAGCCAGTATTGTATGCCTATTTCAGACGGCTAATGTTTCTGCCAAGCTACCATCTCCAAACCTTCGAAGAAGCATTTTATACAGGCTTCTTCATGTACAAGTCCAAAAATTTTGGCCCATTAATGGCAAGCGAGTCTATGCGATATGATGCGTTTCTACATCAAATCAACAAAGAAGGACGACAACGACACTGAAGACAAAGACGATCATGTCATGGTAGACATGAATTAGGAAGGGGGGAGTGTTGGAGCCCCATTTGTCCAACTGTTTTATTGAGCCCATCTTGTAAAGCATATCAAATTCCCATTTTACGTCAAAGACGTCTTATCATTTTGATCCATTCGTCTGGGTTATGTAAAGATTAATCAATTAGTCAGGGCTCAGATTTTTTCCCACTTTGTAATAATGAGTAAGAGAACCCCATGTACATTTTTGAGCTAAGGTGACTAAAGTATAAAAGTCACCTTAGAACCATTTTTAAAAAACATTATTTTTGAACATTAATCCTGTGTCGTACGAGTCTGAGAGAGAGAGAGAGAGAGAGAGAGAGAGAGAGAGAGAGTGTGTCTTATCCTCTTTGCTACGCGCTTCTCCCTCACCGGATTCACGACGTGACTACACCATCGCGGTAGTCTCTCCGAGAGCTACGCGCCCACGCCACGCATTCACATTTTCGAGCTGTTCGCAATCGATCCTTCCTCGAGCTTGTTTTGCTTGTAAGTAGCACAAACAATGTCTGTTTTCAACAATCAAGTGCTGTATGGAATGAGAAAGGGATTAGCTACACATAGATACTCATAAACTAAAGTTTCGCCCACTTTTGGATTATGACCTGTTAGTCTATCGCGACTATATTCGAGATAACTAGGGTTCAAACTTGGTGAGATTAGACTTATAGGTAAGTATATCCTAGTGAGAGGATGGTGCCTAGTAAGTTTGATGCGATTCCGAGTTCATTGGAAGTGTAAACGGTGTTGTGAGCGTTTAGGGATAGAGTGGGTTGCATTCTACCAAGGTTAGTGATTGATGCATCATAAAAGTGCGTATGTGTAGATTGGTCTCGGCCTGACAAGCTAACGAGATTGCCTACGTGCACCTACGGGTTAGTCGTGTCATCGGATGATAAGTATGTTGTCTGTGTTGTGCTTGTGAGCATGAATAGGGGAGTAGTTTTGCCCTAAAACATCGAGACTCACATAAGGCGGCTCGTGTGCACACACACACACACATATATATATATATATATTATTTTTATTTTTTCCCCATGATTTTGGAGATATGCAACTTAATCTCTCTCTCTCTCTCTCTCTCTCTCTCTCTCTCTCTCTCTCTCTCTAAGAGAGCCTGGTGATTTTTCAATTGTTTTTTTTTTCATTATATCTAAAAAATAAGGCCGTCACTAACGTGCCAACGATGGCACTGCCTGTGGGTTGGGAGGGGAGAGATAGAGAGAGTTGTAGCAACATACCTTTCCATATCTGCTTGAGGCTCTTTGCTTGTTGTTGCTACTTTCGACAACTTAATTAGCTTTTTTCTTGCAATTGCTATTTTTACTTGGTGAGCCCAAGGTTCTTTTCGCAGTATTTGAACGTAGAAGCCACCATGTGGCATTAGATTTAAATTTTAGAAAAAACATCACTGCCATGAAAAGCTCTAAAAGAAACTCCGTGCAAAAAGCTACCAAGTGATCTTCTCCACAAGCTGTTCGCAGGTTCCCTAATACCTAATTATAAGCCTTAGCGATCATTGCAGCTTTGTGTGCAACAAGATCCAGTGGCTAACTGAACAGTATGTCCATCTTCAACTACCTTACTCAGCTCGTTTCTGCAGGTGCAACTAGTTATGGCCAGCATTATGCCACTCCAAGTACGTATAGCTCATGCAGATGCAACAACCCTGTGCCCTCGGCCATCCTTGATCAATGTTCATGGAAATGATATGCAGCAGGTCCCCATGCCTAATTCTCAAGATTCACACTAATTCTTTTTCGCGCAGTTTGCCTTTGCAGCAGTAAGCCGGACAAAATCGCAAAGGAGTACCAGAGACCTTTCAAACCCTGTTTTTTTCGTAGAGAATCAAGCTAGAGGGTACTTCGGATGCTTGCCCCGATAGGTGATGAGCATTCTCAAAGGTCAGATATTTCGTGCGATCAACCAATGGCAAAGGTTTGTTCTAGTGCTACTGAAACATAAGATAATCAGAATTCAATCGATGACCAATTGGTTTAATCTGGAGTCGAACCACCAAAACTCATTGCCTTTACAGGCCCGTTCAACGCATTTTTTTGTTGATGCTATCAGGGTGTTGGCGATGCAGACGAAAGAGACCAAAGAAATGGAAAGAATAAACATCAAAGTGGACATGAGGGCAGAAAATTTTATGATGGTTATCCTCAAGTAATTAAGCCAGCGGCTTCAGTGATAGCTGCTTGCACTTTTAGCAGAGAGTGTGAGGGGTTTAGTGGCAGACATCTCAATGTTGAGGGGAAGGCATTGGGGAATATTTCCACTAGTGAAATTCATGGTCTGATGAGTTGTTGACTTTAGGCGCACTCCTCGTCCAACTCTGTTGATAGCCTATCTAAAAATTTGATGAGGCAAGCATTTCAGAATGATCTGCAAACAAACGGAAACATCTCTCATGACCAATTCAATGCAGAAGATGGTGTCTGTGGGAGTTGGTTAATGTGTAGCTCTAAGGAGATGCAGCAGCATTGCAGCAGAAGTCAAGTAGTTAATCATGCAAGTGCCTACGCTGTCGACCATGATCAAAAGAATAGTCAAAGAGCAGAAGCGGAAGCTAATTTTTTTTTCCACACAAAGAGCTTTGATGTTGAAGAAGTCGAAGAACAAGGACTATGGAGTAATGGCATTTCTAGAGACAGGCATACCAATATGTCAGCACATATTAGCCTCCAATAGTAGTTCATTGCTGGCCTTTCAGCATCTGGGTGGGATAGCAAAAATTTTACAGACAGTATGGCCAATATTGTGGCCTGTGAAGAGATTCTCTTTCTAAACCACGTGCAGGTGGCAGCCAGTGCGGTCGTAGTTGAGATTAGCAACAATAGTATACTGCAGTGTTTCTCTTCAGTAGATGCATACGAAGCAAGTAATGCTAGTGGTGTGGATTTGAACGCATAGCTACTGCTTTGGAGCTCCGTTCTTGCCAATAACCACAATTCAATGGTGGGTCCTATGAGCAAAGGTCCATGTATGCAACAACTGTCAAATCAAGTTCAGATGGTTGCAAATGCAGACAACAATTTGGTATCGATACATAACGCAAGTTAGTGAGCAAGGAGGCAATAAGACACAATTGCTGACCGAAGCAGCTTACAATTGAGATAGAGAGAGAGAGAGAGAGAGAGAAGATAATATTGATCATAGGACATAGAGCATAAAGTTACATCTGCATGTTTTGTGTATGACAGGGAGGACATATATTCACAACATTGCACTTTCCAATTGCACAAGCGCGACTCGAGCTCGACAACATTGCAAGGTCGTTATCTGCATCCAATTTTCCATGCGCATGCGTTTGCTTAGCGCAACACATAAATGCTACGGGGCAGGGCATGGCTTCCGTTTCTTATAACTTTTTGAAGAGACCACAGTGCCAACTCTCCACCATATTTTTGTATGGTACCTCTGTATGATGTGCACAATATACTTTGCACTTTCAGTGTGACGTTTCATTGCAAGACGATATGTTTAACTATTCACATTGCTTTTTTGTAGCTTGACTCACATATTGGCCTGTAGATTGGACAATCAAAAAACAGGAGTACAACACATGCAAGTGAGTAAAGCACCTCATTTATTGTTGTAGTCCAATCATGCTTTATCTACTTGCTTGTTTTAGAATCTTCCGCATTACGTCCTTTGTTGTGGTTTATTTGGATCTCGTTTTCAAAACTATACACTCAATGTCGATCAACATCTGTACGTGAGGTACACACACAAATTTTTGCATACAACTGCTTGCCAAATGTATGTAATGTATTACAGTAGTGAATACACAAGTAGTGAATGCATGTGGTGTATCATAGTAGTGAAATATTCACCTTTGTGCATCTTTACTTTATCTCTAAATAATTTATACCATACTAGGTGTCTAAATAATTGATGCCATACTATATATGTCCTTGTTTCTCTTGTACTAGGTGTCAGTATTAAGTTCTCAAGACCTAGAAGATTACAGTCCAAGTGTCAATAAGCTAAAGAGAAAACTGCAACCAACTTGAAACTAGCTTACTATCCATATGCTAGGTCATGGTTTGAAATCACTACATTGTATAAAGATCAGAGCATAAAATGTGACATCTTCGCTCACAATCTAGAAACATGTCTATGTTGCACCACGGCAAACCTCACATATATAGCAATAAACAAGGTCGACTCATAAATGAAATAGACACTCCTGTTTCCCTCACTTCTATATTATTGTTGGGCGCTTTGTCACCGGAGCGGCAACAACAAGGCTTAGCAGCATTGTATCTACAGTCAAGTACCAATTCAAGATACCAACCACGAATCAACAGTATCCTCTCTCTATTCATGAGATCGATGAGCGATATTTGGACATAAAAGAGGTAGATATTATAATTATAGACGAGCTATCCATGCTAACGCAAACGACTTTTGACCTTATCGTAAGACAAAATATCAATGTAACAAGCAATAAATTGGAAGATCCCTTCAACAAGAAATGTGTTCTCTTGCTCGATGATCTTGCCCAACTACCCCAGTTTGTAATCACGCACGGGTAACACATGCCAAATCACAAGCTCGGTCCACTGGCTACATGAAACTTTATACAAGTGTCATGTTGTATAAGACATGCAACGGACCCTGGATTGCTTCATTTCTTCACCATTTTTCGTGAAAGAAAACCAATCGTAGATGAGATTGATTGTACCTTGGCCGCATGTATTATAGATGAAGTGCACATGCATGACTACATCAACAACTCTACTACAATAATCAGTACTCACAAGTCAGACGTCCAACACTATAACAACCTTGCCTTGAATAAATTGTACAATCAAACTGACATTACAAAACTTGAAATGAAGACGAACGCGGGTTACATAAATGTCCTTCATTAGTGGCTCCTAGACCCTAAGTTCAATGAGCTGGATTCAATCACAATTTGCGTGCACTGCATGATCACTAAAAATATCGACTTTTTGACAATCGGTGCAGAAACGGTGAAGTTACATGTATCATTGTCCTCATTCATTGTATTGGGAATAACTACAAAAGAAGAAATGCAAAACACACTTGAAATCCACCTTCAAAAATGTGAGTGACGTGTTGTGCTACCAACCATTCCATGAAAATTTTCTTTTTGAAATACTTTTCGTTTGCAAGAATTTTCATGTAGAATGTATACTAGAAAAACATTCATGTGTAGACATAGTAGTACAACCTTGCTTGGATATAATCTCAATCGTAACCACCCCTATAATCTCTAATAATTGATGCACTTAACTTTGTCTCCTCCCATAAACATTATAGCATTTTTCAAGTGTATATCCCTTTCACACAATGCCGCTCTTCCCAAATTAGTCTTGCTCTTGTTTCCTTCAGTGCTAGCTGTTAAAAGTCAATTTGCATATGTCCTATTATATTCTATAGATGTTATATAGCAAGGCCCACCAAGCAAGACTAGTTATTTCAAGCGTGGCTCCAAAGGGAAGCTAAAAAGGAACATCTTATAATAGCTTCAAAAAGCCTAAAAGTTGTGTACAACATTTCATAGGCACCACGCCTATATCAGTCCCTGCAAGCAAGCAGTGCCAATAAAGACAGGTCTCGTGATTGTATATCTTGTTAAATTTAACTTCCACTTTCCTCGGAAAAGAAAAACCCATCATCATTTTGGATTGTTAACAAGACGAGAAGTGAAGTTAAACTTCACAAGGGCCTTCCATGTATCAATGTGGGCTTCTGCCGCACATATTGAAGCAAGGGCCTTGCCTAGCACTGTGTGCAAGCCATAGATGGCTCCAAGCACGCAACTAGCCTAAACTAGTAAGCTCAAAGATGCAATGGTGTGTCACTCACCGCTCTACGCTTGCTGTCATGGAAGATTCCTCGCCGCGAAGAAGAAGGAGCTACCATCGTGCCACGCTCAACCGCCTCGCCGCCACCGTGCCATCGTTGTAATGCTCTCTCTCTCTCTCTCTCTCTCTCTCTCTCTCTCTCTCTCTCTCTCTCTCTCTCTCTCTCTCTCTCTCATGCATACACACACACACACACACACACACACACACACACAAGGAGATGAAGAAGAAGAAGATGGAGATGGAGCAAGAGCACTCTTCAATTGCACAAATGAGAGAATGAGTGATTTTTAGGTTTAGGTGACTTTTGTATGAGCCCGCCCCATTCACACTTGGGCACCCATACTTAGCCAACTAACCCTTGAATGTTCCTGTTAGAGTGCGCCTCTCATCAGCGATCACTCTTACCCTTTTCCTATTGGACCGACAAGCCCCGCCCATGACTACTAGAAGTGGATGCCAGTGGTTAGCATGCCTCCCTTCTTGATGTAGATTCCGTCCTCGGAATATATCAATGTAGCATCAGGATCCATGATAGAAGTAACTGTGTCAGAAAAAAAAACATTGTGAAAGCTCAAAGGAAGCATGTACAGGTGTGCAATAAGTGAGATGCATACATGATATTCTAGGAAATGCAAAAACAAATTCGTGAATTGTAACATTGCCAACTAGAACAAGCATAGTACCTGAATAAAATGCAATTGAGTTAGGGTCTATTAGGTCGACTCTAAGAGAAGTACACAAGAGCTAGGGCTAAAGTAAGTACTAGATTGACCAATGTTAATTAAAAAATGTCGACTAAAGAGTAGTTAATCCTAGGAATGTTCGTTGGGGTCTAAGGACTAGTGGTATTGTCACTCATACCACTTAAGTGTGATCCACATAAAATACAAGGAAGTTTGTGCTACTTGCTTTCTCTTTTCTTTTTTTCTTTTTCTTTTTCTTTGTTTTCTTTTTGTTGTTGTCATAGTTGCTACAAGTAGCTGGGGGACTCGAAGTCTCAAATATCAACAGCTGGGAGACTCAAGGTCTCAAATACCAACTTGAGCATAAACTAACCAGGAGACTCGAGGTCTCAGATACCAGCTTAACACACGGGCTTCCATAACACAAGTCACTCTTAGGTGGAATGAACTAGAGAGAACTATATCCTCATAGCCTAAAACATTACTAAAGTTACCACAATTAATAGACTATTTAGGAATTAAAGTCAGCAATTAAGTAGCTTAGTTTAGCTTAAGGTCCTAATACCTACTTAAAGCCAACTAATAGACCAAACTCAAAGAGAAGAACAAGGTACTAGAAGTTTGAAAAATTATAGGATCTAAATTGGCAATGTCACAACTTCATAAATTTTATGCATTGTTCGAATTCAAATGACAAGATACAAACATGTAAATGTGGAAGCATAGATAAAAGGAAGTAGTACACCTGATATAATGGAGAACATCCATTGTAACATGTAAACATGCATTGTCGTTGTCCTTCAAAGGCATCCTATGTAGTCACAAACTGCACAATAGTTACCACCAAACATCCACCTTCTAGAGGCACATCAGTCGGAAAAGGTACCAACACCTTATTGAACACAATTAAAAAACATAAGGAACACTAACCTAATTATTTGCACTCCCCTTCGAGAGTCAAGGGAATAGGATATTGTAGAGATTGAGGGGGAACCCTAAGGCTAGACCCCTATCCTTGTCGTCGAGAAAAACAAAGTCATCATCCGTGAGACCATATGTGCCATCCGTGTAATCATGTAAATTTTCTTCATCATCAGGGGCACCAATGTTTACTAAGGTCACTAGACGCCTATAGTCATCTTGGTCAAAAGGATAGGCTTGTGCAATGGGAGAGACACTCTCTACTATGTATGGATCAATCGTGGTCAAGAGACGTATCAGCCATTCTAACTCCTCGAAATTCCTCTCACATGCTAGCGTACCTACAAAATCCCATTCACAGGCGAGCACCGGAAAGACCATGTGAAACACTTGTGAAAAGTAACAAGGGTACCTCTCACCCAAGGCAGGAGTGGATGACTCTAGCATACTAGCCATATCTGTACACACAGATAGATAATGGTTAGAGTGCAAATATTACAAGGGTCGTTTTCTTGTGCATAATGTGTTTTTATGATTTTGTGTTATGTATAGAACTTGTAAGTTTCCACATTATTGTTTGGTGGCTCTTGCTATTTTAATTTTTTATCTTGTTTTTGTGAGTATAAGGCTTTATATATACATTCCTTAGGATTGGAGATGAGAGGTCAGGGAGGAAGGTTGAGAGGGAAGCAAGTGAATGATGGATGCCAGCAAACACTCCCCCCTTCCTTGGGTAGATCATACCTTTTGGAATGATGTCGTTACCTTTTGAAACCAATTGTTCGAAGTTGTTATGGGTGAAGGCTTTAACCAATAGTTTTCAACCACCCTATGCGTTTCATCTAGTTGCAAGGGTGCTAAGGTACTCTCCCATGATTTTATTTGCAACGTTGTTGTAGGTGGTGAACTTACAACGGGAGGTGCAAACTCTTCCTTGTTTGTATGGATATGTACAATGGTGGGTGGAGGTTGTGTCAAAGCTTCTATTTCCGTATAGGAACTACATGAAAAGCAAGAAGCTTCATTTGACTTCCATGTTCTTGAGCTAGGTGGAACAAATCGTCCTTTCTTCGGTCCCCAAACTAGCTCTGGAGCGGGTGTGTAGCATTCCGTGATTTTTTCCTTTCCGCAATCGTCAATTCGTTTTGGAGCTACATGATTGGGCTCACATGGGTCAGTTGACAAGTAAGAAGAACACAATCTACGTTTTGGTACCCAGATTTGATCATTTCCTTGATAGTAGCCTTGGGCTTCTAATGGTCGTTTAGGAATCCAACGCCACGTTTCCTTACATTTCTTGGAGGAAGTGGGACGTTTCTTACAAGGCTTCTATTTTTTAGCATCAGCCATGGCCGCTAAAGAAGATTTAGGGACCCACTTGTATGTTTTCTTTTGTATATGAGGATGAGTCTTGACAGAAGCTATATGCATTGCTTCTAGCATATTTAACGGTCAAGTGGTGGCATTTCATCCCCCTCAGGTGTTACCCAGGTTGTTCCACTGTTTCCCCAAGTGTCTACGGTTGCTGCTAGGTGGACCCAATCCAAATTGTCTGACTCAGTCATCCCAGGTAGTACGTCCATATAAGGAGAATCTTCCCCAACATCAGTGTCCACTTTACACGTGTAACAATACTGCAATGGGGCCGAGTGAACTGTGGTGTCAGATCTGTGATCAATTATAAACCTGTTTCCTAGGGGATGTGCTTGACCAGTTACAAGATCCACTCAAATGACAAAAACTTGGAATTGCAAGTAGACATGGTTTTTAGACCAGTCATGCACCATTTTTGCTTCTCTCATGAAAGGACGTCCAAAGATCATCTTAGATGCCATAGTGTGCTTGGAGAAATCCATAACAATGAAGGTAATTCTTATTTTACGTCCAAAGACCTTGATCTTGAGATCTTCTAACATCCCAATAGGTTTAACAATAGACCCATTGGCCATCTTTACTACTATGGTTGTGGTCGCAAGGTGAGGTCTTTCCATAGTTTTCCATCAATTTTTAGTCGCAATGCTAACCCCAACACCACCATCAAGGATTCCCTTCACCATTTAATCCCTTAGTAGTGATTGGTATGGTCACATTGGATTCATCACCCTCAAAGTATTGTCCCAACTTGTTAACAGGTATTTCTACCACAAGTTCTCATCTAGGTTGGGTTGTGGATCTAAGTGTTCCTCCTCTATTGGCATCTCCCTAGCTCCATCCATCTGTGCAAATTGTGGTAGCCCAAACTTTAGTTCTCCATTGAGGAAGGCTCGAAGAGCTGAGACTAGCTCAGGGTCTTTATATAGTTTGGACATGATGGTGGTTCTAACTTCTGAAGACATGAAATCCATCAATTTGGCAATGTTTAATGGCACCTTTTGGGCTTCAGTCCCTTAATGTGGGGAAGATGGGATCTCCATTTCTTCGATAGGATTAGGTAGTCCATCTGTAAACATTATTTCCATCAAGAAGTGAGCACGCCCACTTTCCCATGACTTTAAGTCGATTTCTTCTTGGATGACACTAGGTATGGCTAAGGGTCTATGGACTTGGTGAGGTTGTTGTTGCGTAGGGAACACTGTGTTTGTAATATGGATTTGCCTAGGTGCTCACTCTAGATCCCTTTGGGTATCTTCTACCAAACTCCTTAATTGCTTCACTCGCTCGATCTCCTCTGTAGGTTTAGATAAGTTCCTATCTTCTTCTTGGATCCTGGCCATTGTGGCTCATGAAGATCTTCCTTGTTGGTTTCTATCTTAGTGGTCGTTTTGGTCTCCATGGTTTCACCTGAATCAGAATCCTCTTCAGCGTTGTTCATATATGCGGGGTCGTCACCATTCCCTATGTTGGTCTTTGAACAGGGGTCTGACTTCGCTGCTTTTCGCAATCTCTTCCTTTGTGTTTTCTTCTTTTTTTGAGATTGGGCAATTGATGCCGTGTCTCTTTTCTCAAGAATATAATTTTGTTTTTGAAGCATAAATCGTGTGAGTATGTTTACTGGTACCATAGCTGTACTTTGTGATGGCTCCTCGATAACCTCAATCAAGTTTAATGGCGTGATCTTCGATGCATTTGGATTATTTGGACATTGTGTAACCAGATGATCTATGCCACATCAATTATACATGAGTATTGACATTGTAGACGTGCTCACTTGATTGGTTTGCATTAGTGTGGTGTTCTTTTGTAGCCTAATAGGGCACTTGGCCACACGATGTGGACCTCCACACTCATAGCATTGAAGAGGTGGTCTCTTAGCAGTGTAATTGATATTTTGGCCTCTTGCAGCAAGAGCAGCTACTTGATAGAGAGGTTTGACTTGTCCCCAATAGTCCTCCATGTAGTATTGTGGACTTTCTTCAAGCGCATCCATCCCATAGGCAATATTAGGGTCTATATCTTCCTTATAACCTTCCAAACAAGCAATAGATGACTCACAACCCACTTGATTCATTAAAGTGATTCTCGGATATGGTGCTTGCGGTCCTAGCACTGGAGGTGATAAGGGTGTTGTTTGAACAACATTTTGGGCCCTAGGAACCATGTGTTGTGAATTTTGTTCAAGAGGTGGGGCAGGCATCAATGCAGGCACTCGAGGTGTGTCCGTCCATGGTAAGGTTGGTCTATTGGCCATCATGCGCTTAAATACTATGCAATCCTTAGCTTGATGACCATACCTCCCACAGGCATTGCAATTCCCATTGAATTTTACTCTAAAAGTAGGGCATTCACTGTACTATGTGGTCCATAGCATATTGAGCACCATTGTTGCTCCCTTCTTGGATACATATGATTTTTTTACAGAGCACGATTGTCTCTAAGACTCTCTTGAATGGCCTTGGTGAGATCTGCTAAAGTCATCTCAAATATCTATGGCTCCTTGCAATAGGCTTTAGGGTCATTGGTTGATGCCCCGATGCTTGCGAGCTAATAGATTTAGGCTCAACAAACACTCTTTCTCCTTGAATCATTAAATTATCCTCCAATTGGATCGCATTGGTGCTGAATGCTTCCCAAGTGGTGATACCTCTAATGACTAGGCCATTGTAGATATCCTCATGTCGTAATTCCCTAATGAATCTATCAAGCAATTGATTATTATTGAAGCGCTCATTTGGATTACAAGGAGAATTCAAATGCTTCAAGAGGCTAATAAAGTCTCTCATCGACTCTCCTTCCTCTCGTTGGGCTTTTGGGAGCTGAGAGGCTACACCCCAAAGCAATCCCTCTTGTATGTATTCTTTCAAGAACAGTCTCCTAAGAGTAGGGTAAATTGTTTTTTCCTCCACCCTTAGGGTTCTATACCAATCCCCTGCCTTCCCACTTAAGGTTAGGCTTAAGGCATTACTCTTATGCAGGTCATTGTGTTCTCCTAGAGAATCGCATATTTGTTCAAACACTTCGATATGCTTTCTCACATCCCCGTCTCCACTAAATTTTTGTGTGAGCTTGGCTATTTGTACTACCTTACTTCTAGGTTCTCTATCAGGCATGTTACACATATTCTCAGTAATAGATTGACCGATAGCTTGAGCAAATGTTGCCAAGTCACCTAAGTGAGCATGGGTGGAGGTGCTCCAGAGACTACATGTGGAGTAGGTATTGGCATTGGGCTTGGCAAGTAGGAAGCCCTTGGTCCACGTTTGGTACGGTGTTGTGCCATGTGGCAGCCCAAAGTTCATATGTGTGGCCCTAGGCATAGCAAACGTTGGATGTGACATGCTAATGCTAGCTGGTATGGTCCCATAAAAATAAGGACTTGTGTGTTGTGGTGGTGGAGCATAGGTTGTTGAAACAATGAGAGGGGTAGGGGCTACATGAGTACAAGGACCTATAGATGTATATGATTAGTACACACTTGTAGGTACTGTTGCAGGCATTGAGCTACCATATAGCAGTGCTTTACGAACAAATGAGGTCCATGGCGTTTTTCTTGGCATGCCATCATTGGGGTAGGCATGGTAGCCGTGGTGTCATTAAGGGAAAGATGAGCTAGACTTGGAAAAGTAAAGCTATCACTTGTGGGCTCAGATTGCACTGAGACTCCTGGCGAAACAACATATGGAGGATCCATTAGACTTACCGAGGGAGTCTCCATTTGCGATAAGGTTGGTTGTTTAGCCTTCCCTGTATCCAAGAATCTCATGAGACCCGTTGAAGGCATATGGATCCCCTTGTTCTATCTCTCCAGCTTGATAACCCTATGGATGACCTCACAAACTCTTTGTTGTTGATCCTCCACGCTAGTAGCACCCGTTGTGGATTGTAGGACATCTAACCAACACACGTGATAGGTGTGACCTGTGTATAGGTCGGTTAGAGTTTTCATTTGTAGTTCGTACTCCCAGTTCTCATTTAAGAATGCTCCATCTAGGATTGAGGTGCTAGGGGTGTCTTTTGAACTAGATGCAACGTGGCTCTCTATGGGTTGACCCTTAGTGGTCGCTAATTCAGGAGCACTTGATTGCTCTCCTAGCAAGGATATTGACATAGGAGCTTTAACTTTTAACTCTCTTCGTTGCTCCGCCTTGCGTAAGCTCTCAATTTCCTTTTCCCTAGCCGCGATGATATACCGCTCAACTTCTTGTACTTCGGCAAGGCTTCTACCATCAGGTAATATAACCTCGGAGGGGAATAGCTCTGAAGATCAGGTGGTGCGGTGAATGGAGTATTCACGTGCATACTTTCTGAGAGCACGGGGTCTACGTTGGTCATGAATGGCAAATTTACTTTCCCACCCCCCTCATTTACATCACTAGCTCCATGTTTGGAGCGAGTGGCTCTACTAAAGGTTTCCTTCAAGCGGCTAAGCACGCTCGGCCCGGACCGTGGACCCATGGCATGCGTGTCTTGGCTTGAGCTATCGGGATTAGGCATTGAAAAACCCTCCATGACGTCATAGTCAGAGGAAGAGTCACTAGCCGCTATGTTTGGGTCTTGGTTTGTACTACCTTGGGTCCGTGCCGAGGGCCTAGAACCTAAGGTAGGTGGATATTGAGAACTCGCATAAGTCAAAATGCTCTTTAGTTTCTTGGCCTCTAGCACTAACCAAAGCACAAATGCATGTGCCTTTGGCACCCTACAAGCGTCAGCGAATGCCCTTGAAGGTTAACCGCTCGATTTTTTAGGTGTTTTGCACCCCGTTTTCTACACACACACACACCTTCCTTCTCTACCTTTCCTACATCTGAAATTGCACCACAATGCAGCACAGAGTGCCTCTTGAGCTTAGTGCAGGGCATTACCCCGACAATGGTGCCAAAAATGTGGGCTTCTTCTGCACGTACTGAAGCAAGGACCTTGCCTAGCACTGTGTGCGAGCCACAAATGGCTCCAAGCATGCAACTAGCCTAAACTAGTAAGCTCAAAGATCGCGATGGTGTGTCACTCACTGCTCTACGCTTGCTGTCGTGGAGGATTCCTCGCCGCGAAGAAGAAGGAGCTACCGCCGTGCCGCGCTCAACCGCCTCGCCGCTGTCGCAATGCTTGATCGCACACACACACTCTCTCTCTCTCTCTTTCATGCATACACACACACAAGGAGATGATGAAGAAGAAGATGGAGATGGAGCAAGAGCACTCTTCAATTGCACAAATGAGAGAATGAGTGATTTTTAGATTTAGGTGACTTATATATGAACCCGCCCCATTCACACTTGGACGCCCATACTTAGCCAACTAGCCCTTGAATGTTCCTGTTAGAGTGCGCCTCTCATCAGCGATCACTCTTACCCTTTTCCTATTGGACCGACAAGCCCAGCCCATGACTACTAGAAGTAGACGCCAGTGGTTAACAATCAGTGGCAAGACAATGTAAGTGATGGAATGATCAGCCAATAGCAATAGTTTGTCCCACGTGAGAATTCGTTTACATTTGAGACAATCAAATGTGATCCAATGTTGAGGAATTTATTATTGTTGGTTCTTTGATTATTTGTCTGAATCCATACAGAGCCATGTAAAGTTGTAGAGGGATATGGCAATTGTTGCTATTGTTTGCATCTATGTTGAAATGGTTTCTGCGGTCTTGTTCAATGCATGCAAAGTTCTCTCCAGTGCTTCGTAAAGGGATGAGAGTTTCAACGAAGGATGTCTGTATAATGAAACAATGTTTAATTTCTTCTTGCTCATAATATATATGTTTGACGAAACAATTTCGATCCCATATGATATTAATCTATTTGTCTTCATAAAGCGATACTAGTTCTTGTGCAGTATAAGAACACTTGTTGGTCCTTTGGAGGATATATAATCAAATCTGAGGAATGGGTTTCTTAATTTTTCTGTGTATGTTTCTTGGATACACAGGATGTCTCATGACATAAGGCTCGTGTCTTTTATGATGTCAGAGTAATGCGCATACATGGACACTGTGTTTATAGATTGAATGATGATATTGTTTTCTGTGAAGTCTCTCAGTTTTTTGTTTAGAGTTTTCCACGTTGATTCTTGCTTCTGGCATTCTATTTTTTTCGACTTGAAACTCTCTTGGGATTTTTCTTATGGGAGTCCATTTTCTCGATATAGATTCTGTGAGGGAGATGTTGGTTCTCAAACCTTGTAGGCTGACCTACTTTGACGTTGTAAAATTCAATCCAGATTATTTTTTCGTTCTATGTCTGTAAACAGCTCTTGTAAAGCCCATCAGCTCCATTCATGAGTCCATCTATAATGTTCAACTTTCCAACACATAGTTCTACGACTAGGTTTGGTTTGAAGTGCAAGGTTTTTTGTAAGCCTCCACATTGTTTTGGATCTTCTGGAATCTTTATATATTTGTGGCAACTTTTGGAATTTTTTGTCATTGGCTTCAAATATATCTGGTATTCCTGGTGTGATTTCAAATATGTACTTGTTATACGTGTCTTTGCTTATATTAACGTAAAACAAATAAGAGTAGTTATTCAATGGAGGTGGTTCACGGCAGTAAGAATTGTTTAAGTGTCTGATATCTTTCTCTATGTGTTCACTTTTACGTATTCGACTTAAAATTTCAATGAATTTTATGTTTTCTTGTCGCATTGGTTGTGTTATTTCATATCGTTTGATATGTGAGTGCCAAAACGAAACTAGCAATGTGTTGAGCATGTTCTTGTGATAGGAGAAGATCCAAGTATCACGAACAGGACTCGCTTGACAAAGATCTCCACAAAGGATAATGTCCATGCTTGCAAATGGTCTATCATGTATTCTTTTTATTGCTCGAAGTCGTGCATCAGCTTGTTGGAAAAGACTTCGTCCAACAAGGGAGATCTCATCAATAACTACTAATTGTAAACTCGCATATTGTGAAGAGAGTCATCTAGTTTTTCTGCGCTCAACGAGGTTTGGTCACTCGCTATTAGTGGGAGACGAAGAGCAGAATGTATTGTGGTTCCACTAGTATTGAATGTTGCTTTTTCAGTGTACGCCATGAACAAAATTCTAGCAGATTCAATGTTTATGGGCAATTTAAAATTGTAGTGTCGTAGTAAGCCTTGAACCAACAACAATGATAGAAATGTTTTACCAGTTCCAGCACCTCCAGTAAGAAAAAGGTGTATTGGTCTGTGTGGATTTGTTCGTTTTCTCAGCATGACATCATCAAACAAAAGACGTTGCTGAGTATTTAGCATTCATAAGCCTTTGTGAAATTGTTTATTTGAAATCGCAATTAACTTTGTTATTGCTAGCTTTCTATTACTGGCAGTGTTTAAGTCTGGAAGATTTGAAGCAATGTTGTCGTGCATATTTTCAAGTAAAGAAGCAAAGGAACGTGATGTTGATGTTGTTGCAGTTTGTGAGATACTATTTCGTCCACAATATCTTTATTGAATTTTTTCTCATTGTAGGACACAAGATCTAGATGACGTTTATATATATCTTCCCATGTTTTAGGATAATGAAAGTGCTGGTTCTCGTCGTTGTGCCAAGGTAGATACAATAGGCATTGTTCGAGGTAAAAGTTGTCAGGGTCTTTATGCTTGTCGTATCGAACATAACGAATGATTCAATTTTCTCTCAATGAAACAATTTTGCGTCCACAATGCTTGTAGCACGAGCAAAATTCTACCAAGTAGATATTATGCAAGTACGTTGGTCTCTTGCTATATTTGTCGATGATGTTCTCAAAGAATATATCTTTACTGTCTGGATCCAATCATTTGAGTGTTTCTTTTCTTTTCAAAATGAGCGAACGTTGGTCTGGAGGATTTGTGTTGATGAAATTAAATTCTCTAGTAGGACTGTGTAAAGGCGAAGACAAAACAATATAAGCAGCTTGTTGTGCACTCAATTGTTGCATATTCAAGATCGTGTTTTAAATGCGCCGTAATCTTTCCACAGCGTTGGCATTATTGGCGATACAAATATTGATCTCAACTTTAATAGATGATATTAATGTGTTATCCAGTTTTGTTATGTATGATGAGCAATATGTAGCAGCTCCGTATGCGTTTACTATGTATTGGATGTCAGTGTTAGCGTTCCACAGTTTTGAAATTTTTGGATTGAAATTGTTTGTAAAAATATCCTATGTCCTTCGTTCCATCAGCACGGTCGACGTTACAATTTTTATCAAATTGCCAATATGTAATCATCGAAAGAAAGATCTAATTTTTTGAGCCAATCCTTGAAATCAGTTGGTAATTCTTCAGCTTTGGTTGCTTCGAGGAACTCTTTGATTTTTTAAAGATTTTTGTTTATGTTGTTTGTTATACTTCTCTTCTTCTTGTAATGGTCTAAGTATACAAGTATAAGGCATCGGATATTGGAGAAAATCAAAATGACATCTGTTTCTTTTTTTCAAGCAAGTTTTTTGATGCGCGTGTTATCGAACGTCTCTCAAACCTTCCTGGAGAATATTCCTATCAGTGCTAATGCATTTGTCAATGAATGCCGTTACACTGTTTGCTTCTGTTTCAGTCAGCTAAGGCGCATTTTCAATCCATATTAGACCGTGATCATGTTGACTACCACAACTTTCAAACTCGGTCACGAAAAGTAGTCTTTCACATTTCCTCCTAGTATGTTACTGTCTTTGTTGAGTATTTTTTTCAAGCTTCAAAATCTATGTAAATAATATCTAGAACATGTAATTGGGTCCAATCGCACGAGGCGTTTAATGTAAAAAAAAAATTGTCTCATTGTCATCTTTGGTTATAGGAGAGAATTCTTATAAACAACTGATTAGTTCTTTCCAACGTCTCTCCTGCAGACGACAAAGTGACAAAGAAGGTAGGAGGACCTAGTTGTCTTGTCATCGCAAATATATTTTTTTCTTTATTTTTTGTTTGTAATCTGGAGAAGTTATCAAAGCTTCCTAACCTCTGTAGCCTATCTTTGATTGAATAATTATGTCGACGTTCGTATCGTGCAACACATTTCGTGCATGAAGAACGGTCTCTTCGAGCTTGACCTTTCTCAGATGAACCCATAAAGACAAAATAATTTGTTGGGTCATTATTTTCACTGCTTTGAAGAATAAGTTTTCTATGTCCAATGCAAATCGTATATCGCTATTAAGTAATTCCCATTTTGTAAATTTTTAGTAGTTTTTAATTGCTAGCTCGTGATACTTGCGTGGTTCGCCAAAGAATATCCTTGGAAAACCTAGTTCTTCACAGAATGTGTCTTTCAACAAATCAAGTGGATAATTTCCTTCACAAGGTGCAACTTGTATGATCTTATCGTTGTAGTCAATGATTTGTTGTGCTGATGTGAACTGATGAATGCGAGTATCGTGATAATCTTCATTGTCTTCGTCACTGTCATTGTGCGTTGCAAGATGTATGTAATGCGCCTTCTGCAAGAGGGCAATATGTCGTAACCAATCTTGATCCAAACTTACGTTTTCTTTTGTGTAAAGATCGGAATGTAGAAGCTCTTTCAGTGCTTCAGAAGCGAGCATTCGGCGCACTAGTCCGCTCAAATAACAATGGTTATATTTTGGTTTTCTCTTTAAACCTATAGGAATCGAGTTTTCCTCATTGATGAATCGTGGCAAGCTTCTTTGTGTTTCAATAACGTTTACTAGTACGTTCACAATGCTTCCAGGTAAACTGTATTGCCCGTCGTATGTCAACTCTCATATTTTTGAGAACAGTATTCGAGGTGCGATCAGTCTTTCTTCTAGCTTGTTTAGCTTTTGTACAATTTTTTTCTTGTCATTAAATCCAATTTCTTGCAAAAATTTGTAAGTTATCACTAGTTTTCTTCTCTTTCTTTTGCAAGCTTCACAAATTTGCATAACAGTGTCGCTAGCTTTCTTTTTTTCGTCAACATTATTTGGTGACTGAACAGTATTCATTGCAAAGCTCGCATAAGGTCGAAGGAGTATCTTGTATTTCATTTAAATATGTTTCTGTAGGTGTATCACTGACTCATAATCTCTTTCGCAAGCATGGTTCTATTTTTGGGGAGGAATATTTTGGCGTGACTTTCTTAAACATTTTACTTTTGTTATTATCACTGTTTTTGTACGAATTGTGCTAATTTCTTGACACAAGTACTCTTCGGCGACACATTTGTTGCTTCATTAAGATACAAAATTAGCAACCTGTTAGATTCTAAAACCTTCAAAGGTGTCCAAACTTCAAATCTTTTCGATCCTGATGCAGGTTTGCGCATAGAATACACGTATAAAGTTTCATCAATGTCTATGATCAATATTCACTATTTCATACCAGCATTGCTGCATTCACCGGCGATGAATTTCTTTTGCTTCTTTCATTGTCCACTCTGTAAAGTCACCTCAAAGCACAAGCGATTTGCTACACAAAAAAACTCAATAATCTGAATAGTCAATTCCAATGAATTGCGAGAGGTTTTTAGCAATTCGTAGACTCTGTCGTAATTTACTTCGTTTGTGCCAATGTTGTTTCCTAAGAGAGTGTTTATTACGTTTGTCGATGTGGTTTAGAGTCCCATTTGGAAGAGGGTATACGCAGCTAAGTTTGTCAAAAGATCCGTTGGTGCAAGCGTTGTGGAAAATCCTCTTGACAGCTTGCCAATGCTTAGACCCTGGGCTATGCATGGATCTGCTGACCTGTGAGACTGCAAACTGAATATCCGGCCTCGTGTTGCATTCATAAATGAGGCAGCCAGCAACAGTTTGGTAAAGAGTGACATCAACAGGATCACCAGCATCATGTAGACTCAACTTCAAACCTGTTTCCATGGGAGTGGCAATAGGTTTGCAATCCTCAAGTCCAAACTTACATAGCAATGTCTCTATGTAACTTTTCTGACACAAGGCAATACCACCATCACACTGCTTAAACTGTATACCCAAATAATGATGCAACAACCCCAAATCTTTCATCTTGAAAGTAGCATTCAAATTAGCCTTAAATTCAGCAATATGTCTCTCATTTGGTCTAGTGATCAACAAATCATCAACATAAAGAACCACAATGAGAAGTACATCACCCTCACGCTTTACATACAATGTGCTTTTTGTTGGACTGTTACGAAAGCCTTGTTTGACCAAATGAGTGTCAGCTTTCTCATACCGAGCACGAGGAGATTGCTTCAACCCATACAAAGCCTTGTTACATTTGCACACTTTGTCCTCTTGTCCTTTTATGACAAAACCGTGAGGCTGCGTTACATAAACTTCCTCAAATATGTCACCATTCAAGAAAGCAGTAACAATGTCTGATTGATGCACATCCCAACCAAAATGAGCTGCCAATGCACATAGAAAACGCACAGTAGTCATACGACAAGTGGGAGCAAAATTCTCTTCATAATCTATGCCTTTTTGTTGTGCATAACCCTTTGCAACAAGTCAAGCCTTATGGCGATCGATCTCACCATCCGGCTTGCGTTTCAACTTGTAAACCCACTTCGTACCAATGGCCTTTTTGCCAGGAGGCAAATCACATAAAGTCCATGTGTCATTTTCTATAAGTGCATCATATTCTGATTGCATGGCAGTCATCCAATTTTCTGAATTTTGTGCTTCATCAAAAGTCAGAGGCTCCTCAACATCATGTAAGCTAGACACAGCCAAAGCATAACAATCTGATGCATAAGATGCATGGCGAGAGCCTGAACGAGTACGACTAGACAAAGGTGCATCCAATTTACTGTCACGCAAAGTGTGCACCAGCCATTTTGGCATACCTCTAGCCTGCTCATTTTCAGTCCTTTCCTCATCAAGTACATCATGTACATCTACATCAGTAATAGGCTGATCTAGAACATTTTCAAAAACCCCCATAGGCTGTACATTTGCCTCATTGGAACTTACATTCGTATTTCCACCACTGAAAAGAGGCAACAAAGTGTCATAAATGTCCTGTGAGCTTACATTACTGTCTCTAGTACATGACAGCAAGGGCTGAACAGAATCTTCCACAAACATTACATCCCGAGAAACCAGAATACGTTTTGTTTGCGGATGATACAACCTGTAACCTTTGCTTTCAGCACTATAACCAACAAAAATACATTTGACAGCCTTATCATCCAATTTTCTGCACTGCACTTGTGGCACCAAAGCATATGCCAAACAACCAAAAACACGCATGTGCTCAATAGAAGGTTTTCTATCATGCCATGCTTCATATGGAGTAATAGATTGCAAAGCTTTTGTAGGACACCTGTTAAGTACATAAGTGGCACACATAATGGCCTCAAGCCAAAAAAAAATGCGGCAAAGCTTGACTTTTGACCATACATCATGCCATTTCCGTCAGTGACCTGTTTTTCCTCTCAGCAACACCATTTTGCTGAGGTGTATAAGGCACTGTACATTGGTGTTTTATCCCACGACTAGCCAGAAATGCATTAAATTCATGAGACATATACTCCCCCCCTCGATCGGAACGGAGGGTGCCCATAGTACATTTCGAGACATTTTCAGCCATAGCCAGAAATTGTTTGAAGCACATAAAAACTTCAGACTTCGCTTTAAGCGGAAATACCCATGCATGCCTGGAGTAATCATCAATGAAAGTCATGAAGTACAGGTAATTGCCCAAGGACGGAGTTTGCATGGGCCCACAAACATCACTATGCACAAGCTGCAACCTGCATGTGGCCCGAACTGAACCATCCTTTGGAAATTTAGAACGCTGCATCTTACCCAAAATACAGCCTTCACAAACATGTTTGACAGGTGCTTCAAGAGGCGGCAAAGAAGCAACCATATCAGATTTCTGCAAACGCAACAAATTGGCAAAATTCAGATGACCAAAACGTGCATGCCAAAGTTTTGCATCTGAAATAGCCCTTGAATCTACAACATCATTTGAAAAATTTTGTCCACACTTGTCATACAAAGTGAGCTTATACAACCCACGGCACAAAAGCCCAAATGCAACAATTTCATCACCAAAACCAAGATCATGAACTGTACATCTGTCATCCACAAATTTGACTACAAGTCCAAGTCTAGCTAGTGTGGATACAGACAAGAGATTCTTCTTGATCCCAGGTACATAAAGTGCATCAACAAGTGTGAAGGAACTGCCATTAGCAACAGTGAGCACAATCTTTCCAACTCCTTGAACTGGATAAGAGGCGTTGTTGGCACAAGTGACTGAATTCCCATGAGGAACTGACTCGAGAGAGGTAAACAATTCACGATGTGAGGTAATGTGCTTTGTAGCACCACTGTCAAAATACCACACATGTGAATCTGCAGCAACTGACAAGCATGCATCATGGACAACATGATTGTAAGTGCACTCTGCGCTAAAAGCCCATTCTGCATCAACATCAGCAACACAATCTCCTTTCACAGAAGACTCAACAATGGCTGAATTTGTAGTGGAACCAGCATTTGCAGTGGAACCACCCTCTTTCTTCTTAGCCTCTTTGGCCTTCAACTTAGGACACGACTTGATCAAGTGATCATTGGCTTTACAATAATGGCAACGCATCTTCTTTTTGCCCTTATCACCAGAATTGCCAGACGAAGTACTGCCAGCAGAAGCATTAGGAACATAATTTTTGCCACTCGCAACAGAACCATAAGAAGTGGCTGCATTACTGTTACCACCCTTTCTTTGAGAAGCAATAAAAGCCTGTTCAACTGCACGCTGCCTAGTCCTGTTTCTTCTGGAAAGTGACTCTTGCAACAACAATGTGCATAATGCATCAAACTTGACAACTTCAGGATTTCCTTGGGTCATAAGTCTCCAAGTACTAGCAAAAGTCTGGTAAGAATCTGGTAAGGCATCAAGAACAGTCTGCACAAGGGAACTGTCTGAAATGACTTCACCTGCAGAAATAAGTTGCTCATTGATATCCTTGACACTAGCAAGGAAAGTGTCCATGTCATCTTCCTCATGCATAATCTTCGACTCCAGCTCTTTACGCAACAAAGCAATTTTAGCCTCATTGCGGCTTGCATAAAGACCTGCTAAAATATCCCAAGCCTGTTTTGCTGATTTTGCTGAACGGATGTGAGGAACAATGGTGCGCTTCACAGACAACGCAATCAATGCATGAGCCTGCGCATCCTTAACATCCCAACGAGCTTATTCTGCCGTAGGCAAAACAACTCTTACAGCTGCAATCCTTGCAGCAAGACCTGCAACATCCTCAACATCGCCTACATCCTCAGAACCAGGACGTACATCAATGCCCTGCACAATGTTCCAGACACCCTTTGACACAAGAACATGTTGCATCATATAAGCCCACATAGGGTAGTTATCCCCATCCAACCTGTCCTCAGCAGCAAACATCTTGAACACATCTGTGTTGTTGTTGTTAGCCATGGTAAATGCTGCACTTGATGTGAAAACTGCCCGAAAATAGGAGAAACGGAGTGGGAACAACCTGTGCTATATAGCACAAACCGTAGAAGACTATAAGGCACCTGTAATGCAAAAAATGGCACTGACATAAATTTTGCACAAAATGACGAAATAGCCTGTGCAGTACTGCCTGTAGTGGAAACGGAGGCCGAAATGAGCCCAAATCAAAATTCTGAGCAGACCGAGCTCGACGAGCTTGCCCAAAATATTTGTCGACCTGCGAACGCTCGCCAAAGCTCACTGAAATCGAAGAAGGTGAGCAGGCGTGTGCTGGAGCAGCTGGCGATTAAGCCCGGGAGGACGTGACCTACTCTGATACCAATTGTTGGAATTAGGGTTGTAGAGAAACACACACAGCTTGGAGAAGACGAAGGAAGCTCAAGGCACACAATAGAGAGTGTGTTACTTAGTGTGCAATGGAAAGATAGATAGCCCTAGAGTGATGGGCGTATATACAATGCACGGGGGAAAAAACCTCCTAAAGAGGGAAAAAATGCCCCGGCAGTCCTAGTGTGTTCACACACATCACTACCACATGTATATGGTAACACCAAGATCTCTCTTGCAACAACTATTGGACTTTTAGAGTACAAGCTTTGAAAAGTCTTGCCCAAAGCCAAGACCTCATCGACAATCAGACCAACTAGTTGCGCAGAAATGACAGGCCCTTCGCTCGGCTTGATCTTCACTTGAAGCTTAGGAATGTCATAGCTTGTAGTCGTCTTTTGGCAAGTAATACAGAACAAACCCTCTGTGGTTTTATGAACCTTATTCAATTTGCAAATGGCACAGAATGTCTCCAAGAGAACACCATTTATGTTAGAGAAACGCAAGACGCCGAACACTTGTAGGTCAAAAGTGAGGATCAAGAACCACACAACACAATTTCTAAGTAACTAATTTATCCAACAGTACATGTTTCCCATAACTAAGACTCTCAACTTGTGTCTTGGTTATGGGAAACTACAGGTCAAAAGTGAGGATCAAGAACCACACAACACAATTTCTAAGTAATTAAATTATCCAACAGTACATGTTTCCCATAACCAAGACTCTCAACTTGTGTCTTGTAAGCCTGTAAGAGATCAGATTGTAAGACTCTCAACTTGTGTCTTGTAAGCCTGTAAGAGATCAGATTGGAGATGCTTGCTGTGGACAGGCACCAAGATTGTGAGATCCAAGATGGACAGCGTGTTCTCACGACCTAAAAAGGGCCCGATGTTCCTTGCTACAAAAGTTTTCACTTCTCCATTGTCAATATCCCTTTTGATAGACTTGTACTCTTCTTTAGGATCATTGACAAAAGTCAACTAAAACAAGCACCGGTTAAATGTCGTGAAATCTTTTTTGACCAAAAAAGCGCAAAGTATTTCAATATAAGACACTTACAATTGCTCAATCCTTGGGAGTAGAACCGTCAGCCGCTAGTAGCTCTCCACGAGTAGAGTTGGCATAGATTTCGAAATTCTCGCTCTTAATAATAACAAAAGCAAGCGTACCCAAGTAATTTTTTGCTCCACTCACCCCCACACTTGCAGCCTCATCTGAAAAAAATCTTATCTTTGTTTCCGGGTAAAAGCTCAAGCGGATTGGAAATGAAGCAATGCAAGTGACGATCGAGGCAGCATCCAAGTAAAGAGAGAAAGGTGATGTTCCACCGCCTGCCTTGTTCTTTGTTTTGATTGCAGAACTCTCTATACGCACAAAACTACCAACACTTAACAAGGAAGCAAATTGTCTTGAGAGATGAACCAACGACGACAGTGACTGTGTTGGAGTTGTGCGAATCCACAAGATCAGCCTTGAAAATTTTTACGATTTTTGGGTTGAAAATCTTGTATGTACCATAATTGTTTAGCACATAACCTTCGATTCCAAATCTAGAATTGATGTCAGAGAGGTCCATTATATGCAAAAAAGGCACATTATGTTCTTCAACAGGTGGTTCTTGTTTCGAAAAAGGGTTAACTTTCACTTCATCGTCTTCAGTGTCAATTACAACATCTACAAAACAGTATATAAGAACATGGTAGCTCATTCACATCAAAAGACAAAGGTAGACAATCAATGTTTTTGGTTTTATATATACCGTGCCCCTTGATCTTAACGATAGCCATCTTTGCTTTTCGAGCATCCAACTTGTGCACCTATTGAGAAAAACGGGACATTTCAAAGCACAAAAGATAAATTGGTTTTGTGTAAGCTTTCTTATAAGGTAGAAATCAACGTACTGCAAGCTTGCCCTTTGCCTTTTGAGAGAGATGGTTGGATAGTGAAGTTCGGTTCACTGTACACACTACGCTTGCGAGAAGTTGTCGGAGTGCTTGCAGATGACTCACTCACATCAATTCGTACACATTCATGTTTGGAAGTTCCACTTTTTGGATGTGTGATACGTGCAAGGCTAACACTTTTTCTTGGCTCTACGAAACGAATATATTCAAGTAAGAATACCAAAGCGCAAAAAACACCATGACACCTGTACTCCATACCGTCAATCTCCATGCTTTGTATGCCACAATGGCTGTTGGCCATATTTTGGCACACTTATTTGCTTTGTCTACATGACACAAAAAAATATAAAGGAACACTTCGCAACTATAATTCTATCAATGATCATCTATACTAAATCTACAAGGAAGAGGGGTCAGAAAGGGGGAAGAGGGGGGGGGGGGGGGGGGGGGGGGGGATTGCATCTCTCCGATGGCACACCTTGCAAATAAACCACTATCTTTTGGAGGGGCACAAAAAAGAGCGAAGAAAGGTGGCATTCACACCAAACAGATAGAAGTGGAGAGAGCAGGGAAAACGAGCAATGGCATTTTGAAGAAATACTAGACTTTATTACACCACTAATCCAACATAGAACAGTGCCGCATGAGAGAAAAAGGAATGGAGAGAGCAGGGGAAGCGAATGCCTTTTTTTTGGGTAGTGATAGACTATATTACAACACTAACCCATCGTAAAGCACGAGACCATAAAGAAAACCAACAATGCACAGTTTGCATTCTTTCAAGCCCGAATGGAGTCAACAGAGAGAGAGAGAGAGAGAGAGAGAGAGAGAGAGAGAGAGAGAGAGAGAGAGAGAGAGAGAGAGAGAGAGAGAGAGAGAGAGAGAGAGAGAGAGAGAGAGAGAGAGAGAGTTGCATGCGTCCAAAAAAAACATCTTTGTTGAAAAGCAAGCCTACTCTCAGTATCATGCCCACCACCATTAGATTACTCTCAAACAATGTCCTACAGCATGCACATACACACGCATGGAAGAAGCGCACACGATCTCTCACAAACAACACAATATGGTCGACCTTACCACCTCAAATTCGAATGCAGACAACGTATTATCCTCTACATGGCCATTCTCGTGTACATGCAATCCATTTGACAGGGGGCCTAGGTGCTCTGTATTCGCCTCCCTGACTAAATTAGGAGAAACATCAGAACCGAAATAAATTTTTTCATCGTATGAGAGGCCAAACAAGGATAACAAAAAACCTATGGCAAAGAATCTTGTACATGTGATGCCTTATAAAGCCACAAGCTCGGGATGGTCTACATTACTTAGTGGATGCAAGCTGCATAAGGATCATTTGTTGTATGTATTGAAGCCAAATATGTACATGCTCTCTTTGTATAGAGGAAAACGGATTACAAACAGTATCTTTTTCTTCATTTCACAGCACCCCCCTTGGTACAGATTGAATGGCCGAGAGAGAGATTAGAAGAGACGTCATAACGGTGTGAAGAACAAAACACGGCTGCCATTTTTGCAGGTCATATACATCCCATAAGACAACAGCATAGTCTATACATAAACATACCCAAACACATGCTCAAGAAGAAGAGCAGTATCTGATACACAAGCCTCAAAGGCACCTCACATTCCCGACCTCAAAACCCACCCATTTAAGCCCGCCACAGACCATAACCGAAAATGGGAACTTCACACGAAGCCATTCCGCAATGAAAGCCAGATCCGAAGTCGATCGAGGAGCATGGGCACATCATGGCACACCTGGCCGACATTGGAGCCTCTGTCGAAGGTGGACATCAGCGCAGACGCAAGCAAATGCAGAGCCGTCCCCGAATCCGCACACGTCGGAGCAAAGAAAGCGAGGTGCAGGGGCCACCATCGCGTGACTCGTGCACATTAGAAAGGGATTTGCTACGTAAATTTCCAAAAGGGGGGGAGGTAAGGCGTCTCCTCCCAATCAATGAGGGGGGGACACATAGATGCCCCGACTTTGAGCCAAACACTAAGGCTGGCAGTATGGCAGGCCTTAGCCCCTTCTAATTTTTTTTTACCATCAGCGCGGGGAAGGAAGTAGGGAGAAACTATACACACATCATGTATTTACAACTGTACATTGCTGCACATTACACCTCGAGGGGCAACCGTGGGAACCACCCCCCCATAGGGAAGGAGAATACACCCAAGAGAATGCAACTTGTGAGCCTCGAACCCTCAACCTAAACTTGCGCTTGAAACTTCATATGGGAACATTAATGAATAATTTTGGAGAAGGAAACCAGCGTGATGGGGAAGCTCCCAGTTGTCTGCCTCATCGCCCTGGTGGTTTTGCCTTTGTCCTCGTCTTTGCCGTTCATCGTTCTTCATGGTACGTCAGCTCTCTGTGTTTTCTGCACGAGAGAGAAGAAGAAGAGAAGTTTAATGCTAGGAACGTTCCAGAGAGAGAGAGAGAGAGAGAGAGAGAGAGAGAGAGAGATTTTTATTGACATCGGAACATTCCAAGACACCTCAAAGATCTCTCGCACGAGTCTTGAACTCACGATGCGATACTACACACACACACAGAGAGAGAGAGAGAGAGAGAGAGAGAGAGAGAGAGAGAGAGAGAGAGAGAGAGAGAGAGAGAGAGAGAGAGAGAGAGAAATGAAATGAAATGAAATGTTATATTAACGTCTTCAAAAGGCCAGAATGACCTATGAGACCAAACTGATACAAAAGTGGTGAATCTGTTACAATGTCTGGGTACCTTAGTACTAAAGTACTAAGTATGAAAAGTGTGAAAATAAATGTGAAAAACTAAATACAAAGTAATAAATAAACTTCTTAGGAGCATTCTAGGTGTCTGGCTAGAGAGAGAGAGAGAGAGAGAGAGAGAGAGAGAGAGAGAGAGAGAGAGAGAGAGAGAGAGAGAAGGCATGTTCACCCAAAAAAAAGGAGCTCCATAAATTGGAGAAAAACAAGGTTGTACAGCGGTGTCAATTTCTGAAAGACCACCTGCAAGAAGAGTTACTTTAACATTCCAACTTTCATGGAACAAAATTGTTTACTATCTCCATGAAATAG
This sequence comes from Adiantum capillus-veneris, assembly GCF_014529385.1. Classification (NCBI taxonomy): domain Eukaryota; kingdom Viridiplantae; phylum Streptophyta; class Polypodiopsida; order Polypodiales; family Pteridaceae; genus Adiantum; species Adiantum capillus-veneris. Next base: position 71,202,599 of record NC_140934.1, read on the forward strand.
TCCATTGAGCTCCCTTGATTCTATGTAATGCAGCTGAAAGTTGAGCTTTTAAGGGCTGCAAACAAGTGGTGCTCCAACACTTAAGTAAAAGAAATGGGTCTTTGTTATGTCATCTACAGAAGCAAGATAGTGGAGCACAAATGGCAGGCGTGGATAGGGTGCTTAGAGCACATTGTGGGTGCCATGATTTAGTGGTGGAGTCCACATTGAATCTGAGGAGACCTAGATGGCCACAACAGTGCGTAGCTCGGCACACCATAGAGATGGGTACGCTTGGCCAAGAAATCGAACCCAAAACAACCTAGAAAGTGTGGCCGAGGGGCCTAAGTAGAAGAGTTATAGTTTTTTTTTTCTAAAACCTAAATCTAACCAACATATGGAACACTGGCCGAGGGGCCTAAAACCCTAAAAACATCAAAGGCGTGATTCTTGGCTGATTTTTGTAAATCGCGCTGATAGAGCTGCCACGTGGCACCATCGTATGGGTTTCTGCAATTTGCGTTACTGAGTTGGCAGTTTTTACGCAAGGCTTTTGAGGTCAGCGCTTTTGGGAATAAGTGCTTTTTGGATCATATGCTTTTGGGGCTCGCTTTTGGGCATCCCTTGTAAGTTTATACGGGCCGAGAGGGCACTCTTCCATAGAGCATATGGATGCAGAGTCTTGGAGAGAGTTGTGTCAAAGTCGACGATGCGGAAGCGTAGAGCAATGGGGAGAATACACGAGAGAGAGAGAGAGAGAGAGAGAGAGAGAGAGAGAGAGAGAGAGAGAGAGAGAGAGAGAGAGAGAGAGAGAGAGAGAGAGAGAGAGAGAGAGAGAGATACTGCTGAACCAACCAACCTTGGCAATGTATTGATACTTTACAATGGGTGTAGGTGTACTTATATAGTCACCTTAGCAAATTGTCCTACCCCCAACTCTGACAAATAAGTAAAATAAATACCTAAAAGCCAAATTAAATACCTCATAGTGGACATAAATAGTGAGACCAAGTCGATGAAGAAGCTACCATGGACACCCTAGAAGGGGCCTCCAACTGGGTACTCCTCAGTTTTGCTACCCTCAACTCTTTACCTTAGAAGAATGCCATCTTGAGCATCAGTTTCCTTATAGAAAATTGAACTACGTCCAAGGATCCCCATTCGTGAATTGTGAACACATCACGTCCAAATATTCCAAGATAATGAACTTTGAAACACATCCTATCCATAATCCGACCAAGAAGAATGGATTGGTGCACTCATCCATAGTGTTTTAGATACGTTTAATTGGTTCCCTGCCAGATGCATGTGCTTTGAACTCTGACCCACGTGTTCAAACACCGATAACTTGAACTCCAACCAAGGGTCCAAATTAATTTTACGGAGCACATCTTGCCCCTCGCTGCCACTCACAAGCCTCTTTCTGGCTGAAGCTAGCGGCGGCATCTGCCCTTTGACTAGAAATCTGGTTCCTGGCCACTGTGGTTACCACCATGTGTGCCATGCCGATCTCCTTTGTCAAATCTTTACCACCGTTATCTCTGTCTAGCTTGCCTTTATCTTTGTCTTCCTGTAAGTTCTCGCCTTTTTCTTTGGCTTCAACCTCCCGAGCCAAACAAAGCGTCATGTCCCATCTATAACATTGGTTTTTGGACCTCATGGGTACCGAGGTAGCTAATTGAGTACTGGTACTGCCATCTTGTCAAGCTTGCCTTTGCCTTTGTCCTCTAGTGAACTTGTAACAAATTGCTGACATGTCAAAGCCTAAAGAATGGAGCCAACTTATAGATGCCGGCCGAGGGGCCTAAACCCTAAGAAGAACAAGTAATAGAAGAAGTCTTCCTAACTTATGGGGACCCCGTCCGATGGGGCCTCAAGTGACATAAAGGATTAAAATAAAGCAGGACCCACAAACACGCAAAAACTGATGACTTGACAGATTTTCGAAAATTGCGCTGGCATGATGACGTGGGAGGCTGTACGGAATTTCGCGTTTTGCGTTGGCTGATGACGTGGCAGGCTGTATGGATTTTTGTGATTTACGTTGGCAGCTTTTGGCTTTGCTTTTTGGACCAGAAGCTTTTGAGTTTTGAAGGCTTTTCACTGTAATTGCTTTTTAGGCCAAGGGCTTTTAAATATGAGGTTCGAGCTCATTCTCTGGCATGCTTCTTGGGAAGGTGCAGAGTCTGGAGTACCGGCTTGTACTGTGTTGATGCAATATAAAGAAATACCGAAAGGGGCGCCAAGGTTTGGGGCCAATACTCTCTGGGGTGGAATTCCGCCGCTCCGTGTCTCGTGTTGTCTCTCTCTTTCAGTTCAGTTGTTATTGAAGTGCTAAAAGTTTGTTCAGTCTGTTCTTTTCTATTGGCACGTGGTGCCCGTCTTGTGACAGTGGTATCAGAGCATGCTTTTCTGAAAGCAGACCGGTCCTACAAAAGAGCAGAGGAATTTTATAGCTATTGGAATTTTATTTGAGGTATCTTTGCCCTCCAACCCGGACTTATTAGCGACTGCCACCCTTACTTCATCGCGCATCGGGCGCGCTTCCGTCTTCACCGCTCATGTCTTACAGGGCATAAGCCAATTAAGATCACTTACAAGAGAAGGGTCCAAATTTGTTTCAAGTCACCGTTTTTCTCAGAAGCAGTGCCATGCAGATGTTGATGTCTACAGCTACCAAGCCGCACACTTTCAAGGACTTGGCAAGCTTTCAAGAAAAAAATAGCCCGAAGTTATATGGTTTTTGAACTCTTCCTTTGGAGTGCAACTTCTGGCAGAGTGGGGTATCCTAAAATGCTTGCCATGGTAACCCTAGCAGATTATAACTTGAAATTTCTCGACATCTCTTAGTAGATGTCTCTTCACGAGCAGATGACCTTGGAGGTCTAGTGCGATTGCTATCTTGGGACTACCATCGCCGTCAAAGAAACATTGTTTGTCCAAGAGTCGATGGACCATGCTGTGCTCGGTTACGCCCTTATGGAAAGAACCTAACCCTTATTTTTGGTGTGGGTTTCAGGATGGAAAGTCAGTCGACTTTTCGAGCTCGACTGATGTTGAGATTGCTTTTTAGTTTGGTGATCCTGTTTGGAATTTGTTTGAAATGGATGCTATCTGTTTTGAACCTGTTTTGGTGTCGATTTGAAATGTTTGACTCTGGTTTTAATACTGGTTTCAATGATTGGTGATTTTACACCCGGGTGGAGTAGTGAGAAATGATGTTTGAGAATGCTTGTTCATACTCATGGCCCGGACCCTTGTGGTTATTTGCGTGGGGAGTATTGAATGATTGAAGAGTGCTGTGTTTACTCGTGGCCCGGACCCTTGTGGTTATTTACGGGGGGAGTATTGTTGTTACTCATGGCCCAGACCTGGATGGTTATGCGGGGGGAGTATTAAGAAGTCTGAGCAGTGGTTACTCTCAACACCTCCAAATGACGCAGGTTGCGGTTTGGGGGGCGTTTGGTTGTAAAAGGCCTCTATATCTCATGGCGCGGACCTTTTTAGGTTATTTGTGGGAGGAGTGATGAGGGAGTCGTTGAACAGCTCATGGCCCGGACCTGGATGGTTATTTGCGGGGGGAGTGTTCATCGGCGGCTTTATGTTTCTATGTCTTGTAACATGCATATGTGAGCATTTGTGTTGCATTGTGATGTGCCAACTACTGAATATTTCTAATTGGATGAGATTGCCTGGGTGTGTAATTTTAATGCATCAAGACACCCGTGGAAGATCAGTATGGTCTGGGTGTGCTGGCTAATTTTACTATGCCGGAATATCAAGAGTTTTGATATGAACGAAAGGAGAAGCTAACTCCTTGATCAAAAGAGCAGAAAGGAGAAGCTAACTCCTTAATAAAAAGAGCAAACTGATTGTCCCTCGGAATGACCCTCGGAAATTTTTGAGCTAACTTGAGTTGTTTTGCAGATATGCTGGGGAAGATGTAACAAATTGCTGACGTGTCAAAGCCTAAAGAATGGAGCCAACTTACAGATGCCGGCCGAGGGGCCTAAACCCTAAGAAGAACAAGTAATAGAAGAAGTCCTCTGTTAGGTGCAGCGGAATGATTGTTGCGCTTTGCTCAAGATGAGTGCTCCGAACTGTGCTCAAGGTTCCTTTTAGTTCTTATGGAAGGTAGAGCCTTCCGTTCTTAATGGAAGTGCTATGATCACGAACAAAGTGAATGGACATGCAAGTGAATGAGACTGAGAGAAAGAGAGAGAAGAGAGATACGACACCAGAGACGTTGTAAAACCCTCCTCCGAAGGCCCCACTGTCGTCGGCGAGAGTGGTCTACTTTTGATTGCACAAAGTGGTACAATGCGTATGCAATGGATTGATGCAACTTGGGACTATGCCGACGACGACGACGGTGATGACGACGACTTGATGGCTGAAATCTGTGGTCTTCTATTTGCTGATTTTTGGGACTGTTTCGGTGGCTGAAAATGACTGTTTTGGCTGCGTTTTCATGGGCTGAAATTGGGGGAACTTCTGCAACCAATGGGGATGTATCTGCTACCTCCTGTGTATGCTGAAAACGCTGAATCTTCTGATGCAAAACAGGCTGAAAATATCAATGCTGGGCTGATCTGCTACAGATGGGCTGCAAAACAAAAACGCTGATGCTCCTCTGCTACAGATGGCCTGCAAAGCAAAAACGCTGATGCTTTCTCTGCTACAGATGGCTGAATATAAAAAACGCTACTGCCTTCTGCTAGCGTTAGTGAATCTGATGTCGATCTGGGGGCTGGTGATCATGGGAGGAAAACGCTAGGGTGCTGAATATGGCGATGATGCAGGGATAGGAAAACGCCAAGTGAAAGTGCGGCGAGGATGGGGATCCAAAACGCCAAGGGGTTCTTGCGGGGTTCTGCTGAGAAGGTGCCTGTTGAGCATGTGCTCCTGCTGCCTCTTCTGCCATTGAGTGCTAACTTGGGGTTGCTTATATATTAACTTAGCAAAATTGCCCTACCTACTTTTGTTGGGAAGTCACTTAAATTAATAAGTGAAAAATGTCAAAAATAGGGAAAATAGGCTAAATGCACTGGAAAATTCCCCTGATGGAATCTGATGGATTCTGATGGGAATACTGATGATCATGCTGTGTGCAACCAAAGGATATGCATCTATGCTAAGTGATTGGGCATGCACAGTCTACGAATAAACTCACAAAAGTGCCAGATCACTTTTAATGTAGACTTGACTGGACTGACTGAACCCTGTTGTGGTGTAGCTTGTCCACGGACACATAGGGTTGGGATGTGTCACGTGACATCCCCTCCTTTTCAAAGTGAGGTACTGATACCGAACTGTATGGCGTCGAGGGAGATCGCCAATAGCATCCGGAATCTTGGAAGGGACTCTTCGCCGGCCCACTCTGCTGTGTGGGTCGTGCGGTACTTGAACTTCATTTCACTTGGCAGCCAATCAGACGTAGGAGCACTACCAATCGAGAAAGCACTGTTTTTCTCCAGTTGACCCGTGCGCCTGATGCACAGCAAAAGGTCTCAAGAGCCTGGTCACACCTGTGAAGGTTGGCCTCTTGGCCCTCCCAAGTACAAAGCTGAGGTCGTATGCAAACTCAACATCCAGTAACTCGTCGCTTGAACAGGGAGCGCTAAGCCACGTAGACCAACCTGCTGTGAAACCAAAAATCTGCTCATCGCCTCAACATAGAACAGAAAGAGAAAGGGGGCAAGAGGGCAGCCCTGTCTGACCGAACGTGTGAGCATGAAGCGATCTCCTCTACCACTTACCAAAAGTACATGACTATATGCCCGTCTGTAAAGAGCTGCCACACCTCTGATCCAAGCATCTCAGAAGCCCATCCTGCGTAGAGTGCCCTCCAAAAAGTCCGAGTCAACTCTATCAAGTATCACCAGATCCTCACCATGGAGGTGAGCGAGGGTAGAAGCCTCCCAGAACGTAAAGATGTTGTCAAGGATACTACGCTCCTTGACAAAACCAGTCCGTGTCCCATGTATAATGCTCTCTAGAAGTGGCCGAATCCTTAAACTCAGAGCCTTGGCAAGAATTTTGTAGGCTGAGTTGAGGATGGTGATGGGCCTCCTCTGTCGAATCTCATCCAAGGAGCCACCCTCCTTGGGAATGAGGTAAATCGGACCCTCACTCATGCTGTCAGGCATCTCTCCTGTGTGCAGGATGTACTGAAAAGCGCTGCAGAGATCTGAGCCAAGCAAGTCCCAATACTCTAAGAAAAAAGTGGGAGTCAAACCATCTTTTCTTGGACAGCTATCACGGGGAAGTGCTTTGAGGGCCACGTGAAGCTCCTTTAGTTGAAGAGGCAGCTCAAGCCTCTGGCGCATCTCCTCAGTCACAAAACAAGGCATTTGTGTCCAAACTTGCTCTCTGCATGCATCCCGACGCTCTGATTGAGGCTCTGTTGATAGTAGGTCACGATAAAAGTCAGTAGCAACTGCTCGCATGTCCTCAGGTTCTAAAGCAACTGACCCGTCAGGCCTCCTCAACTGGCTGACCTTGGCATGTGTATGCCGGGGTCCCACTGCCTCAAAGAAAGCCCCTGTCGCTCTGTCACCCACCTGGGTCCACTGAGATGCCTGTTAATGGAAAGCAAACCAATGGCGCCTCTCCTTTGTGCTGGCAAGCTCCCGGCGAGCGTGCTGCAACTGCTCCTCCAACCAAGGATTGTTTGGATGCTGCTCATGCATCCTATGCAAGGAGGCAACACCCCGTCGGAGACGCTGCTCCTCTCTTGCCGCAGCCATGCAGGCCGGAGACTCCTGAAGAAAGAGCCGACTAAGCTGAGGGCTGCTGAGCAAGTCCAGAGGCCACTCTGTCAGCAGGAGAGTCCTGCATGTCTAAGCTCTCTGTCCAAAGAGCCACCACTTGCTCTCTGAGGACAGAGTCCAACAAGACCCTCTTAGAGATGCGTAGCATCGTGCTCCCCCTCCTCTGTCTATCTGTCACTGTGAGGATCACTAGTGCATGGTCCGAAAAGGAAGTCCCAGCCAGAATGCAAACTGTCCCACCCAAGTCACAGAAGTGGTCACTAGTGTAGAAGCGAGCTATCCGAGATAGATTCATTCCTGCGGTCTTAATGAAAGAAAGCTAGGCTGTCTGGGGGCCTCACAAAGCTAGAATGCTGCCACACATCTGAAACCTGCAGTCATACAAAACCTCGCCCAAGCTGCCAACTCAACTCCATGCACAGTAGTATGGCTACCTCCAATCCTGTCAAAGGGATCCTCCAACATGTTGAAGTCACCCCCAATGCACCATTGCTTTGCCTGCGGCAGAGACTGAACAATATGAGACCAAAACTCTGTACGTGCACTCGCCACATTGGGCACATAGATGTTCAGGAAGCCCACGAGGCAACCCTGAACCTGCATAATGATCCAGTGAGCCTTGCCTGGCACAATAATCCCTCTACCCACAATGGCCTGCTGCAAAGAATCCGCAATAGTCATACATACCCCTCCCTGGATGCCTCCAGGTCCAAGTGCAGCTGACCAAAACGTCTCATAGCGACCATGCAAAATCTGACCACACCGTCTAATGCGGCTCTCACAAAGATGATGCTCCTATAGCATAAGCATGTCAATCTCACCGAAGGGCTACATCCTCTGTCCAAGAATCCTCATGTACAAATACATAACAAGGAGGACTCTGAGTGTCAACAAACAAATGCACCACAATGTGCCTGCAACCCGCTAAGTCCGGAGGCGTCACGCTGAACTTGGCAAGAGGCCAAAGTGTCTGCACCAAATCTGTCACTCCTAAGTCCCCTATGTGGTGTGAGAACTCAGTAGCCTAAATCTGGAGCCAGGCAAGATTAGTGTGCTGGGTCCACTCTGTGGAATCCTTGCCGCACAATGGAAAGGATCTTTCTTCTGGGTGGTGAGATGGTTGCAGTAGGTGAAATGTACAAGTACCTTGGCATCGACGTAGACTCGACCTTTTCCATTGAACGCATCGTCAAGGAGCGAGTGGACAAGGGGAGGAAAAGCCTATTCGCATGTCAGCACCTACTGGCAAACCGAGCCATCCTTATATGGTCTCGACCGACTGTTTTTAAGGCGTGCGTATATCCAGTGATTTGTTATGGCGCGGAAATTATGGGGGCCCACGATTAGCGCGTTCTTCACTCTTTGTAGCGCCTCGTCGCCACCGGGATGCGAATGTTACTCGGAAAGGGAGCAAGGTCAACCTTTGTAGGGACGACAACTCTCCATCACGAGTTTAACATACCACCCGTACCTGCCTTTTGTGGGGGACAACGAGTAAGGGCTTTTAACAAGTACCGCTCGGTTTCATGTACCTGGATAGGCTCCTTGGTAAACAAGAAGCCTAAGAACCAACCGTTCAAGAAGTGGACTTGGACGACAAGAATCTGGAATTGGATGAATAAGTACATCCCAACGGTTGACTTTAGCTTAGTTCGCTACCATGCATGGGACAAGTGGGACGGGAGGCATTTATGCCTGGCGTTGGAGCCCTATAAGGAGGCCGGCTTTGGACAAACACGTGGATACTTGCTGTAGCTCAATAGGAGCACTAATAGAAAGGAGGAGAGAATGCTGGCCCTCGCGAGAGTAGGTGGGCTCAAACTGGCTGATAGTTACATGCGCGGACACAGCATTTGCACGCTGTGCTCCCAGTTAGAGGGTCGTTCGCTTCATTTGCTAATGAACTGTTCGGCGGTGATGAATCTAGGGGGAGATGGCTAGACCAATTCAACTCCACCTTCAATGCAATCGACCCTTCGTTGGACCCTGAAGAAAGGACCGTTATCCTCCTTGGTGGGGAGGCTTGCGGGAAGCGGATGCCCTTCTGGGTACGCTTGATCCGCACTCGAGGGACGGAACCGCAGGGCACGTGCCTGTGGCGAAGTTCCTCGGTGAAGTTGTACCCTGATACTTGGGTGCTTTGCATAGGCGGATGGGGAGATAATGCTCCCCTTCCTATGCTATTATTTTGAATCTGATCCCTTCCGAGGGAAATGATGTAATTCTCCTATTCTCCCCAAGCGAAGCCAAATGAGCTGCAAGAGCGCCCAAGTGCCATTCCCCCCCGGGGGGGTCAACTTCACCTAAAAGAGGTTGGGAGGTGCAAAAGGGAGACACCACCAACTTCAGCAGACGCCACTTGTGAGCCGACGCCCTTCCAAGCGGGTATGGCATTTCCTAGGGGAAAACCGTTAGGTTTCAAAGTCAATATAGTGAGGTGAGCGATAAGTTACCTGGAGGAGGCAACTCCAAAGGGAAGACCGAAGCAAGTCCCGTAGTACCTGGGCCTCTGAACAGAGGTACTTGGTCGCTGTCACGCCCAAATCAAGTTGGCGAAATGGGTCTCTCAAGGGAATAGTCATGGCCCTAAGAGTGTAGATAATTTTGGCCTCTTGTAGTCCAGAGGAAACTAGTGACAAAAGCGTCTGCCTTCGGTTTCTGGGTGCATAGTCCTGGTCGTTCTTGTTGTATACTTTTTTGGTGTACGAGGGAAGTGGCCGGGCCTGCACTACCCGACTCCGGAAAAAAAAAAAAAAGAAACCCACTCCCGTGTCCAAAGCCTCAGTGCCTCTAGTTGGTAGAACAGGACGTGGACTCGACAGCAAGCCTCCTCCAAGTCAGGAAAAGAGTCACCCAAGAACCGTGCGAAGTTGCAGTTGGAGAAGTCCCAGCGTTTGCGAATGTCAAAGCTAGTCAAACCTCTAGGGACTGTTGCAAAAGGAGAAGTCTGCACCAAAAAAGGCGGCCTCAGGTGGGGAAGTCCCTCTCGAGCCACACGGCTTGTGGCGAAAGCACTACCAAGAGATCGCCTCGCGGCAGACGCGTGTTCAATCCCCTGCATCTGAGGAGGAGTGGAGGAGGGGTTGAGAGATGAGGACGTGGGCCCCACCGGGAAGAAAGGGGGGACGAGAAGCAGAGGTGGAGGTGGGGGAGGGGGAGGAGGTTGGGGAGGCGGAGCGGCAGTGTTTGAGGGAGGGGAGGTGGAGGTGGAGGAGCTGAAGTAGACGGGGCCTCCTCAGGCAGGCCCTGCTGAAGGGGTCAAAAGGGTTCCTAGTCGGAACCTAGTGCTGCTGAGCTGCAGAAGGTCGGCCACCAGGGGAGCAGTGGGGCAAGCCCTCCCCTATCGGCGGCGGCCAGGCACTTGCTGCCAACCGTCAGCTGTCTGATCACTGGTCTCAGTCGAGGTACCATCGTGTTCGTCCTGTGTCTGGCTGTTGGGCATGCTTAGTCTTGGGAGGCTGCGCCTGTGCTGTGGGTCGAGGTCTCATGCAAGGACAGACCGTTGCCAAATGGCCCATTTGCCTGCAAATGAAACAGTGATTCCGGAGGCCCAAATACTCCACGCTCTGAAGGAACACCCACACTTTGGGAGAGTGTGGGTGTTTCGAACTAGAACACGTACTGTGGGGATGCCGGCCACCTTGGCAGCTACAGAGGCTACCGTGCGAGGTGTCTCTAGGACAGTCCCAATCTTTGAGCCTATCCTCGATGTGAGGATTAGTGGTGCTAATTCTATAATTAAGACTTAAAACTTCATACTTAAGATCAAACTCAGACTCAAGCGACTGATTGTGTGTTTGATTGATTGAATGATTGCTTGAAACTGAGTACAATATGCTCCTTATATAGGAGACAAAGAGACACAAATGAAAAGACACGTCTCATGGTGAAGAGGCGCGACTTTAGACGTAAAGACACATACTTTCAGCGAAGAGCTGCAACCATTGGACGAAGAGCTACAACCGTAGAGCGAAGGGGTGTGACCAGTTGTCGAAGGAGTGTGGCTTTTGGCGAAGAGGCATGTCTCTTGAGCGAAAGGTCGTGACCATCCAAGCGTAGGGGTTCTCCTTGGCATGGCACTTTGCGTATCTGCAACTAGGAGTGGACGTAATACTGCAACATAGTCACAATCGTGACATTCCCTCCCATTTAAAATGAGAGCCTCGGTTAAAGAAATGACTTCTGATGTTGATAGAACTCTAGAAAAGCATTGAATCTCGGAAAATCTTCAACCTTTGAGTTATTCAAAACCTTTGTTGAACCTTTACTTCTTGCGAAACCTTTTTGCTTTGACTGCTAATTCCCATGTTATTGCATCGTTCAAAGACTTTTTAGGAAAACCTGGCATAGTCAGGTTGTCTGCAACAAGGGATTGATCTTCAAAATCCTTTATGCAATGTAAGATAAATGGTTTAAGATCTTTCAATAATTGTGAAATACTTGGGGAAGAGGAAATCTTCTCAAGGCACTCTTCAAATGGGATAACTTCAACTTTGTGAATCACTGGAGAGGATTTTGGATTGAGATTGTAATTATCTTCCAATAACGAATCCCAAAATTCTTCAGAATTGTCTTCAGAAACTGTCACTTCATGACTTGCAATTGGCATATCATCATCCAACAAAGAATCAAAGAAAGCGTAGTCATCTTCAGACTCGAAATCTGCAACTATGTCCTTATCCTTGTTTGGTAACGAAGTATCACTTGGAAAAAATTATGCATCAATAATAATTTCTGCATTTGTATTGGAGATCATATTCGTTTCATAATCCACTATATCATGCTTGACTTGTACACATGAGGCTTGAATCACTCGTTCCGCATGATAAAGCCCATGTAAAATCAGTTCACGTCCATCTTTGGACAAATTGATAGTGTGTCCTCGAAAGCAATGTTGACCAAGAATCATGTCGTAATAAGATAAAGGCATGACTTCGAAATCCAATTGATCTGCATAAGTTTGAATCTCAAACTGCAATTGTCGAACTATCTGATCACAAGTCAAATTTGATCCATCTGCTAATTCCACATCATATAAGTGAGATGTCTTCTGAGTTGGTAAGCCAAGCTATTGAACTATTTGAGTGCTGACGAAATTATTAGAACTTCCGCTGTCCACCAAAAAATTAATGGAACGATCGTTTAGAGTTCCAAGAAGACTCAAAACTTGCTTTGAAAGAGGCTCCAAAACTGAAGAATTGCATCGAGCATGCTTCATAAGAATAGTCGTATCCTTTGAGACACGAATTGTATTGACCACTGATTTTCCTTTATCCTTAGCAGAATCTGGTTGTTCAGCATTCGATCATGTTTCCGCGTTATGGTCGCCATCGCAAATTATACATAAAACTATCTTTCTTTGAAGTCGAAGAAGCATTTGACGAAGAGCCTTGCTGAGAATTGGAACGCTGATCTTGAGAAAAATCACGTCCTTTACCACGATCAAGTGGAGCATTTGCAGAAGATCTGCTTTGAAATGTCGATCTTGAGAATAGAGCCTTGAAGTTGAATAAGGCTGTGTTGCTTGCTGTCTGAACTGAGAATGATGTTGTTGACTTTGGCTATAGCTTTCTCTGCAATCGCACTGTGAAAAGCGAGCGCTATTTGAAGATCTATCACCAAGAAGAAAATTCCGTGCAGGCAGGGCGCTGATTACCGCCAAGATGCTCCACATAGGCAATTGCAGCATCCAAGGTGGTAGGGTTGTATTTGTGCACATCGTCCTTCAAGTTGGGTTCGAGTCCGTCGATAAAGCTGTGAAGTTTATCGGAGGGACTAAGGGTCTCTATCTCCAGAGTTAGTCTTTGGAACTCTGTGATGTATGCGGCCAAGGAACCTGTCTGGCTCAGGCGGCGAAGAGAAGACCGGGCATGAAAATCCGCACTGGCAGGTTCGAACACCTTGCGAATAGCACGCCGGAATTTAACCCAAGGTTTGTGTTTACCATCAGCAACCCGTCGAGGCCACCAAAGAAATGTCGTGTCTTTGAGCATCACTACCACATATATATGGTAACAATAAAATGGGCCTGCCACGCAAGCATGTCAGCGCAGATGACGAAAATCCATACTCGACTAAGTCTGTGTTTGATAAGTAGACCTCCATTTTGAATAGCCATTGGTCCAGCACGCGCTTGTCGTGGCGACCATTATACGGTTCTAGCAGTTTAACATCAAGCTTCTTCTTCTGTGCAGCATTAAAAATTTTGTAAAGTAATTGAAGTTCGTGATTGTCTACCTCTTCAGTTGGATTTGGTTCGTTTGGTTCGTCCACGGAAGCTTCAGACGAAGGTGTTAAATCAGCATGTGTAGTCCGAGAAGTTGTAGGACGATTTCGGGAATCGCATCTGATCCAAACGAATGTGTAGTGATGCGAGACTGTGGAAAGTATAACCGGCCTGTACAACGTAGAGGGCGGTACTATTTCAATTGCCTGTTAACTTTACACAGAGCACTGAGAAGGGAAGAGAACACAGTTGCGTCCAGCGACTAGAATGTCACTGCGCACACGAGACCGACACCTTGTAGGCCCCAAAGACTGGCGCCCCTTTCGGTATTTCTTTATTCAAATTAAGGTAGACGAATCGACCACTTCGCACAAGCTTTCACAAAGCTGTCCAAACCTGGCGAGGGCTGAAAACGCAGGTTTGCGACCTGATTTTGGCAGCATAACGGCGCAAAAACCCTTGTAGGTCAAAAGCACCTGTCTAGGACGGATCCCCTCGCTATCTGGAAGCTTTTTGGTGAGCTGTCACAGAAATTTAGCGGGCTGTAATTCCCTGTTTTTCACTGCCGGGTGCCCAAAGGCCTGTACACGCATCCCAAGGCTCCCACGAGGCTCCCACGGTGCTCCCTTGCAGTTTAGGTGCGAAACCCTAAACCTGCAGAAAAACACAGCAGGCTGTAATTCGCTGTTTCGGATCGTTTTTAGCGGAGCGAATACGCCTACGCGTGTCCCAAGGGCTCCCGCATGCAATGGGACAGTTCCCCTGTGAATTGGACGAGTTTTCACGCGAGAAAACTCTCCGAGCTCGCAATCTTTCGCGATGGAACTGTGCGTACTTGTGGGGGATTAGCAATTAGCTAATCCGGTTCCTGTTCAGAAGGCTCTTGCCTTGGCAAACGCGCATAAACCCCCATAACTGTACATGTTCATCTGAGAAGCCCAACTAGTGGGGCATTACCATATGTGCCAAAGGGGAGAGAGAGATGCATGAGAGCAAGTCATCGCGCTACATGAGACAGAGGAGAAGGCAAGCTTTCCATTAAAGTTGTAGACCTGCACCCACTATTCAATCACACACTGTAGGTCACTTGCCTTGAGCAAAAATCAGCCCCAGCCTCAAATGGGCGCCCCCTCCAGCTGAGGTGTCCTGCAAATGACTCTACACCAAGTGTCCAGTTTGCCCCTTTGAGTTAATTCCCTAATTCCCACTCACTTATAAAGTTGTAAGTGACTTTCCGAGTGGCCCAGATTTCATTTGGCGGCCACAGGCTTCCATACTCATCAGAATTCAGTGCTAACTGGCCCGACCAGTCCCCGACTGACCGACCCAGACTCTCGATGTGAGAAACCTATTCGGCCGCAGCCGTTTCACACTGGCCATGCAATGTCCACTTGCACCTTTTCAAGGGTCCCGGGGAAACAAGTAAAAATAAAAATATCTAGTACTTATTTATTGAAGGCAACAGGAAAAATAAACCTCTTGGTGACAGAAAGTGTGACCATCTGCTCTTTGAAGAGAGTAAGGGCATCGTCAGATTGACCACATCCGTCTTGAGAATTCGGCATGGTTACGTCTCAAAGGGAATAACGAACAGGTGCAAATTTTGGGAACAAGTTCTGAGATGTGTACTCCAGGAGCGTTGTGTTTAGAATGGGTTCCGGCTCTTGGGTCGGGTAAATCTCGGGTTTTGTTCCCGAAGCAATTTTGCCTGAATATGGAAGTCGTCTTCGGCTATGATGGCAAAAAGTCTTGCGCGCGCAAAGTGCACACAAGGCCAGCGCGGGAGAGTGGAAGGGAGGGTGATACCGGTTGTAAACGGATGTTGAAGTTCATTTTGATCTGGTGGGTTTTTTTTTGTGGTCAAGTTATTTTATTTGGGGGTTTATATGATCAAGTGAGTGAGTTTACATGGGTTTTTAAAAAATTGGGTAAATTTTGGGGTAGGCCAGCCAAGTTTGGGGTGGGCAGTCAAGTTAAAACATTTTTAATGTTTTATACTTAAGTTCAGCCAGTGTAATAAACCATTAGCGTAAGAATTCAGCGAGGCGTAAAAACTCAACCAGCGAGTAAAATTCAGCCAGCGCATAAAAACGTCAGACGTTGTTGTCTTGGGGAATTCTGCTGACGCTTGGTGAGTGTTGCTGCTGCCGCTTGGGAAGAGGTGTAGCGAAGGGGCACAACTCTCCAAGTACTTACTGCACACAACTCTCCGGGTACTCGCAGTGCGCAACTTGCCGGGTCGGCCACACACACACTCCGGGTACGCCACACACTGTGTCTTTACTTATAGATTTGAATTAGAAAAAATCCAAGTTACCTTATGCTCGTATGCACATGTGTACCACCTTTCTTCTGCTTCCATGCAACTCCAGGAAGGGGATAGAGTATAGCGGCGAGGGTGAGAAGCTCACAACCTTCGGGTCCCGGGATTTTTTTTTTTGCTTTGATACCACTGTGAGGATTAGTGGTTCTAATTCTATAATTAAGACTGAAAACTTCATACTTGAGATCAAACTGAGACTCAAGAAATTGATGTGTGTTTGATTGATTGAATGATTGCTTGAAACTGAGTACAATAGGCTCCTTATATAGGAGGCGAAAAGACATGAAAAGACACGTCTCATGGTGAAGAGATGCGACTTTAGACTTAAAGACACATCCTTTTAGCGAAGAGCTGCAACCATTGGACGAAGAGTCGCAACTGTAGAGTGAAGAGGTGTGACCGGTCGTCGAAGGAGTGTGGCTTTTGGTGAATAGGCATGTCTCTTGAGCGAAAGGTTGTGACCATCCTAGCGTAGGGGTTCTCCTTGGCATGGCACTTCGCGTATCTGCAACTAGGAGTGGATGTAATACTGCAACATAGTCACAATCGTGACACTGGACAAGAGTGGCAGGTACTCCCTCCTCAAACTGGGAAAGCAGACGGAGATGGAAAGGTCTACCTCCTCTACCAGAACATTTGTAGCTGGATTGAGCCATGCCTCCACTGTCGAAAGTGGGCTCGAACTGGTCTAATGGCCAAGGGACTCATCATGATGATCTTGGACGCCATCTCGGAGGTCTCTAACTCTATCTGATAGTAGCCGCGTCCGAGGAAGTGAACATCCAAGATCTTGCCCACCTCGGCGAGAAGGCGGGGCCTGGAGAAGATCGCGCACCTCTCCTGTGCTGGGTTTGGTGCCGAGAATCTTGCAAATGACAGAAGTCGCCTGCAGGCGTTCCACCTCTGCTGCGAGGCTCGCTTGCTCTGTCGACAAAAGAGCAAGTCGGATGGTGGGCTCTGCGGGGTCAGGCGAGGGGGCTTCTTGAGAGTCCCTCTGAGGTGGAGCATGAGCCTCCATGAGTGTTTGCTGCCGTGGAGAAAGGGCAAAATGACGATGACGAGAGGTGGCCCTCTGCTGGCCGAACACGCCGTAAGTGCTCATGAATTCAGTCGAACAAGACCAGGGGGGAGGGGGAGGGGGTGGGGGTTGCAATGCAGAAAGAGTGGGAGTGCGAGGCTGCGGGCGGCAGGCGGCGGGAGGGGGGCTGAGACCTGGCGGGCTGGGGCGGACGTGCTGAGGGTTGACTGTGTGCTGTAGCTGCTGCGCGTTGGTGCTGATTGCAGGCAGCGGGCAGGGCAGGGCAGCACGAGGGAGGGTTTTTGGGGGGGGGGGGGGGGGGGGGGGGGTTGTGCAGAGCGTGCGCAGGGGAATTGGGCGAGGGCTCAGGGCAGCAGTGAGCGTCGACGGTGAGTGGTTTTGTGGTGGGCAACGTGTAGTAGCAGGGCTACAGGTTACTTGCACAGGACATGCAATTACTGTTATAGTTTGTCTCGGGCTCACACTCGATGGACTCTCGCCTTGGCAGTGACATGAGTGGTAGTCTGATGGACACCATGGCGAGTTCACCACCACCACAGTTTGGAGATAGAGGTAGCTCTACTGTCAGGGATATTTTACTGCCCATAGGTGGCTCTTTATGGTTGTATATATGCTCAGTTGGTACTAGTCATCGTATCGGTCTACTTTCTATGGTCTAGCGTATAGAGTCTCGTGTCTTGTGTCTAGTACAACACATCTGCACTTCCCTTCACAGTGGAGCCTCGACACCCTCATTGTACCTATGAGTCCTCGGCTCGGAGCTAAGTGTGCTACCAGCTAGAGATGTGTCACCTGCGCACTTCACTTGCGCTACATGGACATGCTTCTGCTACAATCTAGCCTGAGTCTTAGCTTAGGAGTGAGCCTGGCACCTTTGTGAGCCTCTAGCAGGACGTGCATGTCGAAGCTGGTCATAGTTGCATACCCTCTCTTGCACAGTATAGCATTTTCAGCATGCAAGAGTTTTGCCGCGTGTGAACCACCTCTAACTTAGCATTTATTAATAAGTCAATTTCAGCCTATTTTTCGCATGGTCGTGGCGTCTCATTTAGGCCTGCTCGAACCAGCCTTTTTCACCTATAAAGGCAGCCTATGGGCAGCGCTAAAGGGCAGAAGAGGCAGCACCCAACAGAGGAACTTTAGATTCGGGAACAGAGGCCAGCATCAGTGTTTTCAGCCCCTTCTCACCAGCGTTTCAGCCCTTCATGATCAGCGTTTTCAGCCCAAGACAGCCGGTGTTTCCTGCCTTTGATCGCCAGTAGACCTGAGCCCTAGCCTCGTCATTGGTTGCAGTTCCTAGCCATCGACATCGCTAGCAGTGCCGGCATTTAGCCATAGCGTCGTCGTCGTCACCGTCGTTGACACAGTACCCCAACACCTAGTACCCCTTGTGCCTTGGCTTGGCATAGGGATCCACAACCTCGCCGTCGACATCAGTGTCGTTGACATAGAGCCACAGAACCTTGTCGTCGACATCATTGTCGTCGGCATAGACTCGGTAGTACCCATCGTCGTCATCATCGTCGTCGACATAGAACGTCTCAGTACCTCAGTACCTCGCAACATCCCGCAGTACCATCAATACCCAGTACCCATCAATACTTGTTAGCATCAACATCCCAGCATTTAGTCATTGTATCAGCATTGTGCAAGAATAAGAAAAGTACTTGCTCTGGCAACAGAGCAAGGGGGCCCTTAGGGTTTGGGACCTGACATTCTGTGTCGTCTCTTTTCTCTCTCTCTCTCTCTCTCTCTCTCTCTCTCTCTCTCTCTCTCGTGTCTCTCTTTCTTTCAAAGTGTCCCTTGTGTTTGCGCGTAGTACTAGATCCGAGCTGAAAACCATGTCCGACCGTATGCAGGGTATCGTGGTATTGATGCGATAGTTAAAGCGGTAGAGACATTCTTTTATTAGCCTACTTTGAGAAGAGATGTGGATGCCTTTGTGCGAGCATGCTGATTTGCAAAAGGTCAAGTTTGACAGGCAAAAGGCACCAGGGTTATTACAGCAACTGCCGATTCCGGATAAGCCATGGGAAAGCATTGCTATGGACTTTATCTTTGATCTTCCAAGAACGCCGACCGGCGACAGGGAATGATGGTATATGGACCATTATTTGTAGGTTCAGGAAGTAGGCCCATTTTATTCCTGTCAAAAAGAAGATAAATTCTGATTAGATGGCACGGTTGTTAATGTACAATGTGTTCAAGTACCATGGTATGCCACAATCGATTGTCAATAATGGTGATCCTCGCATGACGAGTTTGTTTTGGAGAGGATTGTTTGAGAACATGGGCACTACGCTCAAGTTCTCGTCTTCGTTTCATCCACAAATTGATGGACAGTCAGAAGAGGCTAATTCTACTGTCTTGGATCTGTTGAAATATTATGTGTTAGATAATAAGAGCAAGTGGGAACAATATTTGCTATGCTTGAGTATGCGTACATCAATACGATGCATTCGTCCATAGGAAAGGCACCTTTTGAGATTGTTGAAGGTGGCAAAAAGGTTCCTCCCATTTATCATACAAAGGATAAGATCTTTGAGGCAAATCGATATGTTGAAAACATGGATGAAATGTATAAGAAAATCAAAGTTGCCTTGGAGAAGACTCGGGCAAAGCAGAAAAGGGCTGTTGATCGTCAACGTCGTGAATTACTGTTTTCACCTGGTGATTGGGTGCTTTACGGTTTGAAAAGGCAAGGTTAAAGAAGATGAAGGGCAAGGAAAGGCTGTTTCCGAAGCTCAACATGCGTTACTATGGGCCTTTTCAAGTGCTTGATAAGATCAACGATGTTGCTTATAGGCTGAAATTGCCTGACACTTGGAAGATTCATGATGCATTTTGCGCGAGTCTTCTACCTTTTTCTGGGTGATGTGCTTGAAGGTATGCCAAAGAGGCAGAGTACCGTGCTGTTTGGAGTGCTACATGTGAGTCAGTGTGGATTGGGAGGCCACTTTTGGAGATGTGCTTTTCGTAGCAGACGACCATTCTGTACTCAGACAACTAGAGTTGTAAAGCCATTGCGAGGAACTCGGTGTTTCTTGTTCGGACCAAGCATATAGAGATACAATACCATTTTGTTCGTGAGCAGACCAAGGGTGGCTCTCCGACTAGAGTATATTCCAACTTTGGATAACCCTGCTGACGTCTTCACCAAACCTCTTCCACAAGCGACACTATCCTCTCATGCGCAGAGAGGTGCTTTGCTCGCGGTTGCAGACGAGTTTCTCATCCGATTCACCCTTTTCCGTTGCACCTTTGACGGTTTGTGCTTTTAGAACTGATGATTTTGGGCTCTGCTTTTGGGCATCCCTTGTAAGTTTAAAAGAGTCCTGAGGGCCACTTGTATGAAGAGCATTTGGACGCAAAGTCTTAAAGAGAGTTGGATCTTCGGGAGTTGTACCTTGGTGAAGTAATAATAAGAAATACCGAAACGGGGCACCAATCTTTGGGGCTAGTGCAGTTGGGTACGGAACTCCGCCGTTCTGTGTCAACTCTCCTCTCTCTCTCTCTCTCTCTCTCTCTCTCTCTCTCTCTCTCTCTCTCTCTCTCTCTCTCCCTCTTCAAGCTTAATGATTTTGCAGTTTCTGTTTGTGTGTTTCTATTGATTTCTCGCTTGAAGTGTCCAAGCTTGTAACACTTAAAATCCTTGGGTTGAGGAGCAGGTAGAGGTGGTGGATAGTACAGATATGCATAAGGATTTGAACTATGAAACATAGGAGGTGGTGGCAAAGGTTTCCAAAAGTAGGTGTTGCAACCGTTTGACGTTAAACTCCTCCCATAGAAATAGAAGCATCTGTGGATAGATGAGATGAAGCTCTCGTACTATTGGGTGCCAGAGGATAAAATACGCAAGGCATGCCAAGAGGCATCATGTAGTTCAAGGATTGTTGCAGATTATGCTGAATAGGCCAACTGCGTCGAGGATGCCTTCTTGAAAGTATGGCATGCAATACATTGACGAGAAATTGTACGTATTTGTTGGAATCCATCAGTGCCAACTGTCTATTCTTGAAGGACCAGCTTGCTTGTTGGAAAACCACACAACTCATACCACTGTAACCATCTTGAGCGCCACGTGCCAATTAAAAGTACAATTGGAACAGACTTTAGCACTTAATCACAAAGAGAGAATCACACTGTAGACTCAGAGTGGTAGAGTTCCAATCTTATTTATATTGACCTTCATAGGAGTACAACTGCCCGAGGAGCGCACTCTACAATTTGCTACCAAGCTGATCAACAGGAGGGGCCCTCTAGGCTCACTCATGAAGGCCCTTGGCTGAAAAGCATTCGATACAAAAGTTGGCGCTGCATCCAAAAGCATGTGCTAAAACCTCGACGCTCAAAGGCTCTGCACCTGGCATAAAAATTGCCACATGAGCACTCAGATTTCACGTCACGCTTTATGGGGTCCATGTTAGCAAACCTTTACAATGGTGCCACATCATCCCGTGGGTACAATGCCAGACTTATCACTTTTGTGACATTCATGATACCACTAATTCAGATTTTTCATTGATAGATAGGATTATTGTAAGGTGCAGCGGAAGTGAATGATGTTCTTTCTCAGAATGAGTGATCCGATCGTGCTCAAGGTTCCTTTTTTCCTTACGGAAGGGATAGCCTTCCGTACCCTTAATGAGAGGTTGCAAGTGGTCACAAACAAAGTGAATAGACATTGTGCGTGAAGGTGCTGAGACTGAGAGATAGAGAGAGAATAGAATACGACACCAGTAAGTTGTAAACCCTCCAAGGGCCCCACTCTCGATGGCGAGAGTGGTTTACTATTGATTGCACAAACTGGTACCAGACTCTGATGCTAGCTTGAGAGGCTATGACGAAATGAGTGGCTGATGTCGGTGAATCTAATGCTGAAACTGATGCTTGAAACGCTGACTTAATGGCTCATGAAAAACGATGGCTGCAAGCCTTCTCCGTCGCCGATTGGCTGTCCAAAAAACTCTGTCTTGCTGTTGTTTGGAAAACGCTGAGTGCTGTCTTTTTGATTGCTGCAAAAACGTTGCTCTGCTGTTCCTTTGCTGGCTGAAATTCCCTGCTGAAAACGCTGGAATGGCTGCTATAAAACACTGGCAGAAATACAGAAAACGCTGTAGCAGAACTCTGCTAGTGGAAGCGCCAAGTGCAGGGCTGAATCGTTGATGAAAAACGCTGCTGAAAATCGCTAAGGCTGAAAACGCTAGGCTGAAGGGGGGGTGTCTTGCTGAGAGGGAGAGAGGGTAGCCTGTTGCAAGTCGATTGCTTGTTGCACCTTCTCCACTTCTGCCTGATTAGCCTAGCCCTAGGTTTGCTTGTATATTACTTTAGCAAAATTGCCCTACCCAGTTCCCAACAAAAGTCACTTAAAATAATAAGTGAAAAATGTCTAAAATAGGGAAAATAGGTTTGATGCATTGGAAAATGCTCCTGATGGATTTTGATGGTAATGCTGATGATCATGCTGTGTGCAACCAAAGGATATGCATCTACTCTAAGTGCCTGGGCATGCACGGTTTGCGAACAGACTCACAAAAGTGCCAGAACACTTCCTAAGCTAGACTGACTGGATTGACTGAACCCTTGTCATGCTGTAGCTTGTCCACGAACACATAGGGTTGGATGTGTCACGTGACATCCCCTCCTTTTTAGAGTGAGGTTCTGGGACCGAGCTGCATGGCTTCCTTGTAGTCTGCCAACAACTCTGGGTAATCTTTGAAAAACTCTTCATCAACTTACACTGCTTTGTGGGTCCCTCGATCCTTGAACTTCAAAAAGTATTGTCTCACTTGCTTCTTCGAACCATGTCGAAACTGATGCAACAACAGTTGCTCCGGCTCCATGACTTCAGCAACAGGGTTGTTCTCGTCCGTCGGACGGAACGAGGCGTATGGTGGCGTCCCGTCCGGTCAAGGCGTCCGTTGCGTCCGGTGGTTTTTTAGTACGTTTGACCGGTTTTTTAGTCCGTTGACTGTGCTTTTTTTGGGAGGTTTTTGGGTTACCTTTTGGCATAGGATCCCTCCCACCTAGCCTAGGATTCCCCTCCCTCCCCCCCCCACCTCCCACATGTCCTGAGCCTCTCTCTCTCTCTCTCACACACACACACACACACACACACACACATTGCTTTGGATTCCATTAGACTCCTCTCTCTTCCTCTCCCTCTCCCTCTCTCTCATTGCTTTGGTCCTTCACCTTGGATTCCATTAGGCTCCTCTCTCTCTCTCTCATCCTCTTATCTAACTCTCTCTTGTTCAAGGGCAAGTATCTACACTCTAAATCTATATATGGATGCCCTCTTTCTGTTCTTCTCCATTATGTTCCAACTCAAGGCTCAAGCTCACGAGTCATTCTCAAGCTCTCTCATGAGTCATGAGAGATTGCTCAATGGCTCAATGAATCCAGGATAAGCCCAGATTCACCCTTAAAGGAAAGTGCAAGGTATAGACCCATGGTAGTCACCCACAAGACAATATAACCATCAGCTCCATCCTGCATAGTATTGACTAAATACCACGACATCCCCACTGTGATAACCAATTGTCTAATTGTCTCAAGTGTAAAATCTAGGGTTAAGAATTGCATGTTTTTATTTTTGAACGTACGTAACCATGTCGTACGACATTAAATTTTCTAGTTCAATGAGTACCGTACATCTTCGTACGTGGACAAACGTACGAAACCGTACGAGACCACCCTGCTTCAGCTTCATCTATGATCTCAGGTTCTTCTTCTTCCAAAATGTCCTTTGGAGGCGTTCCCTGAAACACTTTCAACCAAGAAACATGGAAAACGTTGTGCATTGACCATGAGTTAGGCAATTGCAATTTCATTGAAACCTGATTTATCTTTTTAATGACTGGAAATGGACCATACATACGAAAAGACAACTTGGGACACTTCTTACCAACTTGCTTAAGACGTTGCTTTATGATTCTTAAATACACCCAATCCCCTTCCTGGATCGAAACATCCCGACGATGGTTATTAGCCTGCCGTGAATAAGATTCATGATCCTTGCTTAGCCGAAGCTTCACACTCCCAGAAATCTCATCCAATGACTGACTTTCAGCATTGGCATCAGGCGTTTGACTGACCGAGCGAGTCAAAAGCGACTGGAACGGACGGCCAAAAGCTGCCTCATACGGAGTTCGACCAATGGCAGAGGAAAAAGAGTCCTTCAAAATAGCCTGAACCAATGGGAGATAGAGCTTCCAATGAGACTGCTGATCATGTACATATGACATAAAACATTAAAAGCCAACTGATTGTAAATCTCTGTCTGACCATTTGACTGTGGATGAAAAGCCGATGAAAAATTCAACTTAGTGCCAAAATTTATAAAGAGTGTGCGCCAAAAATTGGACGTGAACTTAACATCCCTATCTGAAACAATCGATTTTGGCAAACCACATAGGGGTACCATTGCTTAATGAACAACCGTGCTACATCCTGTGCAGTGACTGTGGCTTTACAAGGAATCAATATGCAAACCTTGCTGAAACGATCAACAATTGTCAAATATTGAGTGTTCTTTGAATGCAAACTTGGTGGAAGGTTAGTCACAAAATCCATGGAAATATCTTGAAAAGGTTCATCGGGAATAGGTAGCGGAAGCAAGAGGCCTTGCTGCTTACCCCGAGGAGCTTTTACCTTTTGACATATAGTGCACTGTGTGACATAACGAAACACATCTTTGCGCATTTTAGGCCAATAAAAGAATCTTTCCATTTTTTTTAAAAGTGGTGTTCATTTCCTTGTGCCCACCCGTGAGAGAATCATGTGCATCATGCAATATGGTTGGCCTGAGAGAGGGCAACACACATAAACGTTGACGAAAATATAACAAACCATCACAAATGAGATAGTTGCTTGGCCCTTGGGAAGCAAGAGCCTGCAACCATTGCTTACCAAAACTCGGAATCCGCATATTGATTCTTCATGCTATTGAAAGACACACCCTGAATAGAAAATGTGGATCTTGACTCAAGAGTCAAAATCTGTCCTTTGCGACTCAACGCATCTGCAACAAGGTTAGCTTTTCCAGGCACATACTCAATCAAACCTCCAAATTGCTCAAAAAATTGTGACGACTGTGCTTGACGGTCACTCCAATGTGCACTAGGTATAGACTGGAGCCACTTGAGGGCTTGGTGATCTGTGCGAACTGTGAACTCTCTACCATACAGAAAATGTTTCCAATGCTTAAGAGAGTGAATGACAGACAAAAGTTCTTTATCATAAACTGAATAGTTCTTTTCCGCACTATTGAGCTTCCGGCTAAGGAAAGCTACAGAACGACCATGCTGCTGAAGCACAGCGCCTATGACGACATTGCTCGCATCCGTCCATACCTCAAAGGGGTCATCCCAAGAGGCAAGGATAAGACACGGTGCTTCTGTTACTGCAACCTTGAGAGCTGCGAAAGCCTCAATGACTGCTTCGGGCAAGTCTACGCGCTGACGGCGAGTCTTTACCCCTTTCAAAACACCAGTCGTAGGTGCGGCAATGTGTGCAAAATCCTCTGTGCGCGAACTACATGCTTGACATAAACCAAGAAAAGAATGCATATCATATGCAGTTTTGGGCAAATCCCAATTATGTACCTGTTCCACCTTCGCGGGATCTAGCTTGACGCCTTCTGCAGAAATGATATAACCAAGGTAAGTGACTTCAATAAGAAAAAATTCAGACTTCTTAGCTGCAATGTACAATTGACACTCATCCAAACGAGTTAGCCTTTCGACATCCTTTTCATGTTGTTCCCACGATGCAGAAAAAATGAGAATATCATCCAAAAAGATGAACACACATACACTGACCATATCGCCGAAACGGCCTACCATGAGACGATTAAATGTACCCACGGCACCTGTCAATCCAAAAGGCATAACAACATACTCCCATTGCCCTCGCTTGATGCGAAAAGCGGTCTTGAAGATGTCGCCTTTGAATACCCGTAGCTGATGGTGTCCACTCTTGAGATCGACCTTGTTGAAAACCTTTGCCCCATTGAGCCTATCAAGTATATACTCAATGCGAGCCATCGAAAAACTTGTTCTTGACGGTCATCTTGTTCAATGCCCTGTATCAACACACAAACAAGACGAACCATCCTTCTTACGAACAAACAAAATAGGAGCAGCAAAAGGACTTACCCTAGGGAATCCTCTAGCCACCCAACTCCGTGAGTTGTTGCTCTAACTCTTCCTTCCGTGTCTTGTTCAAACGGTAGGGAGCCTTACTGACAGGCTGTACCCCCTCCATAAGCTCGATGCGGTGGTCGTCCGGCCGCTCAAGTGGGAGATGGGGTGGAAGATCATCCTGCACATGCAAAATGAGAGGCAAAGAATGCAGACCTTCCTCAGCACGAATGATGATGGGTGAGTCAGTCTTGGCATTTAATGTGAGCGTTGGCCTCCCAATCAATGAGAGGGTTATGCTCACGAAACCATCTAATGCCCAAAAGCATATCACATCCTGAAAGAGGAGACACGAGAAATTTT
Source organism: Adiantum capillus-veneris (assembly GCF_014529385.1). Classification (NCBI taxonomy): domain Eukaryota; kingdom Viridiplantae; phylum Streptophyta; class Polypodiopsida; order Polypodiales; family Pteridaceae; genus Adiantum; species Adiantum capillus-veneris. The sequence goes on from NC_140934.1 coordinate 71,228,445, forward strand.
CTACGCAAAGCAGCTTGTTGAACTGTAAACAACACATCAAGGTACTCTTTCGTGATGAGAGAGTCCATACCAAGAGCGAAGCCAGAAACCTCGAGAGGAGATTTCTGACTGACCTCTAGGCGGGCTCTCTCAACAAGAGAGGCACTAATCACATCATGCATACTGCCTGGATCAAACAATATGATAAAACGCTGACCCTTTACATGACCATAACACTTCATGAGAGACTCATCAATGTGTGTTAGAGACGTGAGAAGATTCAGCTTGGTTCATTAAAGTGCTTGTGGTTACTGTGGGTGCCTTTGATTCTTTAGGTGGGGCTGTCTTAGGACAAGCCTTCTTAATGTGACCCTTGATGTGACATTGATAACATCTACCTTCCTTAGCATAAATCACTTGTTCTTCAGCCGTGATGTATCCTCCTATAATTCCTTGTGTAACTTTTTCATCCGCGGTTAGCTTAGGTTTTGTAGGCGCTTTAGCTTTACCTTTAGATTCATTTTGAGAGTTCTTTTCCGAAGAATTAGAGGAAGATGGGCTAGAAGAGTTGCCATTCTTACCGTTCTTACCATTCTGCGGGTTCTGAGAAGTCTGAGAGGTTCCTTAAGAAGTCTTGTTCTTGTTAGGCTTTCCCTTGTTGTGCTTCATCTTCTGTGCGAGAGCAATCGCTACCGCCTTGTTGAGATCGATTGGATCAAGTACCTCCACATCAAACTTGATATACTCGTCCAATCCATAAAGGAATGCCTCCTTGCGCTTCGCATGCGATTTGTGTAATTGAGTGCCAAGCTGCAAAACACGATTAGAGAAACACATAACTGGTATACCATTTTGCTTGAGAGCGCGCAAATCGTCCTTCAATCGTGCGAGGTACTGAGGTGGCATAAACCGCGCCTTGAGCTTGTCTTGGAAATCGGCCCAATTGAAGGAAAGGGGCATAAATTCGTTGGCTTCCTCTAGGCCGATCGTGAGGCACAGAGAGAACTACGCACTCAAGAATTGGTTCGACAGGTTCTCGCCTCGAAGTCTGAGCCAACCAAAGATGTTGGTAGTTCATCAAGTGGCGCAAGCCAAGATTCGGACTCCAACAACCCAGTCACAGAGAAGTTGACTTTCAGTAAGTATGATGGTAAGATGGATGCCACAATTATTCATTCTTGGTTGCATCAATTTAATGCTTATTTTGCGACAACTAAGAAGACAGGCAATAGCAAGGTTTTGATGGCTGCCATGTACCTTGTTGGTGATGCCATAAATTGGTACCACGCATGGAAAGAGGCACAGTTGGCCGCGCACCTCCAAGGCCGCTCGTCTTTCTTCGGCCGCCAAGTGCACAACATCGTGCTCATGCTCCAAAGCTGCCTTTCTTTCTGCTTTTCTTTCTTTTCGTCCCTTGTCTGCCAAGCGTGCTTGTTCACGCTCGCGAATCATCAGTTTGTCGGAGGCTGCCTGTCGTTCTTGGCGCTCACGCTCCAAGGTAACGCACTGCGCTTCTTGTTGAGCCATTGCAACGCGGTTCGCTTCTTGTTGTTGTGCCATCACAATGCGATTCGCATCTTGTTGTTGTGCCATCATATCCATCATCGTCTTGACCAAAGCCTCCATAGGATTTGGTGCAATCCCTGGCGTAGATGGCAAAGGGGGAGGGTCAGGAAAACCTCCATGGTGAGGAAATTCTTCTTCACTACTTTCATGCCCATCACCTCCATGCGAAGTATCCATTCCGCTTCGGGTGATGACCATACACTGTGACCTTTGGTTCTTAAGTTCACGAGGAACTTGGGTTCTTGAGGGTCTTGAGGTTCTTGGGGGTCTTGAGGTTCTTCTTTCGCTTGCAATCTGTGTTAGAGAAGGATCTTCTCTTCACCCGAGTTCTGCTCTTTTCCGCGGGCGCACCCCTTGGCGGCCTTGCGCTCACACCAAGGTTGCTTTTTCCCACCTCACGCCGATTGGCCGGCCGCTAAGTGCACGGTCCGCTCTCAATGAGTGAAAAGAGGCACAAGGGGAGGTTGGACAAGCCCTTCTTTCTTGGGTTTCCTATCACTCTTCAAAAACACGATTAGGAATCGACACGCCCAAGTGGACTTGGGTTACGTGCGACCGCAACAAGAAGCAAAAAAAAATTTATGTGGTTCTTGTGGTTCTTTCCTTGATTGATACAGAACACTGCCAAAGCTCTGATACCAATGTAAGTTGCAGCAGAAGTGAATAATGTTCTTTCTTAGAATGAGTGATCCGATCGTGCTCAAGGCTCCTTTTTTTCTTACGGAAGGGAGAGCCTTCTGTACCCTTAATGAGAGATTGCAAGTGGTCACAAACAAAGTGAATAGACATTGTGCGTGAAGGTGCTGAGATTGAGAGATAGAGAGAGAAGAGAATACGACACCAGGAAGTTGTAAACCCTCCTCCAAGGACCCACTCTTGATGGTGAGAGTGGTTTACTATTGATTGCATTAACTGGTACAAGACTCTGATGCTAGCTTGAGAGGCTATGACGAAATGAGTGGCTGACGGTGAATCTAATGCTGAAACTGATGCTTGAAACGTTGACTTAATGGCTCATGAAAAACGCTGGCTGCAGGCCTTCTCCGTCGCCAATTGGCTGTCCAAAAAACTCTGTCTTGCTGTTGTTTGGAAAGCGCTGAGTGCGGTCCTTTTAACTGCTCCAAAACGTTGCTCTGCTGTCCCTTTGCTGGCTGAAATTCCCTGCTGAAAACGCTGGAATGGCTGCTGTAAATTGCTAGAATGGCTGCTGTAAAACGCTGGCAGAAATTCAGAAAAACGCTGTAGCAGAACTCTGCTAGTGGAAGCGCCAAGTGCAGGGCTGAATCGTTGATGAAAAACGCTGCTGAAAATCACCAAGGCTGAAAACGCTAGGCTGAAGGGGGGGGGTGTCTTGCTGAGAGGGAGAGAGGGTAGCCTGTTGCAACGCGATTGCCTGTTGCACCTTCTCCACTTCTGCCTGATTAGCCTAGCCCTAGGTTTGCTTATATATTACTTTAGCAAAATTGCCCTACCCAGTTCCCAACAAAAGTCACTTAAAATAATAAGTGAAAAATGTCTAAAATAGGGAAAATAGGTTTGATGCACTAGAAAATACTCCTGATGGATTATGATGGTAATGCTGATGATCATGCTGTGTGCAACCAGAGGATATGCATCTACTCTACGTGCCTGGGCATGCACGGTCTGCGAACAGACTCACAAAAGTGCCAAAACACTTCCTAAGCTAGATTGACTGGACTGACTGAACCCTTGTCATGCTGTAGCTTGTCCATGGACACATAGGGTTGGATGTGTCACGTGACAATTATCTACCTAGGAGCCCTCTAGGATTTTACTGTCAGTAGCGGCTTGTTGGTGAGGCAGCTACTATTGTTTGCCACTAGACTTGTTAGATCCCTTCATTACCTACCTAGGCCAAACAATAGACTTGTTAGATCCCTTCATTACCTATGAAGACATCTCGATCTCTAGACCTTCCATGCACTTAGGATCTGTGAGAGGTTTAAGTTTTGAGGGCCATCTCCTGGGTATTTTGCCTAGATCTGGGGGAGCATGCCTGGCCTCGAATCCTCCATGACTGCAGATTCTCCTGTAGGGTCTTGGGCAGTCACCAGTGCCCACTTTGTTGAGCCTTGTCAAATTTGGGCCATCTATAGAGGGTGCCCAATATTAGGGCTTTTGACCCTTCTTATTTGTTCCAGCACTCCTGAATAGAGGTTACCCCATTGCAGGGCTTGTGTCACACTCTTTTCTGTCTCACGTTCTCTCCCATGTCTCTTCTCCATGTGCTCTTGTGTTCATACACATTTGCTGCACTTTGATAGTGTTAGCTCAGCAGCCATAGAATCTAAGCGTGCGTGGAACTCTGGACTCAGAAAACATTCAGTACTCTTAGGACTCCTTAGCTTAGATTAGCTTAGTAGTACCTATAACATAGGGGCACGTGTGCTGGCAACAAATGTACAAGTTTTGTGCTAAACAATTGCGGAGTAAATGAATAACTGTCGGAGTGCTGACAGCTGTGAATTTGGGCCAATTAAATCTTCTGTGAAGTGTTCGTATGCCATAATATTTCCTTGAAGTTTATTTGCAGCATGGTGTTAAATTCTTTAGTTATTATTAGTTTTCCATTGTACATGCCTCCCACTACCCTTAGAATGCCCAAGACTCAAGTCACCTAGCAAAGTGAGGGAATGTATGCTTGCGGTATTGCACACAAACAAAAAGACCTCAAGTTTCTTTGAGCTCTAAAGCATGATTTGTACTCGAAGAATATTAGGTACACATATGACGGTTAGGCATTTCATCAGGGTTGCTCTTTCTACTCTTAAAACAATTTTTTAGTGTACTAAGCTTTTTTATGTTTAATTGGATCTCTAGTAATTTTATGGCTAAATTTGGGTCTTAGTAAAAATTGCCACTTTCTTTATGACATTGTATAGGCCTTGGAGATCAATGCAAAAATGCTGGTATCACTCGATTCACAAAATTGTTAAGCAATTTTTCAGGCCAAGAGGGTTTTTGCATGTGAGCTTTTATTTGTTGCAGCTTTTTTATTTTGTGTCTAGAGTTATTTTCTGTTTTTATGCTAATCTATATTATTTGTTACAGAGAGATTGGGGATGGTAGTCATGATTCATGGTTTACTTCTGTCACAAAGCAAGTGAGTGAATCAGCTCTGTATTTTTTGTGTCTTTTGTTGGTTTTTTTTTTTCCATTTTGCACACCTTCAGGTCTTTGCTGAGCATTGCAGTTTACTAAAGGGTACCTTTTTTTTTTTTTCTTATTTTGGCTGAGCACAGGTGGAGTCTGTGTGTGAAATGGTAAGCTTTATCTGGTGCCAGTTAATCATGACACAATAGACAAGAGGTTCCTCATTGTATGCTCGTAATTCTAGGTGAAGTCGCTTCCAGAACTTCAGTTTGGATATAACATGGTTGGTCTCTCTCAGGTTGGTAGAGTTATTTTGAAAGTAAGAAAACCAGAGTTCCATTCAATGCTATTTGTGGAATGAGAAATGTGGCTATATGTAAGCTGTAGTTTTTAGAATGTCCTTATGTTCTTCTTATGGTTAGGCGGTGTGTATTTAACTGATCACATTTTAAAACTTTGTTGCGTTCTGTCTTCTCCCAAACAGGGAAATGTGATTGGTCGTGGAGTAATTCAGTGGTGTGATGGTGGGCCTCCTGTAAGTTGGTTCTTTTCTTTTTATTCAAGCCATTGTCAATAGAAGAGATGCCGGATTTTAGATTGTTTTGCCCCTCATGTGCCCATTTACTTTTTGTGTGTGCATCTATTGAAGTGTAGTAAATATGGGGCTTGAGAATCATAACAAGCAATGAGCTGTGTGCACTGGTTGTCTTAACCTTAGGATGGAGTCTCTTTTTTTTTTTCCAATTCAAGAAATGAGCAATCTCTATGTGTATGAATGTATTCGTGTGCACCAGTATATATGCACACACTTCTGTTTCCATGAGCTATGCTCAAGTGCATTAAACTTGTAGCTTGAGAAGCATTTTCATGAGGGTACTGATCAACAATAGTATTAATACACCTTAGCCTGACATTTTCATACTTTCAAGTCTTCGGTCTTCAATGGGAAAATCTTTTTACTGTACTTACTGCTCAAAAATGAATTGCCCTTCAATGTTTGAATGCAGAGAGTAGACATAAAGACAAATTTTCAGGAACTGTGTAAATCTTTGTAAAAACCGGAGAAGTACTCATCTGGCTCTGCAACTGCTTTTAATTAGCCCCATTTCAGAAGGCTGAGCTATATCTGCCCCAAAGGGACTCTTATCTTGTGAAAGGGGTTGCATGTAGTGACCCAAAGCAATGGAGCAAGTATCGCGAACCTGGCAGTTGACGTTTTCTTTGGAGCAAGGGAAACTTGCACTTATAAATAGCCAGTGGGTACTCTCATGTAGGGTCCTCCAAGTGCAACACTTTTTTCTTCCTAGTATTTTCCTGTTGGTGCAGATATGGACCCACCTTGGAGGTATGGATTGTGTGTGTTCTCGCATGTGGTGTATCCATCGCAGCCCCTTTTCTGATTTGTTATATCCTTTTACCCCCAATCATGCCAGGGACCAATTTAAAAAGGTGTTCATTTGCTGGTGTTATACCAGATGCTCAAACTGCTTGGTATTGCGTCTTTTCTGTGAGGTGTACTGGCTGCCCATGGCAGCGGAGAGCCGTACTTGCACAGGTGCTGTTGGTGTTGGTGGTTTCCATCCTATTCTGCTGCCACTTCTGACATGATATTAGAGCCCTAGAGTTGACATGGTCCTTGAGTTGGTGGAAAGGGCCATAGAAACGCCGACTGAGCTTTGTGTAAAGTCGTTCTTTACCTTTTACCTTGCGTAGCCTTGTCTTTTCGAAACAAAGTACTAGCGAATCGTTGTTAACCTGCCATCGATGCAGCTTGCTTCTTTTTCACTTGAGAGTTCTGCAAAGCCTTTTTAACCTTTTTGTAAGTCAAATCCAACAAATTTGTTGGCCTCAAAGGTCTCGTCCTTTGTGAGTAGGATAGGTGGAACTCTGCAAGTTCCGTCAATGATTTGGATCGGAGCTTTGCCTGTCGAGGACTGAGTGGTGGTGTTGTAGGCAAACTCAATCAATGGAAGGTGTTTCTCCCTCAAATTCTCGTGATCAGCTACATATTTCTTCAGAAGGTAAAGTGATTGGATTTTTCATTCTCGGATTGCCCATCGATTTGAGGAGGAGAACTTTAAAGTAGTGTTGATGTTTTCAAATAGAGCTCTCCAAAAGAGACTCGTCATACGTGGATCTCGATCACTGGCAATAAAGGATGACATCCCATATGTCCGAAGATATGATGTAGAAAGAGCTGTGCCATCTGATCCTCTTTGATATTCTTCTTGACTGGAACTAAATGAGCTTGCTTGTTCAATCAGTTGATGATAATCCAGTTACCATTGCAACTGATGAGTTAGTCGGCAAGTCAGAGATGAAATTCATTGCTATGCTCTCGAATGGACAAATAGGAATATGAAGAGGAAGTAGCAAAGCCAGAGGCTGGCAAGAAAGGTCTGCATACGGATAGCTCGTCCAAGGATATCGAGAGTGGCATGGAAACCTCCAGGAACCTGGGGAAAAATGAAGAGCAAGGAAGTGATAACGTCACCGGATATGTTGGTTGGCAGGGTAGCCTTGGCTAACACTTGAAGAGCAAGACTCTCCAGCTGCTGCGCCATAAATTTTTGCTGTAGTGAAACGGCGGAGCTCCATATGAAAATCAATCTGGAAGGAAGAACTGCTCGCAGAGCCTGGAGGGCGAGGAAATGTAATAGTAAGAGTGACAGCCTGTTCCTCTTGGTCGAATTTATCATCCTTGCGATGCTCCTCTTGACATCGACACCACCTCAACATCTTCTTCCTCGTTCTCTTTATCATCTTCTTCTTTTGAGTCCTCTCCATCTTCATCAGCAGTCCTCTTCATCATTATAGATATTTTTGGTCTTTAGAGTTGTCCTCGTCGCCATCGTCTGCCTTCTCCTGAGAGGGTTGCTCGGAATGCATGAGAATGCTCCTGATGCTGTGAATTTCCATCTGGCTGGGCAGTTGTGTTGCTGGTTGTCTTTTTTAGCGAGAAGAACTGGAGCGCCTTATGGAGACTTGCTAGGTTCAATAAAACCTTTGACAAGATAGGCTTGAAGTTTCCTAGCTATCTCGTCTTCCTCTTTCGGACTGAAACGAGATGGCTATGGGGCAAAAGCTCTATCTTATGATCAAGATCAGGCCCACGAGACGGTGGAAGCCCATCTGGTAAATCCAGTGGAAAGACGTCTGCAAATTCAGCCAAAACAGAATCCAAATAACGCTTAACAGTTACATCATGATCAGACAAAGACTCAGGAACTTCCAATGCAGGTACCAAGGGACTCCTAGGAGGACATCACAGCCTTCCAAAGGCATGATGTAGAAGTCCTCGTGCCCTAAATGCCCTTGACAATGCAACCGAAGTTTGCCAATGACGGGTGTAATGGCTATGTCCCGTCGAGGCGCCGCTTGAACTGCCTCTGCTGGTGGTTCCATCTTGTCAGGTGTAATCTCGAGCCGTGCCGCCAATTCAGGTGAAATGAAGCTGGCCTTGGCTCCTCCATTAAAGAAAATCAGGGCTTCTTGATCATTCACTTTGCCCCAAACTCGGTAAAGTTCTGTACTTTCATCTATCTGGCTTGGGTCAGTACCCATGCAATATGGTACAAATCCTGCTTTCATCTTGCCTTTTGTGCCACGTTCCTCTCGAACTCTCTCCGGCCTGTCTTCAGTCGGTCCTTGCGGTGCCTTTTTGGGGCACTTTGTGGAGATGTGCCCTTGTTCCCCGCAACCAAAACACTTCCCCTCTTTGATATAGTTTGCTCTTTCTCGAAGAGTCAGTCGGGGTCGTGCATCCTTATCCTTCTTTTCTTGGGAACTCTTTTTCTTTCTACTTTCATTGTTAAAGGTCTGTCTGTTCTCTGAGTCAAGATCTCATCAATGGGGTAAGTCGAATTCCTCGAGTGTATGGAGAATCCCGACCCATTAATTCTTGGATAGAATTCGACTTTTGTTCAAGGCAGAAATCTTGGATCTCTGTAGGGAGTCCGCAGAAAAACCGCTTAATCTGTTCCTTAAAGGTGACCTTCTTAAATGAAGAGGTTGGTAGAAAAGAGTCCCAAAACCTCTTGCAATGAGCGTCCAAAGAATCTCCCTTGGTCATTCGGAGATGGTTCCAAGCGGTTCTTATATCCCGTTCGTACTCCTGGGTCAGCCAAGAAGAAATAAAGAGCCGTTTGAATTTCAACCACTTGATTGGAGCTTCTTTCCTCAAAAGAAGAGTGGACCACCATGTTCGAGCATTTCCTTTGAGAAAAGATGCATGCCTCCTAATCTTGGAGTGCTCTGAGTAATGCCCTCCAGAGAAGGCTATGTCAAACTGCTGGATGAAGGCCAAAGCCCTCGGAGCATCTCGGAATCCATAAAAGGATTCAAATTTTATCGACTGTCCACCTTTAAATTCTTTTGCTTTCTTGCTTTTGTCTTCGAGGAAGTCATATTGGTTGGCTCTGTAGAAGTGCTTCTTCTTTGCATAAAACATATGGTCATCGGAGTTTGAACTGTCAGAGGATGACTCCTCTGTAGAGCTATTAGAAACTGGGCAGAATTTGAGTTTCTTTGCCTTTTTCTTGCCCTTTCCGAAGCTTTGCTTTTTGCTTTTCTTTTTGCCCTTTCTGTCCTCGCTCGAGTCAGAAGAGCTAGAAGAACTGTCACAAGAAGAGGAAGAAGAAAAACTGGGTAGTCCTTCAAAGCGTACACGCTTCTTTTGCTTTCTTGCAGATGCAAAAGAAGATTGACGGCCCAAGTAACCAGGGTAGTCAGTCCCCTTCTTGCGCTTTTTCAATTGCTTTTTGGAATTGATTTCTCGCGTCCAAAAGCTGACTGATCTGAGTCTGAACCACCTCATGAAGTTCTTGTTCTGTAAACATCCTCGAAGAACGAGGTTTCTTGATTGCCGGTTTGATTGGTAGTTCGGTGGCTTTCTGCCACTGAGTGTGCATGGATTGCTAAGACAAAAATTTTGCAAACTGTGGGTCTTTTGCAAACGTAATCATTTGCTTTGTGCACTCGTCAACCTGCTGTCGACGTTGCATCTCTTGAAGTTCATATTGAGTAGGCCGAGGTGGCCCATACTCTTCCTCTGTTAAATCGTTAAAATCTTCCGCGTGGTCTCCTCCCGCATCAGCAGATGGAGAAGAAGTCGATTGATTCTTGTCAGAATCCCTAAGTGTCGCGAAATAAGAGATTGGATTTCCCGGTAGAAGAGAAATCGGCCGTGCTTTGATACCACTGTAACAAACTTGGACACCCCAAGTCAAGATTCTGCCGCGACACAACAGAGATTCACTTCAAATTAACTCACAAAACAAAAGAGTCGATATGGCTCGTCGTAGTTTCGTGCCAAGAGATATTGGCCCCAACTGGCGCCCCTTTCGGTATTTATTTTTATATTAATATGTGAGCAAAGTACAATTGAGCCCGCGAGTGCTCGCTCTCAGACTCTGCGTCCAGATGCTTTGAGAAGTGCGTCCCTAAGGCCACTTGTAAACATTACCAAAAGCAAAGCCTCAAAAACTTCAAATCAAAAGCAAGAGGCCCCAAAAGCAGCCAGTGCGATTTGCGGAAAATCCGTACAGTCAGCGCGTTTTGCGGAGATCCATAGTGTCACGTCAATACGAAAAGCAGACGTCCGTACTGTTCGTACGTTGCCACGTTAGCAGCCAGAGCATATTGCGGGATTCCATACACACTGCCACGTCAGCATGTCGGCGCATTTCCCGGATGGCTTCCATGTCACCAGTTTATGTGTGTGTATGTCTGGGTGGCTCAGCCACGTCACCAGTTTGTGACGATTATCCCTTTGGGTCTCAGGGATACTGCTGTGCTGACAGTATTCTTCTGTATGACTTTATTAAATGGAATTCCCAAAAATTGAACATGAATGATTTGTATTGTCTCATGTGACTTGTTTGAGTGCAGGAACTGAAAGACGAAATGATTGCAGCATTTCGATCTTATAAATCTCTATAAACATGATCGCAATAAGGATTAGTTAATCCGACATTAGTGAGGTCCGAGATGGATCTAGATGCTGTCACGATTGTGACTATGTTACAGTATTACATCTACTCCTAGTTGCAGATACGCGAAGTGCCATGCCAAGGAGGATCCCTGAACTTGGATGGTCACACCCCTTCGCCCAAAAGACATGCCTCTTCGCCAAAAGCCACACTCCTTTGACGACTGGTCACACCCCTTCACCTTACGGATGCGACTCTTCACCCAATGGTTGCAGCTCTTTGCCGAAAGGATGTGTCTTTTCGTCTAAAGTCATGTCTCTTCACAAAGAGACATGCCTCTTCACTGATGACTATTCAATTCCTATAAAAGGAACCCTTGTATCACACATTTCAATCAATCAAACACAGAGTCTTCTAAGTCTTGTTCTAAGTTCAGTTTCAGTTTCTTAAGTCTTAATCATGAGTTTAAGTACTTAATTAAGGATTAGCACCAAGAATCCTTACAGTGGTATCGGAGCAAATTTTTTCCCGAGACCCGAAGGTTGTGAGCCTCTCACCCTCGCCGCTACCCTCTCCCCCCCTTCCCGGAGTTGCATGGAAGCAGAAGAGAGGTGGTACACATGTGCATACGAGCATGAGGTAACTTAAACTTATTTAGTTCCAATTCTATACATAATGGATAGCAGTACAAATGTGTGTGTGTGGGCGTACCGGTGATAATGACCCTTAATGAGGAGGTTGGAGCGGAAGTGCCCCTTCAGTTTGAAGAGTTCGCACCCCTTCCCAAGGATCGCACCTCTTCACGCGAACGGTTCTCAAATCAGCCCAACAACACATCTTCACCTTGGCGGTAGCCCTTGGCGCCAAGAGACTCGCAGATGGGCTGAATTTTATGCAGGCTTCTTTGCACCCCTTCGCCGGTGTCTCTTCGTTGGTGACCCTCCGCATGCTACACCCAACCCAAAAGGTACCCTTCTCACGAGGCATCATCAGCGCAGCAAGCCAACGATGGCAACTTTTCGTCAAAAATATGCTACGCAAGGCAATCATGCAGCGCTGCGTTGAATTTACAGTCCAGCCAGCGTATTTTGTAAGCCCAGCGCTGAAGTTATTAAATTGGGCCACCCTTTAAAATTATGAAGAGAATTGGCCGGCCGCCCAAATAATTTAGGTGGGCACCCAAATATTTTTAAAAAATAAAGAATAACCAGCCAGCGCTTGCATAAAAAAAAGGAGGGTAGCGTAAGCAAACTTCAGCGCCCCTCACTGACCCAAATTTGATCGCCCCCTCTGCTGGCCATTTTACGGGTACTATTGCTCGTGTGGACACTCCCCTTTCCCTTGGCAATCAAATTTCAGCAGCCGACAATGGAACTTCAACTCGTGTGAATGTGCCATGGCCAATTCTCTAGATGGGTTCGAAGGCTTCACGATCATCACGTAACTGAGTTACGTGGACCTCAGTTACGTGGACGATATTCCCTCTGAGCTGTCAATATGTCCGGAGAAGGTGACGACGATATTTTACCCGAGAACCCGATAGCAATTCTCAAAAAGCAGATGGCCGCACTTTCAACAAGCCTCGCATCAATTCACATTCGCTTGGATCAGATGCAGATACAAAACGCTTCCCGGAGTCACTCAACAGCTTCTCAGACAATACAGGCATCTTCTTTCGACGCTTCAGTGGTCGACCAACAAGAACCACTCAAACATAAGCCTTCGGAACCGAAATTTTCTCACCCAGAGCATGGTTTCTCAGAGACAACTGGACACAAAGTACCTTCATGCGAGCAACAAAAGTCTCAGCATGAATATTCTTGGAAAAGTTACAATTCTAAGCAGCAAACTTCTTATTGGAATCATCAGCAACAAAAGCAGCAATATGAAGCTTCCAACAGATCATCAACAATATCAAGATGGGCTTACTTAGTGACACAGATATCCGACCATAGTCAAGTACTCGGTCGTAAACGCCGCGACGTTGGACAAGTTCCCCCTCGCGAGCCATGCCCTACATTTAAGTCTTTCTTGTCTGATGGTGGTAAAGTTGAAGATTTATTGATCCTTTCCTTGTGCAAGAGGATCCTTCAGAGGTCTAAGAGGCGACAACTCCCTCGACCTCCCCCTTCTCAATTGGAAGCCTTAATACACGCTGAGAAAGCTGAAGATTCAGAAGATTTCAATTCTTATGTGACAACCAACAAGCACATAACCCCTTCTTTGGCCGTCATCTAGGCAAGAAAATTCGCCTCGTCACCGCCTTTGCAGAATACAGTCTTTGTCTCGAAACAGACACCAGATGCCATGGTGAATGATAATTCTTCAAACTTGAAGACTCCAGTCCTTACCTTCAGCGGTGCAAAGGATAAAGTAGATACAGACTCTTGCAGCACGACTTTAGTTGCTGCAAATGAATCTTTGGACACAATTTGTTCCACAGATAAACCTTTACAAATGGATATACATTCAAAAACTACTCTGTCTCAGTCTACGACATCCCTTCAGGAGGATTTTACTGTTCCAGACAAACCAATGGAGTACCTTACAGATTTCCAACCAGTGGTCATCACTCAAGCCGGTTTATCAATAATTTCACTCGAAGCAAATACAGATTCAATCTTTTCTTGGACAAAGCTTGAAGTTACAAAAGACTTTGACAAAGACACTTATCAAGTTGCAGATATGATCAGTTTTCAGTTTGACAAAATAGTCATGGTTAACAACAGTGCCATGACGTGGGACTTAACAGAAAGAGCTTTGGATGCAGAAGCATAACAACAATATATTTCCTTCTTCCCGGAGTTTCTACAACTACCTTGGGTCTTATATAAAGAGGGAGAGAATGTCACGATTGTGACTATGTTACAGTATTACATCTACTCCTAGTTGCAGATACGTGAAGTGCCATGCCAAGGAGGACCCCTGCGCTTGGATGGTCACACCCCTTCGCCCAAAAGACGTGCCTCTTCGCCAAAAGCCACACTCCTTCGACGACGACTGGTCACACCCCTTCACCTTACGGATGCGACTCTTCACCCAATGGTTGCAACTCTTCGCCGAAAGGATGTGTCTTTTCGCCTAAAGTCATGTCTCTTCACAAAGAGACATGCCTCTTCACTGATGACTATTCAATTCCTATAAAAGGAACCCTTGTATCACACATTTCAATCAATCAAACACAGAGTCTTCTAAGTCTTGTTCGAAGTTCAGTTTCAGTTTCTTAAGTCTTAATCATGAGTTTAAGTACTTAATTAAGGATTAGCACCAAGAATCCTTACAGATGCGGTTACTAAATACGTTGCTAGCAGTCATGGTTTGAGATTTAAAATGAATTTTTTTGTGATTGATTTGTCATGTGATGTCCTGTGATGTCATGTGAATTGATATGACTGTCGTTTTTGTACAAGTGCTAGATGTGTCGTGTCTAGTGCGTCGGTACTTAGAGCCAGTGTTTGCTGATCTGGATTATGGCCTCTGTCTGTTTTGCAGGCGTAATCGAGGGCGATTACAATTCTTTAAAGAGGGGGTATATCACAAACTGCTTACATGGCATGACCATTAATAAAGAAACCCCTAATAAGTTGTTCCAACTTATGGGGTAAGTGACGAGGGGCCAAAGGGACACAAAGAAGCATAAAAAATTGCGTAAAAATTGATGACGTGGCTGGTTGTACGAACGACCGCGATATGCGCTGCTAACATGGCAGGTGTGCGGAATTCCACGAATTGCGTTGATTGCTTTGGGTGGCAGCTTTTGGCACCAGATGCTTGCTTTTCCAAGGCGATGGGCCTTTAAATAAGTCCCTTGGGTCTCTCTCTGGCTCATTCAGAGTTGACGAGCCGGTGAGTAGAGGAGAGCCCAGGGAATCTGTACTTGCTCAATTATTCTAATACAAAAAGAAATACCGAAAGGGGCGCCAATCTTTGGGGCCAATATCTCTTGGCACGGAACTACGCCGGGCCGCGTTGTCTCGAATTGAACAGTGATTTTAAAGTTTTGAACTGTTTAAAGTGAATCTATCTCTCGTGTCACAACAGATGTTAGACTTGGGGTGTCCAAGTTTGTTACAGACGCACCAAATTGTGAATCAAACCTTGCAGATAGTGTCTATCTACCCTACATACCGCATATGCAAATAGGTTACATAAAAAATGCATCAAATAAGCATATTGGTACACAACTTGAAAACATTTAAATTTTTAATTTTATTACAATTTATGATATAACTAATTACTTGACTGGAGCTAGAGAGAGAGAGTGTGCAAAAGAGAGAGAGAGAGAGAGAGAGAGAGAGAGAGAGAGAGAGAGAGAGAGAGAGAGAGAGAGAGAGAGAGATGATAAAATGAAATGTTATATGGATCGAATAGCTTATCGAACGGCAGGTTTTGGCGCTTATATACCTCCGGCCTTTCGATCGATAGGCTTATCGATTGATACAAAAATTTATGGATTGTTTGTATTCTTCGAAAATTCATGATTAATTTGGTATAATGCGATTTTTTTCCATTATTTGTTCGAACAAATTCAACCCAAATGGTTTGGATGGATATTCACCTATAGGCTATCCGGGTGGGTCTGTCACATTTTACATGTATCTTTTTTCTTGTGCAGCTATGTAGGTTTCCCTCAGCTGTGTTCTCTGTAGATCTTGGGTGTTTTTCACCTGCAGTTGTATCTTGATATTTGGCTTCGGCTGTTTTTTTAAAATCTTGTTTTGGCTTAATATAATTTGAAGGGTAGAAACTAATTAGAAAGAAGAAAAGAGAAAGGAGGATGAATATGAACTGACCAGGGCCTGATCCAGAACGCTAACATTGAAATAGTAACATATCGGCGAAATGATTGTAAAGCAGTCAATTGGTTGACTGGTTGGTTGGCTGCTGGCATTGGGGGACCGGAGTGATCCAAATTTAAATGGCGTGGCCTGGATGGTATATCAAGGATGCTTGTATGTAACGCTTTTGTGTGTATATTTAAACATAGATGTTTTTCAACAATGCTCCCCAGTAAAGATTAAATCTAATGTAACTGGTTTTTTTCTGCATCAGGTAAACAACATGGTATCACTGGGTGGGCCTCATGCAGGCACAGCTTCGGTTCCCTTGTGTGGGGTAAGCTGTCTTGTTCTTACAGTGAGGCATGTTATGGTTTTGTTGGATTCTTTTGCGAGTACGCTAGCTGGAGCTCTTTGGGCATCCACATGTCTGCGAGGCATAAATAATGGTAACATCAGTACAATCTTAGAAAAGCTACTTGTCTACAGAGAGGGACCTTCTGTGGAGTTGCCAACCTTTTAATAGAGCTGGGAGTATACACTCCCTATGTGCAGGTGTGGTATTGACCTCTTTGTAACCTTACAAACTGTAAGCTGAAGTTTTAAATTGAATTAATTTGACTCTGCAGGAGCATCTTGGACCTGCAGGTTATGTAAAGATCCCAACAGTATGTAGTAACAAAATTTATTTCTGTTGCTAGCTGTCCACTTGTTGCTCTTGGTCTTTGCGTTGATTGATGAATTCTAATATTGGTTAGGATTTAGAAGGGTATTCGAAGGGTTGCAAATTTCTTCCAAAATTGAACAATGAGCTGGAAGAGTTTAGAAATACGACTTACAAGGAGCGGTTCAGCAGCCTGAATGAACTCGTATTGATTATGGTACTGTCTGCTGGCTATGCTTGTCTTGTAATAGAAATCCAAGAATGTGGCATGGCTAATATTGTGACTTTTTTTCCTTTGAGGGGATCAGTTTGAAAATGACAAGGTTTTGATTCCTCCGGAGACGGCTTGGTTTGGATTCTATGCTTCAAATAACCTCAAGAACATTGTAGCTGCTAACGAGGTAGGAAATTTCAGTTTTTATTTGCGAGTTTGTAAGTGCCGAGGAAGTCATTCTTTTCTTCTTTATTTTCTCAACCTCTATATCTTCATATGGAATATACTTGGGTTTGCTTTACCCAAGATTTAGAAATTTTCTCATGTAGGAAAACAGTCTTTTTCAGTGTTTTTCATACAATGCATAACATCATGAGCTTCTGCTCGAGAGGCATCGCATACCTAGCTAGGTACGATTGGCGGGGCCGGCGGTCCCCTGCCCCCAATCGTACCTAGCTAGGTATGCGGTGCCTCCCTCACAGAAGCTCATGATGTTGAGGTAAGTCACAATGTGAGAATTATTGTGAGAATTTGTCCAAAACTTCTTGTGATAGAATTAATCGGTGAAATTTGTTGGATGCACGTGCTGTGGGTTTCTGCCCTTGTCCGTGTAATTTTTTTTTTTGCAGACTGATCTTTACAAGGATGATTGGATTGGTCTTAGAGCCCTTGATGAGGCAGGGAAAGTGACCTGGCTTTCTTTGCCTGGCGGTCACCTTCACATAAAGGAGGCTGAAATGATGACACATGTTGTACCATATCTTATTGATCCTCATGCAACAGTTTAATAGTTTGAAAAAGTTGTAACAGATTGTATTAGTGGCACTTATATGTATAAAATGTATTTACTATTGACTCACACGGACAGATATTGTTTAAATTGTCAAAAGGAAATTATTGCCCAAGGACTAAAACCCTTGTATGGATCTTACAGAAGCGGGCCTAACATGCTCTCTCTCTCTCTCTCTCTCTCTCTCTCTCTCTCAACATTGTCAATATTGGAGGTAAAGGTTCTCAGATAATGACAAAGGTTATCGCATGACCATCAAAACTCAGAGCATATTTGTGACTGAAAAGAAACGTGAAAATGCCGGCCACTCAAACCATTGTCTTGTCACAAAGGGATTCAATTTGCAACTATTGATAGTTATAGATAACTTTGAATGAATTCGTTTCATTTGGTTGTGTTCAATCTTGGCATCGAACTTTGCCAAATTTTCAGGGCTCTGTTTTGTTTTCCATGAAGAAATCTCTCTCTCTCTCTCTCTCTCTCTCTCTCTCTCTCTCTCTCTCTCTCTCTCAACTTTGGTCACACATGGACATAACCTTTTGGTCTTTTGACGACGCTAATATTTCATTTCATTTCATTTTCATCTCTCTCTCTCTCTCTCTCTCTCTCTCTCTCTCTCTCTCATAGGTCGTTTGGGGCTGTTTAAGGTGTTAATATAACATTAAATGAATTCATACATTTGTGTGTTTGATAAAAATTTTTAAAAGGCTTTTTTTTCCCCTTTTTCCAAAAAGAAATATCTCTCTCTCTCTCTCTCTCTCTCTCTCTCTCTCTTATCACCACAATTCTAGAGCATCGAAAATCACTCAACCCCGTACATACTACATCACATGTATCTTTGGTCCCATAGGCCTCTCTCTCTCTCTCTCTCTCTCTCTCGTTTTTTTCGACTGTCGTCACACATGGATGTAGCCTTTTGGCCTCATTATTTTTGCCTTTTGAAGACTAACATTTTATTTTCTCTCTCTAAATTGTTCAAAAAAAGGTTTTAGTTTTATGAAACTTTTTGTTATTTTTAACTTAGGAAAATGTCACTCAGTCGTCCGACAAGAGGGATGGTCAAGTATCGAGAGCGACACACAAAATACGATACTTGGCGATGGTTATTGGGTGGAGAACCATCACATCTCTTACGAGTAATTCGACTCTGCATTCAGATCTCTACAAGCAGTAAGTTTAAACAAATCATATTGTATTAGTTTTTTTGAGTTGTAATTTGGTTTTGGTTAATGTAGAGTCAGGGTGATCAAATGTGTGAACCTATGGACGATGACGAAGAGGAGGAGAACTTGGGACAGATATATAATTATTTGTAGTCCTCTCTTAAGATCTCAATGTGGCACAAGAAAAACTCTAAGCATATGTATATACAGCTAAACTAATTTTATATTATTTTGTAATTTTTTAAAATTATTGATCTGTTCCACTTTAAATTGTCAAGGTAAGGTACATTCAAACTCTATTGTTTATTTTTTTCTTTACAATTTTCTAAAATGCAATTGATGTTTCAAATGTTTCATGCAATTAAAAAATAAAGGTGTTCATTTAGGCCACCCAATTTTGGGTGGCCTAAATGAATACCTTTACTTTTGAGCGCATAGTGGTAATATCTGTGATAATAGGCGCAGCAATGTATACGATAATAGTCGCAAATATATATCCGCGACCATTACCACGCATATTGCTGACAAACCATTGCCTCGTCACTTGCCGTTGCTATTACCGCCAACACAGCAGTTCTCAATTTTTCCACAAAGAGAGAGAGAGAGAGAGAGAGAGAGAGAGAGAGAGAGAGAGAGAGAGAAGAATAAGAAAGAAAGAAAAGATGAGAGTAAAGTAGAGAGAGAGAGAGAGAGAGTGGAAAAAAAAAGCATGACGACATTAGAAAATGAGATTAAAAAAAACAAAGAGTATGAGATACAAAGTTTTTGGAAAAATTGATGAGAAATGAAATGTTATATTAACGTCTTCAAAAGGCCAAAGTGACCTATGAGACCAGAAAGTTACAATGTGGTGGATCTGATACAAAGTCAGAGTAACAAAATAACAACATAACAAAACAAAAAATACTATGGGATCCTAAGCTGGTCGATGTGAACTAAGCAAAATGAGCAGCTGGCTGGGATAGCTAAATCACAGGAGATCCAGCATCGGTCGTTGGGGATCTCATCAATCTCCTCCATGGTCAGTAGTCTGACCGAGCGTCGTGCATGCCTGGCCAGAGTGCTCCGAATCTTCTGATGTAGCCTCCGTCGATGCTGTGTAGTCCTCCGCAGTCGTGGGCGCCTGGATTTCCCCAGCTCAATCGCTCGATCGATCAGTGTGCCGCTGGTGGCTCCTCCGGCTATCCAGTGTCTGCTCTGAAGAAATCTGTGATCCGTCTTCAAGGCTGGCTAGCCTCTCCACTCATCAGGCTATCTTTGTGTCTGTGCAGCTCGAGCAAGAACAAACACAGGCATCTTTGATCCTCGTATCCCATGACTTTGGAGAGTGGTCCAAAACCCTCTCTAAACAAGCAATGGAAGCAGCCTCGTATCTCGTAGTAGATGGGGCAACGGCATGTGTAGTGTAACTCTGTCGCACAGGCTCCATGTCACCCAAGGGGCATGTCCTGGCCTCTGTCGGTACTCCGCTGTATCTCCCAGTCTCAATCCGCAGCTGGTGAGAAGATGTGCGTAATTGGCCAATAGCACATCGTATCCCATGAGACAAGTGGGTGTCCATGTATCTGGGTCTCATCACAAAACCATCCTCCGGAAGCTGGAGAAGATGCTCTCTGTAGAAAGCCATCTTTGTGCCTAGCTCCTGTGCTGGTTGTATCCATGTCCTCCTGGTGTCTAGCTGGTCAGGTCTTGGCGAATGAGCCTGGTGATCTCGGACTGTGTAAGAGTGAGAGATGGTGCATCCAATGACTACTAGAAGGGTGGCAACCTGTCTATGTTGAACCTCGTGCACCTGAAACCATGATGTCATCTCCCCATACCAGCATGCTGTCTCTCCCTGCGTGGATAACTGTCGAAAGGACTCAAGTGCAAGGCGGGCATATCTGTCTCTAGGAAGTTGCCACATGCGGTATATGAAGGAGACTGATCTGGTGAGCGCCTCAACCACGGGGCGGGGGGGGGGCTAGCTTTGCTCGGATAATGGCACATGGTACTGAGGCCTTGGCTCTAATGAGCCATGAGATCATAGAGACGAGAGGTTTCTCCATGCTCCCCCATCCATCAATGCGACATGACCTCCCATGATGATCGAATGAAGGTCCCCATATCTCAGCTCCATAGAGCAATGCAGAAGCCACCAAAGTCATCAAAGAGCCAAAGCTTCATCCGAGGCTCTTGAAACTGAACCTGCGAACACATCCTCTCCAATCTACCCAATGTTACATGGGCTCTAGTCAATCTGGTCTCTGTTGCGCTCCTTAGTGAGAATGCAGGTCCACTAAAAACCACTCCAAGGTAAGTGTAAGAATTTGTATACTCCACAATCTCCTGGTCGTATGTGAATGTAGGTGTTGACCTCTTGATCCACTGTGGGGTGGTATTGAACACCATAACCTTGGTTTTACCAAGGTTGACAGACAAACCACTTTCATGGGCAAACCTATGCAAAGCATCCAAGTGATATTGCATCCCCTCTGGAGATTCAGAGATCAACACAATATCATCTACATATAACAAAAGTGGAATCAATGTCCCTACCAGCTATGCACCTCTATCACCCAGAAACCTCATCCACATACATATCGAATAGAGTAGGAGAGAGCGAGCAACCTTGCTTCACCCCAATAGTGGAGTGAACCGGTGTAGATAGTCCCTTAGAGGTGCATACATACCCTACTACTAATCTATACAATGCCATGATCCCCCGGATGAGCTCTGTGTGGGTACTCCCATCTCTTGTGATCTACGCATCAATCTAGCTCTGGGTACTATGTCAAAGGCTTTGCAGAAGTCCACAAAGCTACAATAGATCCGTCTTCCATGAGATCTGCCCTCCTCGATGATGGCCATGAGTGTCAAGGTATGGTGAAGAGTAGAAAAGACTCTCCTGAACCCTGTCTGCCCAACTGCACGCATTCCTTCCTCTCTGCCCATCTACTCAACTACTACTCAAGAATGGATGCATAGAACCGTGCGAGGTGTGAGAGCTTGCCTGATACTTGGAGCCTATCTACAATTGTACCTATCTTCAAGTCAGGAGACCCTATGGAGGCTGGGAATTATTGCACAATCATGATTGCTCCAAATTAAAAGAACTTACATATTTGTGCTCTCGAATCATAGTGTCTAGGAGTTTGTCTACCCGAGCTTCGTGATGTTAATTATAGGATGAGCCCGGCAGCTTGTTTTTTCTTTTCGTACATGGCCCACTCCTACTCCGCATCTGCCATGTTGCCTCCGTGATAGCTCCTATTTGGGTTTGCGACCTGGTCGGTCGTTGCGCGCCGTACACTTGATTGCTTGTTTTTCAATAATATTTTAATGCAGCCCTCCAACGAATGTGCTAAAAAACGCTCATTGGGGGTATTTGGGAATCGAGCATGCAACGCTTCCTTGATGTAGCGTGCTGGCCTGATCGGGCTCCTGAACTCTGAACTTTACAAAATAATTCTTATACGTCGAGTATAAAATCTAAAGATGGCGTCGAAACGCCTTGCCTTGTGTTGTATCAAAGTCCACTTCACCGTCATATTTTACTCTATAGTAGTACCCATGCATGTCTAGCACGGGTGTGTCAGTATCCTCCTCCTCTATGTCTCGGATGGCACACTCTAAAATAGGGGACTCTGTCCTCTCCGAAAGAAGAGAAGCCATAGGATCCCCCGCCGCCGCTGCGCCTCTCTTGAGGCTTGTTGCCCTGAGATGAATGTCGACGCGTGCTGCCAGAAGAAGTGCATCGACGATGCCTGGGTGAAGCATGAGTGGAATGGAGTGATGTGGGACCCTACGATGGAAGAGGAAAGGGACCTTGTGATAGAAGGGGAGTAGGTTGGTAAGAAGGGACCGTAGAAGGAGATGCTCTCGGTGCGAGACTTTGAACGTATAGCGTCCCTCCCTAGCTCTCCCATGGCGCAGTCTGTTGAGAAAGACTGTAGGTCGCAAGCTGCTGCTGATTGTAGCGGCCAAACAATCCCTCCGTCGAACAGAGGTACTCATCTCGTAAAGAGAGTGTACACTGGAGGTCAGGATCTACCATCGACATAGGAACTTGGGTAGATGTACCGGCACCTCCGTAGGTGCAGGAGGGCCATGCTTGCAAATAACAAAGAGAAACCTATACTCATGCTAATTCTAATCACTAACTATCTTTAGAGCTCTACACTCTCTTTATAGAGACGTAGAGAGGGATAGAACGAGGACAATAGAGTAGAGAGAGAGAAATAGGAGATTTATCTACTCATATTTCTCTTTATCTCCCTCTCTATCCCTTTCCCTCTATTTTTCTCTTTCTCTCCCTCTCTCTATCTCTACTCTCTCGCTCTCTCTCTCTCTCTCTCTCTCTCTCTCTCTGTGTGTCTTCCTTTGTACTCTCTCATTTCCTACCTCTCTCCCCGTTTCTATCCCTTTCCCTCTCTGCTCTCTATCTCTCTTTATCTCTATTCATTACCCTCTATTTATCTCCCTCTCTACTCTTTATCTCTATCTCTCTCTATTCTATTTCTCCCTCTCTATTTTCTCATTCTCTCTCTATCTCTATTCTTTACCTCTCTTTCTCCTTATCTCTACTCTCTCTTTCTCCCTATCCCTTTCCCTCTATTTCCCTCCCTCTCTACTCTCTTTCTCCTTATCTCTACTCTCTCTTTCTCCCTATCCCTTTCCCTCTATTTCCCTCCCTCTCTACTCTCTTTCTTTCCCTCTCTCAATCTCGTTCTTTATCTCTCCCTCTCTCAATATTGTTACCTATCTCTCCTTCTCTACTCTCTCTTTCTCTCTACCACTTTCCCTCTATTTCCCTTACTCCCCCATCTCTATCTCTACTCTCTTTCTCTCCCTCTTTCTCACTCCCTCTCTCTCTCTCTCTAACTTTTTATTTCTACCTCTCTGTATCCCATATTCCCTCTCCACAATATCTATTTAAACAAAAAAATTTCTCTTTTTATAAATCCTCTTTATCTCTCTAATCTTCCTCTCTTTCTCTCCCTTACTCTCTCTCTCTCTCTCTCTCTCTCTCTCTCTCTCTCTCTCTCTCTCTCTCTCTCTCTCTCCCCATTCTACTCTTTTTTTTAAACTCTATTATTTTTTGTATTCTAATCCTTTTTTTTCTACTGTAATCGTTATGTTTTCTATTCTAATCTTTGACTATTTTACACAATCATAAAAAAACTTAATCTACTCTAATGTCCATTTACAAACAAAGTGCCATTTTCAAAGTCTTGCATAGAGATTAATTTACTCTGCACAAACAACCTACAACAAAAGACCTTAAATCCTAATCCCTATTCTATCATATGGTCAAATGGACGAGGTATGTGCACTTTCTCTATCTCTTATTTTTTTAATCTTTATGTGTGTGTGTGTGTGTGGGGAATACAATAGGGCAAGAGGGGGAGGGGAGGATCTATGTGTTTACCTTGACTTGTAGAGGTGGTTGATGATTAGGTTGAACGTCCAAAGTAGATCGCGATAAGCCCCTCTCCGAAAACTCCTTCAAAAGCGGTCCGAAATTGTGTGTGTGTGTGTGTGTGTGAGTGTGAGAGAGAGAGAGAGAGAGAGAGAGAGAGAGAGAGAGAGGAGAGATGGGAGAGGGAGAGAGGTAGAGATTGGGGGAGGTAGAATATGGAAGGAACTCAAGGGTGTAGGTGCGATGGCGGAGGGGATTTTGAGCAAAGTATGCTGCAAATATGCGGCATACTCTGCTCCCCCTTTCTTTTTTAGGAACTAGCTATTACTACGGATATTACCACAACGTATTTTCAAACGGATACAAAAGTATCTGAGGTAGCAGGGGGGGTACAAACCACCTCCCTCTACCCTTAGATTATAGGATATCCTATCTAAAGCCTTTTAATTTTTTGAATAATCCTCTCTTAAAATTGATAGTGTAGTTACTTTTGTACTAACATACTATTAAAAAACTAGCTCTCTACTCTAATAACTATTTAGTGTATAGAGCACATGTTTATATCTACTAATTTTAGAGATTTTTTTTTTAAATCTTATTCTTTTTGTATCATTTACTATTGAAAATTTAGCCATCTACTCTAGTAACTACTCATTGTACTTTATTTAAACATATTTCTAGTCATTTTTATCTATTTTTCTATTGAAAATATACCTCGTTTATGACTTTCTCACTTTCTCGTTTACGATTTTGACATTGTAGCTCATTTTGCCGCTGGGTATGTGCATATGTTGGACAAGAAAGTGAGGGAAGCTACTTTCAGACTCGGAGAGTTAGTAAGGTACACCACAAGGCTCCACTCAACTAGACATTTCTATGTACACAATACCCTCAACTAGCACTTAGTGTACTTGTGTGTTTTCTTGTAGATTTGTAAGCTCCAAGGAAATTGAAATAGATTCCATCCTTGCTGCTCAAACACTTGCAGTGGAAACCGTGTGTGCCATTAAGATGCATTTCCTCGATCGGTTTTTCTTAGCCAAATCCACCTCTTGGTTCACGCGGTTGAGGAGATCGCTATATGTGGAGTAGTGCATGCACGATTGATTCTCTTTTTAGAGAGGTTTTTGAAGACTCTCAAAGATTTTGTGCGGCTACAATCCCAGCCACAAGCATGTATGGCCAAAGGGTGGATCATGCAAGAGGCATTTGTTTACATCTCAGAGTATTTGGCACAAGTTGATCCCTCAATGCCTCGCATGTGATCATGCAAGGAGGATGCAAGGATGAATTCACACTTGCCAAGTGGAAAGGGAAAATTATTTAACATGGATATGGATCTATCCCGAGTGGTCAATAACTTTGTATCCTCAATACAAAGGTTATGACCAACTGGGTGGACTTGTGGACAACGGCAAAGGCAAGGAGTTTGCAGGAGAGGGAAGCATGGAAGCAAGCGCATGGAGGGAAGAGCGCACCCCCAATGCCTAGACACCTTGCATGTTTTCCAGATCTCATTAGTGCCGAGTGGATTCATGAGGAAATGACAGAAGCAAAAGCACGTGGAGAAGACATCACCAACAAAGAATGGGAGCATGCACGAGGTTGCGTACCAAAGGCAAAGTACTAATATAAACCATATTGTATAGTTTTTTCTTGATTTTATCTTTGTAGCTGATAAAAGACGTTTTCTTATTTTGTA